>NW_004567115.1:47008044-47094161 GCF_000260355.1 Condylura cristata | reverse complement strand
TGCCATCACCATAGTCCAGCGTATTTTCCTCCGCCCACTGTTTTTGATCTCATTCCCCACCCCACCCCATAAAATATCTCTGGTATATAGCTGTTCATTGTAATTATTATTATCTCGCCTGGTCCGTTATATCCCTGCTATGAGTGAAACCATCCAGTATTTTTCCTTTTCTTTCTGGCATATTTCACTGCGTTGATCTTTTCCAGCTCCATCCATGTTGCTGCAGAAGGCATGTGTTTATTTATTGATTTTTTTGGTTGCTGAGTAATATTCTATTGTGTATATGTACCACATCTTTTTAATCCACTTGGGCATTTGGGTTGATTCCATGTCTTTCCTATTGTAAATAAAGCAGCAATAAACATGGGGGCGTAAGTATATTTCTGAATCATGTTTTTGTGTCTTTTGGATAGATACCTAGGAGCGGGATTGCTGGGTCTTATGGAAGCTCCATGTTGAACAGTTTGAATTTTTAACTGCAACTATTATGTTGCTAATTTTTGACCACTTTCTAAAAAGCAATCTAAAAACAAGTTGACAATTATCCTTTAACTATAATCCTATGAAACATTTTATCTTCTTTAATGTTACTATGAAAGCTATTTATATTATCAAAAAGTACAATGTGGTGGAAGAAAGCTGAGAGAAAAGTTTTCCTTTTTTATGAAATATATTATTCTTATGAAAAACCTGTTTTGTCTTATGAATACAGTAATTTATGTAACTAATAGGATTTCCCTTTTAAGCTTTCACTATTAAATAATATAAAATAAAATCTATGAAGCGATTCTAACTAGGTTTGAATAATTCACATTTCTGAATGTTCTTATGTTCATTGTTGTTTTACTTTCTTTTTCATAAGACATAATTGATATTACCTGATTAATTAATATATCCACCTACTTTTTATTACTGAAGGAGATATAGTATTAGCTTCATGTCATTATTGTTAATAATGACAATAATAATAATTATATTTCATCTCTAAGATTTTTTCTTTACCACAATGTGAAATAAACTGATCAATCTATTTTTAAAAGTTAATAAATTAAAAAATAATCTGTTCTTCACCGCTTATTTAAGAGAATTAAACACTTTCTTCACTAGATATTTACATATAACCCCCCCACAAACA
Organism: Condylura cristata; assembly: GCF_000260355.1. Classification (NCBI taxonomy): domain Eukaryota; kingdom Metazoa; phylum Chordata; class Mammalia; order Eulipotyphla; family Talpidae; genus Condylura; species Condylura cristata. The sequence continues at coordinate 47,093,026 of NW_004567115.1, read as the reverse complement.
CACACACACTTTTCTCTTGTGTTTATTAAAGTCTTTCAGCATATGTAATCAAAGTGGTTTTTTGGAGGGAAGTTGTCATCAGGAAGAGATAAATCAATGACTAGAGGATGACTTCATAACCTGCAATTATGCACATAAATAAATTAGAAGCAAATGAAGTAGTATCAATCTTAATGTACATTATAAAATTGAGAGAAACATTAGTCGAGTGACAGTCGATTAGTTGGTTGAGAATCAGTGATGTTAGATTCACTAAGATGTACTCTAGAGCTGGTCACCACTGAGCACTATGCTGAACCCCAAGCCCATCTCACACTTGATTCGACCACAAAACAGTTGAAAGAACCTTTGGAATCAACCAGCAGTTGCAATAAGAGGCACTTAATGATCCAGAAAAAGGGATCCATCTTCATATGCAGCTTACCGATTTTTTTCAGAATGCTGGCCTAGATTGCAAATATTAAAACAGTGCAAGAATCACAGATCTGAAGCATTCAGCAGGCAAGGGGGAGGGAGAAGTTTCAAAAGAGGAGAAGGAAGAGTAAAAGTGGTTCTGGTGATGGGTCACAGGTGTACAGTGGAGGCATAGATGTGGGGGTTACATCTGAGAGAAAATCAAGTACTATACAAAAATAAGCAAAGACTTGACAGCCAGGGCAGTTACGGGCAAGTGCCATGTTTAGTCCAAAGAACCCAAAGTGGTGATGTCTGAGGACACGAGAAGAGAGCTGTTCTCGTTCAAGCAGAGAGCAGATTTGCCCCTCCTCTCCTCTGCCTTATGGTTCTCTTCAGACCTAAGGGAATGGCATCCCTTTCCTGTCACAGTGAGATTCCTAAGTGTTTCCGCATTGAACATAGGACATTTTCATTTTACACATAACCTCTGTATAGAACTCATGAACTTCAACTAAACCTAATAGATGGGCACTAAATAGGGCCTCACTAGTGGCACAGGGATTATTCTCAGTGCTATCAAGCTATCGCCAGCCACTGTGGTGAGTTTGATAACCAGCCAGGGAGGTGGCCCACGTTCCGCAGCAGATCTGTCCTGTCCCACCCACTGTTCCCCTCAGCAGTGTACTTCCGTGGATCTGCCTGTTCTGTTCCCCAGTCACTCTCTTGTGGATCCTCTCCTCCCCTGAACCTCTGGCTTATAATGCAGTTCTTGTACGCATAGATAAAAATATATCTTTAAATAATAAATAAATAAATGGAAGCAAATTAAAAAAATAGACTAATGGCTAGATGAGTTTAGAGATAGATGGTTGCTTGACTTCTATTAAGTAATCACAATGCCTGTCAATCTTCTCTTGAGCTATCAACATTTCACCAAATTATTAATAACGATTCTGTTTCAACTTCACCTACATATTTAGTTGTCATTGATTTTCACTATAGACCAGCACAGAACAAAAGATCTTCATATCATAGCTCTTCCATCAAGACAACCGTCTTGTAGGTAGACCCCAGTATGATTCACCAGCACTATGGCTACCTGGGATAAGATTGCAAAATCCACTTACTCTGCTGAATGTGCTCTGTGCATATCATTAGTCTTGACAATGGGTTATTTTTACCATCTGACTGGTAGAGAACGTTACTTGTCTGTCTTTGCTATTGGGTAGAACGTTTGTATGATTGCATTGTCCTCTCAGGCACTATCTTCCTGAAGCCCAGTATCCTCTGCTAACAAGAAGATACCATGGGGATGGATTTCACTGTACACTTATCCTGTTCAGTGCTTTTTCTCTATGCTTTGTCTTTATATGGCAGCTGGCAGAAGCCCTTTAGAACACCCAAGTGTGGGGGTCCTGGATTATCCACAGTCTGCACACCGATATTTACAGTGAGATTAGGAAGCATCGCCTATTTCCTATTATCTATATCTTAGAATATATCATTAATTTAGCTATAATAGGTTTCATGGGTTACAGTTTTATCTACAAAATACTGGAAACATGTTTACTATGATTTTTTTTTTGTTGAACCAGTGTTTTACTTGCAGTCTATGGAATAGCAATTGTGTAACAACTTTCACCTTCTCTTCCAACATGTATAGAGTTGTCTAAACTATGAATCAACATTGCCATTTTCAATTGCTGTTAGTAAGAAAAATGTCAGTTTATTTTCAAATCTATAAATTCTACCTCTGAAAGTCATTACAAAAACTAATGTATTATTTTCCACAAATCTGACTTGTTTCCCAATATAGATTTTATACAAGCAGCCTTAGGAGTGCTCTATTTTACAGTGATTATTATGAGTGTGATAAATTTTTTGATCTAGGAGGTATTTAGGTATTCTGAATGTCCAATTTCTTACTAGTCAAAGAAATAAATCAAAAGGTTATAACACAAAGTTTTAGACTACAGAACATGAAAAACAAATTAAATACATGTCGATTTTCCTCCGTGAACTCTGCTGTTTATGTCTTGGTTTATTTTTTAAACTTTCCCTTTTACAGAGAACACATTTTCCAGCTGTGTTTGCTTTATAATTGCCCGTTCACATATTCAATAAATTTAAAATGTATATAGTTGTTTCTCTTTACATTGTTTTTACCGACTATTTCTTTGCATTCCAAAACTCTAATGAAATTTTTTGCTTAAGTAACTTTCTCTTTACAACAAAGAACATACCAAAGAGATTTGTATGTCCAACCTGTTGCTTTGTTCCAATTATCTTGGATATTACCCTGCACAACATAGTCATTTGCGAACTGTTTGTTAAATTAAAGTCTATAATACAGAAATATCCAATGGAAAAGCTTAACTCCTGGCACTGATACTACCACATCTGTACAAAATTTGCTACTCTGCAAATATTTCTGGAATTTTCTTTTTCCTGTATATACTTTACATTAAAGGAGTTCACTTTGGCAGACCAGTATAAAAGGCTCAAGTCCAATTCCTCCTAAATCAGCATCATTTGCAAGACAGATTTCATTTCCCTATAGCTTTTACTCCAGTCTGGAATGGACTCTGAGTAGCCTTGTTTTGGTTACATGCTCTTCAGTGTCTGGAATCAGGCACTGAGTTAGTGCAAAGGGACATATACCAACTTTTGTCAATGTGCCACTATGTGGTAGGGTGCCAGTGATGCCAGCCCACCTCAATGCCACATTGACCAGAATGGAGAACTTAAAGGTCTACATTTTGCCCATAGAATTGAGAGTCTCAGAGAAGAGTAGGGAGCAAAGGGAGAAACTACCATGGTAACTTCTCAGTCCTTTTGTGGTAGATTTGGAGGCTAACATATGACTAAAGAGCTGTGAACCTATACTCATGAAGAGCATTTTCATAAACCAAAGTTACCTCAACAAAAAATGCAATTTTAAATAATGAGTGATCAGACCAATTAATTTATCATAAACAAAATATGACTGATATTGCCAAGAATTCTGATCAAATGTCTTGACTCCCATAACTAATGGGTACACCAATCATTACCTACAACGTTAGACCTCAAAAACAAAGCAACAAACAAACAAGTAAATAGCTTAATTTCCAAAGAAAATAACAGGATCTTGAAAGACAAAGACTATTATAATACAATATAATGAAACATTGGAAACCTTAAACTAGAATAATGAACATGAAAAATGTTTATTTCTCTATGATGCAATTACAATTAATTTACATTATAATAACTTAATAAATTACCATGTAAACTGTTAACTATTTGCCATTAATTTTATGCTTGGAAAACTTGCAGTCTCCCGTAAAATCACCTGTTACTGTACATGTCTTTTTCAATATTTTTTTTTATTTTGATAAAATGCATTACTAAAAAAAATGATTGGATAAGAGGACCATTAGGGTAGTCTAGTAGAAAATGTATGCATAACAATTCCATTTATAAAATGAAGGGTAGATCAGGAAATTTGTGTCCTCTTTGATATGAACACACACACACACACACGTGTGTGTGTATGTAGAGGGGCACTGAGAAAGTAAAGGACAAATGTAGATACAGATGTAGGCAGAGATCCAGATAAAGACAAGACATGGACACGGATGAACACACACAGTTGATCCTTTAACAACACAAGGGACATAGGTCCTACTTCCCACATACTTGAAATCTGTGGGTAACCTTGACTCCCCTCAATCTTAAGTACCACCTTCCCTTGATAGCTGCAGGGAGTTTTCAGGAAAATCATGGAAACCGAGCTCCCCTCCCCCAGATGCTGCAGTCCTTTAAACTCTGTAAGTTCTAATTCCACAGATTTAAGATTGGCAATTTATTGAATCCCTGACTATGGGACTCGTTGATACAGATAGTCAACTTAAGTGAATCTGAACAATTCAGGCTTGGATTATGTATGTGCATGTATACACATTTTTACATTATGTATACATATTCTTGAAAGTGACTTGACGAGGCATATAAATGTAAAATAAACAGACTTTATATATGACACCTGATATATGTATATATAGGTATATAAATATATAAATGCTTAAAAGAAAATGAGACATATATAGAAGAATTTTAAATTAATTGAGGTGTGATACATTCCTTGAACATTAAGGAGACATTTAAATAACCTCTCAAACCAAAATGAGAACTATAAAATAATAAAGGCAATAACTGATTGACTTAAACCCAAGAAAACAAAACTGAATATTTTTTTGACTGGAATTATTTTTCCTTCAGGCCATATGTTCTTAGAATTCACATAAATGAGTCTATTTTACAAAAGCTTTCAATATGTAAAGATATCTACTCATAAAATTGAACACTATTTTATCTCTGTTGAAGCTTGTTCTGTTCTTACATTCACTAATTTTCTTTATCCAACGATGTACTTAGAATGACTTTTTACTCCTCCTTACTTAAATACTTATTAACATTCACTTTGTGGAAAACATACCTCTTTTGACTTGCTTCTGTTAATAAGTGCAAGCTCTCTTTTCTACTGATACACCATCAATATCCACATTAATTGTACCATGATCACTTCATTAAAAACTATTCTGGTTTCTCTCTTCTCGATGCTATAAACTTTTCAAAAACAAGTTCACTACTTTTTCTTTTTTCTTTTGGGGGAGGGTGGATAGTGCCTAGAATTTCGGAAGGGATTAATTGTAGCTGTGGGGTTCATTAGTGAGAGAGAGAGAGTGCACATACTCTGGAGAAGGAAGGAAGAGTGGTTCCTGAATGGATGTACATACACATGTAGGGATTGACTTTGAGTTGACTGATGGGAATTATGGTTTGGGTACTCAGTATAATATCTTCAAATCTAAGATGCATCTTCTTTGGACATTTTTAAGTATCTGTTATAACCTTAACGGAGCATCAAGAACTCCTAATGCCTATCTAATTGTCACTATTTGCCTTGCTGAGGATTAAAAAATTATGCCTTATTTATACAGTATTCTGCTATAATTTGTGTCTTTAATGTTAACTGTAAATGAGCAATAAACCAAAGTCAGGATTTTTCTTTTGTTGGTGAGCAATAAATATATTTTACAAGTATTATCATAACTGGACTTAAATCATGAACAAAAAATGTTTCATGGATCAATGTCTCCTTTTCTACTGAATCACTCATTTGTCTCTTAAAACCACACAGCGCTCTAATAAATATTCCAGGAAGATGCCTTGGTAAGTTATTTCATAAACAAGGAGACATTGATAATAAGGCTTGATGTGTTCTACCTGTTTTTATTTTAAATTTCAGGAAATTTAAAGCACAACTTGAAATGTGTGAACAGACCTTGCCCAAGGCTACAGATACAAATGATTGCCTATGTGAAGAAATTATCTTTAATCAGTAGATTATACCAAAAAAAAAAAAAAAAAAAAGGTAAAACTCTTGCTTGTTCAGCACTTTGACAAAGCATTCCTGCAGGTTATTCTATTTGCAAATTGTAAAACTTCTCCCCTCTCATCCCCTGGCACGTGTCTCATTTATTTAATCTCTGCCAGTCTCTGGGAAATGTATCTTTCACTACAACAGATTGAGTTGCAAATTTTGTAAGTGTTTCCCCTTGGTTGAGGATAACAATAGCACAAGGGACAGCAGAATTATATTTTTTCTTACATCTTATTTTATATTTTGGATACCAGTGCATCAATTTTCCTTATAATTTTTAGTGAAATACTGGAATAAAATATGGACAGAAACAAAATGATTGATAAATCACACACTCAAGAAACTGATGTTTGTTAAATTCTGTTTTGAATTGAGTTTGATATCGTTCTCTTAAGTACAGGCTCCTCTGAAACACAGAAATATTCTAAAATATTTGGGAATTTTATGATACAAACACATGTGATTTCTATTTTGCACTAAGATTTTTTTTCCTACAAAACATTTTTGGGATAAATGTCCATTTTAATAATCAAAATTATCTTGGAACCAATAACTAGTAAATGATTAAAAGAAATCAGTCCTCTATAATGTTGACTCAAGATCTTTCTGCCACATTGCTGGAGTTTTAGATGGCTGTCTCAATTTCACAAAGAGCAAAGCATAGATGAAATATCAATATTGAAACATAGGTGATTTTTCTGAGAGTGTTGATTTAACATGGGATAGAAAGAAAATTATTTTCTAAGTAGCCCTTATAGTGTTTCTTCAGCCTCCACAATCCCTACTTTTTCTAGGGCTAACTTTGTTAAGCAGGGGTTAAGAACAGTAAAATTAAATAAATAAATTATAGCAAATGCAATTACAGAAACATTTAAGTAAGAAAACATAAAAGTGAGAAAGAAAATTAAAGACTATTTTTCCCTAAGAGGAAATTGTTAAGTGAAACATGTTTAAAAAAATAAACAAAAAATGAGGCATCCAAGTAAAATGAAACATTTAAAATTAATTTTAATATGATATGATTAACAGATATTGTGGTATCTGCTTGCAATTATCTTTTCACCCCAATTTATTTGTCCATTTTCAGTATCACAAAATCAGAATAGGAAATACTGCATTCAAATATTTAAACTGTGTCTATACAAATCTGTACCCTCTTCATATTTATTTCAAATGTTGGCACACATAAAATAATACTAATTCGTTCTACAACCAAAGCATCCTTTAATAAGATTAGCTGGGCCCTACTTGGTGGCGCAGTGGGTTAAAGCACAGCACTAAGAAACTGAACCTCAGCAAGAATTCAATCTCCGCCTGCCTGAAGGTGATCCACATGGTACAGCAGACCTCTCCTGACATGCCCACTGCTCCCCTCAGCAGTGTACTTCATCCATCTTCCTGTTCTGCTCCCCACGCTGTCTCTGGTGAATCCTCTCACTGTCCCTGCACCTCTGGCCTGTACCCCAGTTCTGTATGAATAAATAAATCTTTAAAAATAATAATAGTAATAATAAGATTAGCCAAAATGCTCCAACACTCTGCTTCATATTATTTCCCTCAGTGGTTTTGGCCTTGACTGTGACCATTTCATGTTTATTTCTTAAACTGTAGTTTATTCCTCATACCTCTGGCATCTGGGAAGTCCTAGATCAAGGTCCTAGGCAAACACAAAAGTTGCCAACAAAATACCAGCAAACGCAACTCAACAGCACATTAAAATGATTTTATACCATAATTATGTGAGATTTATCTCTGGAATGCAATGATGGCCCAAACTATTTAAATCAATACATGGGATATACAATTTCACAGAATTAAAGATAAAAATATGTTTTAAGAGGTAAGGCAAGCAATACTTGGTTGTTTTATGCTCAGAACACCAAGTAACACTATCAACCCATATACACTTAAATCTTAGGATTTTATTATGGATATTCCAGCGCATGGCTCTGAAGACCTGGGAGGATCAGAGAAGTCCACTCAGGAAAAGCTCTTTAGAATGCAAAGCTAAGAGGTATTCATCAAAGTTACCAATTAACTGGATAATCCTCTCCCTGGTAGTACCTAAGGGTACAAGCAAAGAAATCAGGACACAAGTAATCTGGTCCTCAGACACTGTGCCTAGGTAAAATGTTATTGACGAAAAACTCAAACAGCGTTTTAGAAAACTGCTGCTTCCAGAAAATTCAGTAACCAAACAATATCAACTCTGGGATGATGTGACATGGTTAAAAAAATATTCCTCCTTGCAGACTGTATGGAGTCCTTTTGAAGAAGCCTAGAATTAGGTTAGCATTTTTCAGAGTTAGGTGGAGGTTTATTGTCATGCTTGAGTCCTCTGTCTTAATTCTTTAGTAAACTTGTTTACTTGTGTTGGTCTCAATTGTTTTTGAGCCCACAGAGATACAAAACAGGGTGAAAGGGAAGAGAGGTATCTTTAGAGCAGGAAACAGGATCTAACATGTCTGCTAGAGAATAAATAAATAAATAAAAGTGGCTGGCAGAGCTGATTCTTAAAACCTGATTCGAGAGAGTCTAGCTGACACTGGCGTGATGAGCAAGCTCCAAGCTTAGCGGTCTTCAATGGAGCTTAGTGCTCCTTAATCTTTGAAACTACATGAATCAATGAAAGATATTTAAAGAGGATAGCAGCGTGTTAACAGATGGAATATTTTAGGATGGAGACTTTAGTATTGAAAGTGCATGTACATTGGGATGAAACTGAAGTAAAAGCCACTAGAAAATCATCTATTGTATTTGCCTAAGGAAGAGCTTGCTTAGAATGATGCATCAGCAGAAAAAAGCCTTGGGGAATATGAAAAACGATGTTGACTGACCACGTTGGATCTCAAGAACTAGTGATATCTTTGAGGTTTACTTAGTATTTCTGATTGCTTTAGATCTTAAAGGCTTATTTTGATTTGTTCATATTAAAACATGGTAAAAGAGAGGCTTCCTCTTTAAGAAAAAGCCCCCAGGGTCCTCCCTGGTGGTGCACTGGGTTAGGATGCAGCTATTTCATTGCAAGTTTCATCCCCAGCCCAGGAGATGACCCACAGGGTGTGGCAGACCTCTCCTGACCCTCCGGCTGCTCCCCTCAGCAGTGTACTTAGTCGATCTCCCTGTCCTGCTCCCCACTATGTCTTTGGTGAATCCTCTCACCGCCCCTGCACCTCTGGATTGTACCCCAGTTCTGTATGTATGAATAAATAAATCTTAAAAAAAAAAAAAAAGAAGTCTCCAATCCTTCAACGTGGGTTGAGCAAGATCCCTACTTGTTCTGAACACTAAGATAAACTTCAAGTTTTCAGATCTGAATTTATATTAAACCTGTATTTTCATGCTTCAATTGGAAGTTTTAAACTTACACTCGATTCCCAAATGTCCCCTCCTCTTAGACATGGGTGTCTGAACACCAAAATGGCAAACTATGTTTATGTTTTCTGCCTGGTTTGTGCTTGCGATGACTACTCAATGAATGAAGCTAAGTTCTTTAATTGTTTGTGAAGCAAGTTCAGAGCTGGAGTTATTCACTTGTGTGAAAGCAATAACTGATTAAAACAAGCCTCATACTGAGGAAGAATGCTGATAAAGTTATTGTGAGAACCCACATTCCTCAAGCACTGTAAAACCACAGAACATAATTTACTGCTGAATGTTTTACTTTCTCCAAATAGGACACTATTGCTAGGAGAGTGGATTTGGGGACACAAGTAATCTATATAATTTACAACTATTATTTCATTCTAAGTTCATAGCAAATTGATGAACAGGTTTTGATATTTTATTCACATTTGAAACCGGATGAAACTAGGTCATGGGAAATTTAAATAATATTTTGGATGGCATGAGTTAATTTGGATAGAAGGGAAAGAACTTGTTCGAGAAAGCTATTTGGCATAATGTAATAAAGCCATTAAATTTTCATAGAGATCCCTCAACCTACTTTTGGAATCCATATCACCGATTGAGAAAAATAAGAGATATAACTTCTTCTTGGGCTTTTTTTTTTTTTTTTACCAAACCACTTAGTCTTCTACCTGTTCTTGTTTTAACAATCACTTCTTTATGCTTTCTAAAGACTGACATTAAAAATTACCTTTTTCTCTTTTGAAATTTATGTATGCACGAGGTAAATTCATGTTTACTACAGATCAATCAAAAATTGCATACACAAAAATAGTAAAAGTCACCTATAATGTTATCACTCCAAAATAATTCAGTCAAGCACACTAGTCTTAAATCACATGTTGCATACCTAAAATAAGTGTTATATATCAATGGCATCATCATAATAGAATAACACAGTTCTGTACTGCCCCATTTGTAACCCCAAAGCCCATCCTACTCACTGGGGCCTATGCCCTTTGCCCACATTCCTTGGAATTCCTGACAAATACCTACCTTACCTACCCACCAAGCCCCATTTTCTTATCACTGCCAATTTGGGTCAAAGTTCACAAGAGAAAAAGAAGAGAAGCAACATGCCATGCCAAACTCAAATGTCCATCACCTGAATTCAATAATAGCAGTCAATCATGTTTATTACCAGAGGCAAATGGAAAGGAGGATGGGTAGGTTAGGAGGGCAGAGGGCATCAGTTGGCTGGTGGGGATGGCATGAAAACTTTACAAACGAGGCACACATACACATGATGATATGAAATTATCATCCTGAAATTTATCTAATATTGTAAACCAATTGTTAATCAATAAAACTTTATTTAAAAAAAATTGTTGTGGGCCCTCCCTGGTGACACAATAGGTTAGGGTGCAGCACGTCAAGCTAGCTGCAGTTGCTTCAATGTGAGTTTGAGCCCCGAAAATACAGAATTATGTCCAGCCCTGGTGGCGCATCAGGTTAAAGCACAGCAGCACTGAGAAGGTAAAACCATTTCAGCATGAGTTCTATCCTGCCCACCCCAGAGGTGACCCACATGGTGCGGCAGACCTCTCCTGACCCACCTGCTGCTCCCCTCAGCAGGGTACTTTGTCAATCTGCCTGTTCTGCTCCCCACTCTGTCTCACCACCACGCCTGTACCTCTGGCCTGTACCCCAGTTCTATATACATGAATAAATAAACCTTTAAACAAAATCTTTGTGGGGGGGAGTTATAAGAAAATACCAACATACATCACCTTCCATGATTATATCTGAAGATTTGTATGGGCTATACAGTATTTTATGTAAAAATTCAAATGAAAGGAAAACTCAAATTATGAAAATGTACTATTTATAATCTCAAGTTTTTAGTAGGCCGTAAAGTATTATGACTGATGCTTCAATTTCCCGTTCTTTTTTTCCATTTGCTATTAGATGTCTGGATTACAAATATTCAAAAGCATTATCAAAATAACTTTTTGTGGAAGAGTTAACTCTGTTATTAACAGTCTCAAATATTTCAGTAGTTGTCTTCTGGCTATTTATTCTGAGATTGAAAATCTACAGTTAGTTCATTTGTTTTGTGCCACATAATCTCATAAGCTTCTAGCTTCAGTTGTCTATTTATATATGATATTTTAATCTCTTTTTTGCCTAACAAAGTATTTTTACAAGCTGTATTTTGCATTCAATTTTAATGACCTAAAAAAAAAAACTATCAAACTTTGTTTTTAATTTGCTCTTAAAAATATTCAAATTAGAATTTGCATTTACCAGTTCACTGTGTTGGTAATAATCAGCAGAATGAAATGGTAAATACAAGAAAATGCATCTTTTATGGTTGGATAAATCCATCAATAGGAACAAAATAGGCTGCCTCTTTTTTTGTTGTTTTGTTTAATAAGCTTGAGAAAGCATCCGTCTTACTATAAACAATATACTTCACCAACCATGTAAAAATTTATTTCCATTGTCATGAGTTAGTTAGTTGAAAAATGACTTTTACCAGCTTGTGAGTTACTTATTGTTCTTATTAAAAGAAGTTTTCCTTTATGGAAGTCAATGGACTGCAGTAGATAGTAATTTTATACAGTAGAGGTTCTAAAACTAGTGTTTTCCTAACTATTTCTGCATTGCTTAAATATCATCAGCATAAAGACAGTTAAGAGAATTGATGATTTGTAAAAAATCCCTCAACAGACGCAGTCTTGAAAAAGAATGAGAATTTGAAATCTAGGTATGTGACTCTTTTGTCATTGTCAAAGGGGAATGGAGAGCAGAGCTAGTACATGGTGGAAAGGAAGAATGAACCCTACTCAGAGTGTGGGAAAAGATAATATAAGGAAGTAAATTATGTTGCAAGAACAATATCAGGGGTTTAACACAAAACAATCATTTTAGCCTCATGTTCAAATGGAGATATTTTACTGAAACTGATGCAGAAGTTATGAGTTCAACAAACTGGGTATTCAAATAGTGAGATTAAAATTTTACTAGGTAGGTAAACACGATTCTCATGATGCTGGGTGTATTTCCATGAATGAATGGATTGCAAAGTCAGAGAAGACTTGTAGGCATCTCCCAGCTTATTTTACTCTAAAGAACAATCAGGATGGTTGTAGAGTCTTACAAAGCTGGAGATGGAAGGAGGGTTGAAATTCTGTGAGGCATTAAGAAGCCAAATCTTCCTCTTTAAGGACAGATCAAACTCCTTAGTGATGATGTTCTTATTCTCTGATATGCTTCATTAATCCCTAACTTTATGTAGTTCTTGGAACTTCTTTTTCGGATTTTGGTCCTGAGACATCTTTTCATATTTAGAATAAGTAGCTTGCAAAATCCTGTTACTTAATGATAGTATTCTGAGAAATTAATCATTAGACTATACTCTTGTGTGAGTGCCAGTGAAATTATATAAGTCTAGATGTGATATCATCGATTGGAACCATTGTCATAGATTTGGTCTATTATTGACAAAAAGACATAATTTAAGGAAAGTATGAACATATTTAGCTAAAGCCGAATAACTTTCATTTAAAAAAAATATTTAATTAATGCATGCAAGAACTGGGTGTTGGGAAGATTCACCAGAGACAAAGTGGGGATCAGAAAGGGCAGAATGACTGAAATACATTGCTGAAAGGAATGGTAAGGAGACAGGAGAGGTCTGCTGTACCATGTGGATCCCTGACTAGGGATCTAATCGCACCGCAGTGGCTGGAGTAGCTTGATAGCACTGTGTCTGTAACCCCTGAGTAACTGGGGAAGGGACAAAGCAGAATAACTTTCTAAAGCAATTTGTAGCCCATAGAAGCTTGAAAATTCAAAGATGTCCATCCACATGAAGCATTTTTTGTTGGTGTTCATTTTAGTCCAAATTGTAAAATCTCCCACAGAAAAACTGAGGGACTTCTATGTATCAGGCTATAATTTGTTCCATTAGACAAAAGTCAGATTAGTAATTTGTTCAGAGAACTGCCTCTTGAAGTTTGGCTAGAATTTCTGGGTACTGTCAAAGTACAATCTGAATATTTTCAGAAGTCCTTAACTAACCTACTAGAGATTATCTACTTGGTACTAAATAAAATCTTTTGAGGCCTTGATTAAAACTTCTCTTAGTCACAGCCAGAATTTGTTACTCTGGGAGAAATTATTTCTCACTTTTTCATTTCTTGCAAACTGGAGTGTATAGAAATAAGGAACTTTTTACTTATCAAGCTAGCAAATATTTGAACTCTTCATATTTCCTTTCTATTTTATGAAAAACTGAAAATTGTCTTCTTTAGTTCACTATTCAGCAATTTATAGTAAATAGAAACGCCCATTGACATATTCCACACTGTCTATCGATCTCCTTAACTGGGTTCTATCAGCTAAGTTTCCACAGATGGCTGTTTTGACAGGTGTTCACTAAGACAGTACAAATTGTCCTTTCTCCAGACTCCGAACGACTGTCTGCCAGCCTTCATCAACAATTTGGGTGTCATAGAAGGCTTGGTGAACAATATCAATTTTTCACCAATTCCAAATCCAACGCAACACATTTTAGAGTTTTATTATAGTAACACCCACTACAGAGCCTCAATTTCTTTATCACTTATCTATTTCTGGGTAAAAAATACCAATTCTTAGTGATTTAAACAATAACCATTTTATTTGCCCATCATTGTGTGGAATAGCAATTTGTCCAGGGCATAGCGGGGTGGTTCTTTTGATGGTCTTGCTAGGAAGAGAACATTCATGCAGCTGCAGTGGGAGGTGGTGGCTTATAAATTGGTTTGCAAGGTCAGGCTGGGTCAGAACATAATGCTATGCCCCTGCAGCTGGTCTAAGCTTCTCCTTGTAGGAGCTTTATGCTCCAGATGAACAAAAGGAAAAGCTGCTAGGATTCTTGCGCTGTAAACTTGGAAGTTCGAAGCCATCACTTCGCCTTCTACCACACTGTATAATCAAAGTAAGTCACAATGTCAATCAAGATTTAAGAACCAGGAAACTAAATTTAAGAAACAGTAAAATTCTGTTGCAAAAGGAATACATGCAAAGATGAAAGAAATTGTTGTTTTACAAGTAATCTGCATGAGGTGCAATGTTTTTAAAAAGAGCAATGGTAGAATATATAAAATTGGAAGAGAATAGAGAACGTTAGTGAGAAATGAATACAATAATTCAGATAGAATATAAATTGAAGCTTAATTATGGTAGTGAGGATTGTAAAGAGAATGACAGCTTGGATGTTAAATATATGTTAGAGAAAAAACAATTAATTGATTGACTTGATAATGGAGGGATATGACAGATTTTAAGGACTGGAAAATGCTTGAATGTCGATGCCAATAATGCAAATTTCAATTTTTAAGGTTTAAGTGAAGATTATGAAATTGATTTAGGACATGAGGAGTTTGAGATGTATTCACTCCAACTGACATTGATTGAGTACTGGTAGTTACTTTTTAGCACTTTCTTCAGAACACAGATAAATAAGAGAAGAATCTACTTTCTAAAGTCAGTGTAATTGAATAAGCAATGCTACATGCCCTGTGCTAGGATGATATAGATAAATAGGCACAAAGTTGGTAAAATTATATTACATATTTGTAGACTGTTCAGTATTTAATTATAGTTATATAATTATAGGTATATAATGTCTAGGCATGAGGCCAAAAAGGAACCTTTGTCTTAGTGTTACAGGGTACCACAGTGTGAACTGGGCCACCTGTCTATATAGCCTCACCCACATGCTTAAAATTCAGTTGTACTGCAGGCGCACACGAAAGGGTCAATAATGGGTTTATTTACAAAAAGGGAAAAGAACAGGAAACAACCCAGGGAAAGATAGAGGGATCCAAAGTGACAAATATCTTACCGGCTCTGCTGACTGAAAATGTTGAGTCATGTGGTCCCGAGGGCCTTATCCAGAGCAAGAGATGCAATGGTGCCCTATTTATCCTCCAATGTCCCAGAATGCTTAGCTCCGCCCTTTGGGTCCTCACAGTTCTCTCCCTGGTCCTGCTGGGAGTTGTAGTTTCCAATCACTGGAGTAAGGTATAGGGTCCAGAAAGCTGGAGTAGGGGGTGGAATCCACAACTCTGCAGAGTTCCTTTAGGACAGCCTTCCCCTTAACATCTTAACATTAGCAGAGATATTTTTCCATAATGAGGGGGAGTAGAGAAGCTTTCCAAAATGGGAGAAAAAAATATATGTGGGAAGAGTTCAGGTCCTCTGCGGAGCTCCGGGGATCCAGAATATCAATCCTGACACCAAGAAGGCATAGTAGTAGATTCTCTCAAACCATTAGTCTCCATATAGATGTATCTCCTCATACTATTTAAACCCTGTTTTTTAAGCTTTATGTTCTTTAAATTAAAAAAAAAAAATCTCAAATTAAAAATTACCAAAGAGGCCCTCCCTGGTGGCGCAGCGGGTTAAAGCACAGCACTGGGAAGCTGAAGCCGCTTCCCCATGAGTTCGATCCCCACCTGCCCCAGAGGTGACCACATGGCGGCAGACCTCTCCTGACCAGCCCGCTGCTCCCCTCAGCAGTGTACTTCCTCGATCTGCCTGTTCTGCTCCCCACTCTGTCTCTGGTGAAGCCTTTCGCCGCCCCTGAGCCTCTGGCCTATACCCCAGTTCTGTATGCACAAATAAGTAAATTAAAAAAAAAAAAAAAACAAAAAACACTGGCCCTCCCTGGTGGTGCAGCGGGTTAAAGCACAGCAGCACTAAGAAGCTTAAGCCACTTCCGCATGAGTTTGATCCCCGCCTGCCCCGGAGGAGATCCACATGGTGCGGCAGACCTCTCCTGACCCGCCCGCTGCTCCCCTCAGCAGTGTACTACCTCGATCTGCCTGTTCTGCCCCCCACTCTGTCTCTGGTGAATCCTCTCACATTCCGCATCTCTGGCCTGTACCCCAGTTCTGTACAAATAAATAAATAAATCTTTAAAAAAAACTATTAATTTCTGTCATTTTTATGGACTAATACACATTTAGAACTGTTTTCCAAAAGCTGTAAGTTTTGGCAAGGATATCATTGGTATTTCATAAGATGAAGTCAATAAACTAATAATCTCCTCTTATACATTAAAAAAAATGTGAATTTTAGCTTATGCTTTTAATTTCATAAAATAGCTACTAAATCATCTTGTAGGTACTAGATATGGTGCTTCTTTGATCTCAATACATATGTGGAACAAATGTGTGATTAATGTTGGATTTACCTGATCAAATATGCTTTAAAAGTCTTGTAGATATCTTAGAAATTCATATGCAGATAGCAAGTTAGTTATTCTATAAAGTCCTTTATTTAAAACAATTTAGTCCTGCATCACTTTGGTTTTCAAAATTCATTTGTGCAAAAAAAAAAATAGTTCTCTATATAGCATCTATTACTATCTTAAGGACCTACCAACTCATTAATATAAAATTATACTTTGCTTCTAGAAACAGGGAGAAAACTTACTTTTGCTACTTCCTCCCAAAAAGTACAACTAAGAGGCCAAACTATTACATTTAAATTAAACATAAAAAAAAAATGGAAGAGCAGGTATCAGAGCTCAATTTTAAGGTATCTGTACAAATACCATCTGGCACTATGCAGATTCCAAATGATCATTTGGATTTTAACTTGAGTTAACACAAGTAAATTAGTTTTCATAGGTTTTTAATTTTTTAGGTAATCCTTGTACTTGCACATTTACTGAGGCCATCAGCACTCTAAGGAATAATGGACATTACTTTTACTCAAAACTGATGAGACTGAAACTTGGAAATGTAAATAAGTCCACAGAAACCCAACTTCTCTGAAAAAGGGAAGTCTTTCAAGAAAGAAAACTTTCAAAGAATAAGTCGTGGCTTCCAGCCAAACACCATTCCCACACAGACCGGCAAAAACCGAGAGGGTTGCTCCATGGATGTCCGGTAGGAATGTGTCAAAAAAAGTAAGTAAATCACTGGCATAGTATCCGCACAGGAGGCTTAAGAGGCTTTCAAGGTCAGTGAAGATATGGAGGGCCCTGAATCTCAACCCCACCCAGTAATACAGAGGACTCCACCTTCCTTCCCTGGTGCTATCAGGGTGGGGCTGCAAGAAACGCAAAATGTTCACAACACCCAATGACAACAAAGCAAACCCACGTCAGAGTCCCTGAGAAGTATGTGTCAGAAAGACTACCGCCTGTGGAGCGGGAGGTGTAACCGAGGCTCCAGTGGAACTAGGAGTTTGCCTTTTACTGTGAGAAATAAGGCCACTCCCTGTCCCTAAGGATGCAATGCCAACAGATGCCAGAATAAAACAGAAATATGGCCCTCCCTGGTGGCCCACCTGGCACGGCAGACCTCTCGTCTCCGGCTGTCCCCCTCAGCAGTGTACTTTGTCAGACTATCTGTTTTGCTCCCCACTTTGTCTCTGGTGAGTCCTCTCACTAGCCCCGCACCTCTGTTTTGTACCCCAGTTCCATATGCATAAATTAATCATTAAAAAATACCATAAATATACGAAGTATATTCAGGTATTACTTAAAACAAGCAATAATAATCAATAAAAAAAACTAAGGTATTAATTGCAGTCAAACACACTACAAATATAAAGAAAGAGTAATGAGTCTACACATTGTTCAGATAAACACACAGAAGGGCAGGGAAAGGAAAGAAGACAAAAACATAAGTAAAACGATAAGATAAAATTACATACTTCAGCTCTAATGAGTCAATAACTTGTTACTAAACCACAAATTGGCAGAGTGAATCATTAGATAAATCTACTATAGTCGCGTATAAGAAACATGTCAAATATGATGAAGGCACATTTAAGTAAAATGATGGACAGAAGAGATACCATAAAGGTTTAATAAAAGGGAAACAAGTGATTCTATTAATATTAGATGAACCTCAGAGCAAAGAAATCCACCACAGAAAGAGGACATTATAAAATGATAAAGGTTTAATGCAATATCAAGATCTAATATCCCTAAGGATATCTGCAATAAATAAAATAACTAAAAAAAAAAATAAATTAAACACATCTTTCTCTAAACTAGATAGAAAAATCACAAAAATGTTGAATAACTCAATAATATCAAGAGGATATAATCAAACTGTAATGGACACAACCTCTAAACACAGTGGGACAAATTTTGAAGTGCCAGACAAGTCCCTATGCAGCATATTGAGGATGTGGAAGGAATGTTCTAGAGTCCTGGTCCTGAGGCCCATTTCCTTGTTGACTGTTAGAAGGTCTCACTACCTAGAGGTCATCTTGTGGCAGTGTAAATTCTCTGCCCCACCCTAAGGGAGGGTGGAGCTGGGCAGGATCTTGAAGCTGGGGAATGTGACAATAAGAAGCTAATAGGGGTGGGAGAAAGAAAAGGAAAGAACCAGCAGCCAGAAGTGGAGGAAGAAGACTGTAGGACAAAGACATGTTTGCCACACTGGCTTCTTGGTCTTGGGCTTGTACCAGGCACTTGGGGATTGTGGAAGAAGAACTTGACACAGATGTGGAAGAAAGCCAGGGGCAGGCTGACAACACGGCCTTGACCTTGACTTTGATTTTGCTCATTTCCTTCCATGGCTCCTGCTACTCCTTTTCTCTGTCCCCCCTCCCCACCCCACCTCTAATGTGCCTTAGCCTTGTGGCAAGCTTTTGAACCTCAATTGCTCTGTCTGGGTGAACCCTGGTTGACTGGCCTTTTGTCCATGAGGGGTTGGTTAACCCTCATTCTCATGGTCATCTTGTGAATTGGGTGCTTTATTTGGAAACTTTACATTTTTTCTCTTTTATTTTCTGTATACGACACAAATTATTGCATACTAAGTGTATGACAGTGATGTCCTATTGCAGGACTCACACACTAATTATGTGTTGTCTTGATGCAGCAGACAGCAGAACCCATTTAGATTGGGCAGGTTTAGGGGTCTTGGTGCCCCTTCTTCTGTAACAATCTGGTCCTACTAGGTCCTGTTCTACTTCTTAGACCTACGGTGGTCTGTTGGGCTTTTCTGACTGAACCGCTTTCTCCACATTCGAGAAAGCTCTCCAGGTTTAAGGGATTATGTGATTACTCTGGGTCCATCAAGAGAATCCAGAATAACTGTATTTCATATCTATGACATTAACTTTGTCTTCAGAGTCTCCTCCTTTGCTATGGAAACTAATATAATTTGCTATGGAAATTTCACAAGATCATGGTGTTGGCACTCTTAGGAAGTACAGGATGTCACTGTGATTATTACACAGGCTTTATGAATAATTTTAGAAAACATTTCATCTTAAATACAGGGTTGGCTGGAGTCCTCGTTAGGCAGCATGCAGTCCATGAGGCCCTTGGGATATCCATTATCCTCCTAAAGCCTCCAGTCCTCATTTACAAAATAACCACAGTGATACCTAATTCACAAGATGACCATGAGAATGAGGGTTAGGATTTATATTATGTCAAAAAAATAAATAAATAAAGGAAAGGGGAATGACACTTTAAAATAGCATTTACTTAATGGCACTCACATATAAACAGCCATGAAAAATGCTTGCAAGCCTTTCTATCACAAAGAAGTTTAAACTTGGTATTATTCTTATTTTTTAAGAATCAATACAAATTGTGAGGACAAAAAGCACTGAATATATGAATAGATATTGTGATAATTTTTTCTTGATCAAACCCTAGTGACCAATATAAAAACAGTAAAAAAATGTCCAACATCACAAAATTAATTAAATACATGCAAATTAAGGTCAAATCCAATTTGTTAAGTTAATGAAGATTAGAAAATTGATTTGAATAACTAGACATAGTAGAAAAACATATTTATTAACATTTATGATGAAATGGACATTCAATTCTTTTTTTAAAGATTTATTCATTTATGCATACAAGATCTGGGGTATAGCCATCAGTGTGGGGGTGAGAGGATACACCAGAGACATAGTAGGGAGCAGAACAGGCAGATCCACTGAAATACCCTGCTGAGGGGAGCAGCGGGTGTGACAGGAGAGGTCTGCTGCACTACGTGAGTCACCTCCCTGGCCAGGGATCAAAATTATGCTGTAGTGGCTGTGGGTTGCTTCATACTGCTGTGTTGTAACCTTTTCACCCCCAGGGAGGACGGACATTCAAATTCTTATAATAAATTTGTAAGGATCTGGGCTCTCCCTGGTGGCTCAGCTGGTTAAAGCACAGCACTAAGAAGTTAAAGCCACTTCAGCATGAGTTTGATCCCCAGCCCCGGAGGTGACCCACAAGGCATGGCAGACCTCTCTTGACCCTCCCACTGCTCCCCTCAGCAGTTTACTTTGTCAGTCAGCCTGTTCTGCTCCCCACTCTGTCTCTAGTGAATCCTCTCACCACCCCTGCACCTCGACCTGTACCCCAGTTCTGTATGCATGAATAAACAAATCTTTAAAAAAAATTTTGTAAGGATCTTCCTCTCAAAATAAATTCAGTAACCTTTATATAAAACCCACAAATAGTTAACTCCATTAGCACCAGGAAATTTAATAAATAACTATAGCAGAACTTTATTTGCATATTTATTAACCATAGTGCTATTTATAGTAAGAGTTAATGCATGTTGAGTGTTAAAAATGGACCAGATTGCATTTTAAAAGCTTTATAAGTTTGCAGTAAAGTTGCTCAATGTTCATCAAATTACTTTTATTCCTCATGTTTTCCCGCCTTCATTCCTGTGAAGTTGAGGTCACGTGACTGTTTTTAGTCATAAGACTATGAAATGTTCTGCTGTCTGTGCTGAGGCAGTTAGACAGCAAGATATTATGCAACCCTTCTGGTGCTCTGCTAAGTGGACCCTGGAAGTCTTGTGAACATATGACTTGTGTTGACAAAGAAGCCTTGCAAAATGAAGAGGGCCTGCTCTCTTGATATAGCAAGTGATGCATGCTGGATTTGATGTGAGTGAGGAATACATCTTGCTTTTGCCAACCTACTGAGATTTGGGTGTGTATGTTATTTTAGGATAAACTTATTTGGCCTCTATAGTACATTAACTTATAGAATCCATTAGAAAACCGTATGAGGAAGATAAAATCATTTATTCATGTTACATTTGAAGGAGTTAAGTAAAATGATCAAGATCACCCAAGTAGAAAATAAATAATATCCAAAAAATTGACCGTAGCAGTTTTAACTATTTCTACAGCTAGCATTACTAAGAACAATTCAAGTTGACAGATGATCAATATATAATCAATGTTTGATCATGTCTTTATTTTTGATAAATTTTGAGAAAGAGCTTAAAATCTAATTGAAGTCAGAATACACTATACAAAAAATTGTCAGCTACAACTAAGTCAAGGCCCAGGCTTAGTAAAAATGGGCACTAACATGAATTGTAATTTCTCTACTTAAAAATAGAAGCATGGTATACTAGAAGCATTGCTTGAAATGCACAGCTAAACTTGGTAAAATGGAAATTATCAATTGCCAGGAAATGTGGGAACCGTGATTCTGAAAATTGAGACAATAAGCAGGTATTGTCATTGCCAAGTCAATATGACTCATCAACAAGAATCTCAGGTGCTAATGCCCAAACAAGAACTAATGAGGACTTGCTTATTCATCAGGGTGCATGCACTGAGAGATGCCTCTAGTGTCTGGAATCTTAAAGGGTCAAGTTTACCAGGCCAAAAGCAAATTCAACTCCGTACAGGGAGAAAACCATTTTTTCCAACTAAAAGTTGACCAATGAAAAGTTTCTCCTAAATATATTAAAGTTTAAGCTTGCACTTCACATAGAAATTCAGTAAAAGTTTATATAATATTTACATGCTGAAAATTCTTAAGGTGCAAAAGGTATACAGTGTAAAACAGGGTGAGGAACCCCCTGACACTACAAGGAAACAGAGGCAAACAACTTTGGAGGTTCACCATCCTAAAACAGGAGAGAGAGATGCAATAGGAAAAAAAAGTCTAACGATAGCCGTGTATTGTGCAAATTTCACACAACATTGATTTTCTAAAAATCTTTGGAAAATGAGCTTCAATGAACTAGAGGCAGCAGATAATAAGCAGAGAACTAAGCACTTATAGTTGTTCTTACATTTATAGGCAACATAAGAACAAGGCACTATGCAAAAAGAATAGAACATTTTTTAAACAAATGGGATATATTGTATATAGGGAATATAATAACTATGGAACAAAAATGTATCTAAATAAATCAGATAAATAACAGCTAGAAGACACTGAATAAGGGAACTCGTGAATGTTTAGATGTAGAGAGGGGAATAGGAAAGATTGCAGCCTAGTGACTGAAAGGCTCAAGACAAGAGGTGGCTCAGGATATGTCTGACTGGGCTTTCAGACATATGGGCTAAAGAGTAGGTCAGAAATGAAAAATATAGTGACCAATTTTTGTTTGGTATAAAGAAATAATGTCTCAGATTCAATAAGCTCAGTACATTCTTAGGGGGGAAAATTACTGTATCCCAAGATCAAACAGTAAAATTACAAGATACTATATATATATATATATATAAAGCTTAAACAAATGTAATCTCACTGACGACAGACTTCTTAATGATCATTGTGGAGAATTTGACACTAACCATGTCCTCAGAGAACTACTAAATATACATCAGCAACCGGAAAACAAATTTCAGAAAAAAATTGGATACAAATAGCAATTTTGTGTAAATAAAATGATGCATTCCAGGACAGAACTTATAGCAAAGGCTATTTAAACACAACCTCATATTGCTAGTGAAACATAAAAACAAGGTAATAAAACTGCTTAAAATAAAATGAGATTTTAGGAAAAATAAATATTAAAAAAAGATGAAAATTATTACAGAAAGGTAACATTCAAGAAATGGGACAAGGTTCTAGATGTTTGGGTTTACAGAAGTCTTCGGAGTGTTTAAGATGGTACCAGCAATAGCCTATGCTATTTAGCCAGCTATGATCAAGGAACAGTGTGCTGAGTGGAACAACACAGGATGCAGTCAGCAGGTCAAGTGTCTGCTACAGCAAAGAACAACCTTCCGGTGGATGAAATCAATCATGCAGGAAGTTGCTAGGTGGGCTTGCTCTTGGCTTCTCCTCAGGAAGGTGCCGAGACTGGAGCTGAGGCAGGACACTCCCCTAACATAGCATCGTGAATGGCAAGGGCACCGTGCTTAGGAAAGAGCAAGTGCCCTGTGGCCACCCCACAAAACTCTGCCGTGACAGAGGCCACTTTTACTTGTGTTAAAGATTTGTTTTTATTTATTTATGCACACAAGAACTGGGGTACCGGCTGGAGGGGGAGGGGGCGTGAGCATGTACCGGAGTCAGAGGGGGGAGCAGAACAAGTGCATCTACTAAAAGGTACTGCTGAGAGGAGCAGAGGGCAAGACAGGAGACTTTGCTGCACCATGAAACATTTCAGGAATTAAAATAGATGAAAATAAAAGCATAACATATAATATTGTAAATTTTACAAGTTATATTAATCAAATTAAGCTAGTTGTAAAAGGAAACATGCAAAATGATAGCACTCATAGAAAAGCTTTAACATAAAATTGTGTGCTCATATGTATCAAATCTTAAGTAATTTTTGGCAAAATGAAACATATGGGTATGTCTAGTATAAAATCAGCTCCCATACTGAACTATTTTTAAGTATTTGCTTACATTCACAAAAGGTGAGTCATAATAGTTTAACATGCATTTTCAAAGTATAAAGTGTATTGAAATTCTTTGTAATAGCTTAAGTGCAATTCCAATAATAATATTATTATTATTCTTTAAGTTCTGCCTGCAATATGAGATAGGATTTGTCCCTATTTTTTTTTAATAACAGTGAATTATGTCCCTCTATTTCCCATTGTTTTACGCATAAAAAATGATGGTACTAGTCACATCTCATTAATTTAAGTATGCATCAATGAAGTTAATGTAAGTCCCCTAAAGCATTAACTTATTTACCCTGACATTGTTAAAATCTATGTCATATGTAATTATCTTGGCCAGTGGAATTTGTTGATAATAAAGCCCATTCGTACAAATCACATAAAATACAAGAAAGTATTTGATGGCATTTTTTAGACACATTATCTAGCTTAATACCTTTCAAGTTTAATACATTCTGAAGTCTAAATTACCAAAGTAATTTCATTTACATACATGCTGTGGAGATTGATTGTTATTCTTACCTACAAATTAAAAATGAACTTCCATCATTCAGATAACTTAATATATAGAATAGGGTCCTTTTAATGGGGACATCACATCAAAAATATTGAAAATATGAAGAGAATAAAAAATATAATCCAATTATCTTGTGAACAGTTTAATCAATCCAAGAAGAAATTTGAAAAATTACTAGAGAAAATTGACAAGTGTCTTCCTCATAAATAACAGTCCTTATTTCTTGGATTGATGATGTGTCTCTAGGAAATGAAGATTATAGAAGCCAACATAAAGAATATAATTTTATGATATGGTAGATTGAATGCCTTTATCCAAGGTCAAGTTTCCTAAAATATTTAAAGACTTCAAATACATTTCAATATCCATTTACCCCTGACAATATACCACCTCTGGTTCAAAGAGAAAAAAAATACACTTTAAATATATATTTAGGAGCAAAGAATAAAGCTCAATAGAGTATTTAACTTCATATAACTCTTTAAAAAATTTTATGACTTAAGTGAAAGCTAGTAAAAAAATCATAAATTCATTTACTTCACCATGGACTTGGAGATTTAAATGAAAGTTCAAAGTGATCATAAAATGTTCTATTGGTTTCATACTTTCGAAAGCACTAAAAAGAAAAAAAAAAAAAAAGCATTGGTGTTAATGCATGATTCCAGTGAAGGATTGCAGTGGGATGGATCGGGAGGAATGAGATGTGTGCATCACTCTATGTTGATGGCATAGCAATACATGTTTTTCTAATCCAGATCATCAGTTTCTTTACATATTTTAATAAAATTATAAATGTGATTAATGCTTTTAGTGAACGGATTGACTGTCTTTATTGTTTTGTTGGCTTGAAATTGTCAATAAAATTATCAGAGTACCTATTATATTATGGAAGATTGTACAGATTTAGAGCAGTAGTTTGATTTCAAGTGATTTTAGGAGAATATAGACATTAAACATAACATTTTTTTCCTATATGGAATTAATCATGACAGATAATACATGAAAATTTTATCCCAATAAACTGAAGACTTAATAAAACTGATTTACTGCATTTTTTTTGGTACTGATTCCAATCACAAAATACAGTCTAATATAAAACTTCAAAAATGTAATATTTTTCTCCCCTTCTTTTTTATGTCCATCAACATCCCCTCAGCTTAGTGCTTCTTTCTCAAGAAGTGAAATTGTGATATGATTGATAGAGAAAATGATTGATTTCATACAGTTTTGAGTCCAAATATCCCTCAATTTTGTGTATCTTTTTGACTCACAATGTTACTTCTAGAAAATTGGAATAAGAACATAATGGAGGTAGTCAAGATTCTGCTTCAAGGTTCTTATATTTTATCGAGTGAATTGTCAGCTACCAATAAGGAATCCAAGATAGTTTCATTAATAAAAAGAATGTATGGCCCTCCCTGGTGGCACAGCGGGTTAAAGCACAGTACTGAGAATCTAAAGCCTTCGATCCCCGCCTGCCCCGGAGGTGACCACATGGCATGGCAGACCTCTCCTGACCCGCCCGCTGCTCCCCTCAGCAGTGTACTTCGTCAATCTGCCTGTTCTGCTCCCTATTCTGTCTCTGGTGAAGCCTCTCACCGCCCCTGAGTCTCTGGCCTGTACCCCAGTTCTGTATGCACAAATAAATATTTTTTTTAAAAAAGAATGCAATTCAAGGACTTGCAACTGCTAATAATATAAAATATTACCAACATAATACCTTTAAATTGGTAATAATTAAAATGATTAGGTTCAACAATAATCCTTTCAGTAAGGAATACTCCTTAATCATAAAAAGAACAAATCATTGATTCACACAAGCATGCATCTTAAATATACTTTGCTAGTGAGAGAAGCCAGTACTAAATATTTATGTATTATATTACTGATATAAAAAAAAAGGAAATAGAGAGTCATGAAAATTGGTTGGAAATATGCATGTATCCTGGGTCTTATGCTCCCTCTTTCCTCCCTTTGTTGATTTGAAAGGACATAGGAAGGGGATATTTGTTCCTTTTAATTGTATCCAAATTCAGCCTTGTCTATTCCTTCGAACTGCTGCTACTCAGAGAGGTGAAGTAAATAAATAAATACTACAACATTAAGATTTGTGACGATGGCCCTCTGTAGTGGTGGCAGCCAGCTCAGCACGAGTTCAGTCAGCTCAGGAGTTGACCCACATGGCGCGGCAGACCTCTCCTGATCTGCCCACTGCTCCCCTCAGCAGTGTACTTCATGGATCTGCCTGTTCTGCTCCCAATTCTGTCTCTGGTGAATCCTCTCACTGCTCCTGCACCTCTGTTTTGTACCCTGATTCTGTATGCATAAAACAAAATTAAAAAAAAGATTTGTGATAGTTTGTTATAGAACATTATTGTGGAATTATCGAAACAATGGTCTGACTACATAAAATATGGCTAAATGTCAAAGCTACATATATTACAAAAACTCAGAATACATATATACATATCTGTGGATGTGTGTATGGAATAAGTGATGTAGTTTTAGCAGTTTATCCAAAAAGTGTCCATATGAGGAATATAATCATTAAAATCATTGAAATAAACAAATAACAGTTAACTAAAGAAGAGATGTTGAAATATAAGTATTACAGAATGCTTAGCACCTTAATTATAAATCCAGAGAATAAAGAGAAACCATTTTTCAGATATTTGATGACTAATGCTATTTGCACAACAAAAGTGTTAAGGATAGGAATGAGTACCATGCCACTAATTATTCTCGATGATATGAATTATATATGAGACCCAGTAATTACTTTTCAAACAATAAGCTGGTCTACATGTACATTAGTAAAGTAAAATCCTGTATCAGTACCTGTAGTAAGATAGCTCAACTTTGTACAAACTTTGTATAAATGTACATGTTCATATACATAAAAACAGTATATCTGGGCCCTCCCTGGTGGCACAGCAGGTAAATGCAGCACTAAGAAGCTAAAGTCATTTCAGCATGAGTTTGATCCCTGCCCTGGAGGTGACCCAAAGGGCACAGGAGACCTCTCCTGACACGCCCGCTGCTCCCCTCGGCAGTGTACTTCGTCGATCTGCCTGTTCTGCTCCCCACTCTGTCTCTGGTGAATCCTCTCACCGCCCCTGCACCTCTGGCCTGTACCCCAGTTCCGTGTGCATAAATAAATATTTAAATTTTAAAAAGTATAATATATCTTTCTTAATGTAATAGTAAAAATCTACATATACAAGATGACTAGTTAATAATAAATGTTACACATGAACGATTATTAGTAAATTACATATAGATGACATTTCAGCACACATATAGTATACACTTAATTGTAAAGGAAAGACTGAAACCATACACAAATATAAACACCAAGCACATATTTACACTTTATATATGGGCATATAAATATAAACAACATGCAAATGCATGTTTTCAATTATCTAGGCAAAATACACAGAAAAAGGTTTAGAATGTATAATCTCTGAATATAAGAAAATCTTAGTCATGGTTGTCATTTTTTTGTGTGTCCTGTGCTCTGAAAAATGACTCAAGACCGCAAAAGGCGATTGTTGATGCTGAACATAACTGCTCATATGTATTGTATTATAAATTTAAACTGGCAACTTCTGAAAACACAAGAATACACAGCACACTTGGGGTGATCTCTCAGACTAAGATATTCACATAATGCAGCCTCTGCAACAGAATACACAAGAGAACGTGAGAGAGAACACTGCCAGTGTGGCGACAGTGTTATAACGAAAGCGCTTCGATCTAAGTCAGTGAGGAAAGGGCCCGGGGCACCTCCAGTGCTTTGAGCTGCACTCTGTGTACTGCCAGGGGAGGAGGGGTCTTAAGGGTGGGTTTAGGTTGTGTTTATGTCCTTGTTCTGATTTTTTTTTTATGATTTATTTATTTGTGCATGCAGAACTGGGGTACAGGCTATAGGTGCAGGGGCAGTGAGAAGCTTCACCAGAGACAGAGCGGGGAGCAGAGTAGGCAGACCGAGGAAGTACACTGCTGAGGGGAGCAGCAGGGAGACAGGAGAGGTCTGCAGCACCCTGTAGGTCACTTCCAGGGCGGGGGATCAACTCACATTGAAGCAGCTGGGGCTAGCTTGCAGTGCTGCGTCCTAATCTGATGCGCCACCAGGGAGGGCCACTTGTTCCTATTTTAACGATTATTTTACTTTGTAATCATATATGCATTGTTTTGAAATCAGAAAATTCAAAATGTTATTACAATAACAAAATGTCAGAAAAACAAACTCTAGGCTTATCTTTCTCACTGGATTCTAAAAGACTTGGCCTGGGCCTTGCTGGCGGCGAAGGGGTTAAAGAAAGTGCTATCAAGTTATCTCCAGCCACTGCTGCAGAAGTTCGATCCCCACTGAGGGCTCTGACCCCGGGGCACAGCAGACTTCTCCCGTCTCCACTCTGTCTCTGGTTAGTCCTCTCACCCCCACACCTCTGGCCCACACCCCACTTCTTGTATGCATAAATCAATGAATCTTAAAAATACTAACAGAGATAGCTCTACTCTTTTCCCTCCCTTCTGACCTTTCTCCCTCCTGCCCTTTGCCTTCCAACCTTCTACTTTCTTTCTCTTTTCTAATGCAACCCAGAGGCTTACTGCCTCCAATACTTATCACCAGATATTAAAAATGGGAACAATTGCTATTTCCAGGGGTCCACAGCTTAAGGAACAAGAAACCCCTCAAATCGTCCTGTGTTTAGTCCACTTCTCCACTGGATAACGTGGGTGTGGGTTTCTTTCCATCTGATCCCCTAGATTGGGTAGCGCCTCATCTTTGCAGATATTTGCTCAGCCTTTGCGGCTCAGCTCAGCCTGCCACTAGAAGGCACTTTTGCTGGGATTGCAGCACACACATCTCTGCGCCTTCACCGTGAGTCACTGTGAGCCCTTCAGCAGGTGCTCTGCCTTCCCTGATTCCCAGACAGCTTTAAAGCAATTAAAGAAAGCAAATGTGTGCGATAGTTGCTTCTGCCTGCAGAGGGTCACCCCTTTCTCTCCATACTTACTTGATGCTACTGAAAACTGGCTTAGCAATTGCTTTCTGTCTGATGATTTAGAAAAGAAAAGGACTGTCATACATTGATAAGTGACACCACGACATGCTCATATGACTGGCAGCAAGTAAAAAGTTTATTGTCTTTAAATGGAAATGACAAAGTGTCTTAAATAAAAATTTTACTAGGATGGAACATGCACATTGGTCTTAGTGTAGATGCAATCTCAAAGGTTATTCAAATATAATTTTAAAAGTTACATTTGTAAATTATAATGTATAAGAAAGTATGAGAATTTTGGAAACTGAACCTGGAAATATCATCAGTGGGTGTCTTATTTTTTTGATAAATGCAAATGTCCTTTTTTATAATTTTGTAACAAAATTTTATAGCTTTTAATTATAAGAGCACAGATTTCTTTCACAAATGCATTAATATCCTTCCATATGATTAACAGAGCAATGTCATTAAAACCGCCTGAATAATCAATTTGGAATATAGTCATTTCTTCTGAAAAATCATATATCTCTATATTTTTAATTATAGCAAACTATTTAAATGTAAGAATAAATAATAAAATCATCCATAATGTTTTATGGATTATTACTACTGTTGAAACCATGCACAACATTCACACATATGTAAATTTACCTATCTTAATAAATCTATCTTTATCACATATCTATCTTAATAAAGGCATTCATATAATTTGGGGTCTACAAAACCCCATCACAAACTTCATAAAATTTGATGAGCGACACTATATATTTTTCTTGTGGTGATTTTATATTCTTTTTTTTATTCTGCGTAGATACTTCCAGTATTTTTATTACTGCTAACTTTTTCTTTGTGTGTATGTGTGTGTGTGTGTGTGTGTGTTTTTGGTCACACTTTGCCCTTTTATCAAGTAAGGTATCTAATGGAACTTTGACTGACTCCCTTAGACTACAGTTAGCACCAGCACAGTGATTACGAGTTTGAACTGGCTGAACATAGCCAGCAGCTCTTCCAGCAGCATGCAGGCCAAGGCCCTCAGCATGTCCTTGCAAGACAAGTGCTGGAACAGTAAGGGCGAGAAACAGCGGCACCTGAGTGAACTAAAGAGCTAAGGTGGTTTCTCCTGTGCTTCGTTTGCTCCCGTTTCTCTTGCTTCCCTCTTTTCTGTCTTTGATTTTCTATTTACTGTAAGTATAAATCTCTCTCTACTTGCCTCCCTATCGGATCATATCTCTATCTCTACCCTACTCCCCTTCAGCATCCCTTTCTTAGACAACCGTTTTACAGTGTTTGTAGATCCTTCATACGCTTCTAAACACATCCCCTGCTGTGTTCTAATTGCCATGTGATGTTCTGTTTTAACGCGATTCTCCCAGTCACAAGCCTGTAGGCTGCCACAAACGCACAACTATATTATGTCCTTCCTTGTCTTTGTAGAAATTTCCTTGGAATATAAATCCAGGAGCAGAACGACTGTACTCAGAGATGTGCACAGATTTAATATGACTAAGTGTTATCAAATACACTTATTTTTGTGAGATTTCTCTGGAGTGCATGTCCTCACAGAAGTAGAAGGACAGGTGTGTAAATACATGAGTACTCCTTGTGAGTTTCTATAATTCCCGATGAAATTTTACTCTTAGTGTGTTCTCAGTTAATTAACAGTATATAAAATAAAACTCAGTTAAAACTATCTGGTCTGATTAAGAATGTAACTTATTTTTTCAAACATCTTTAGCCTCTGAGATTATGAAATAGTGGTTTATAATAATATATGATAACCTTGACTTAAAATTGTTCTACTGTATCTTTAATTATATGTGTTCTCCATTGTTATACAGGTGAGTGTTATTAGTTTTAATTAATGAAAAATTTCCAGATTTTATATATATACAGATATACAGTTTTTATTTATTATTTCCAATTTTTTCTTTATTTCTGTTGTCATCTTGATGAATGTCCTTTGCTTTGCTCTGTTTTATTTAATATGCTTTATTAACAACCTGAGACATTGTAGAGCTCATTTATTTTTATAATTTCCCGTTAAAGGCAATTATTTTACATGAAAGACCATCATTTATTAAATATGCTTACAATATTAAAAGTTCGAATATATATTGTTTCTTGTTTATTAATTGCATGATTGGTTTTATTGTTATATTAATATCTTCTGTCAGAGAAATGTTAAATTATTCACCATAATTATGTGCAGCCTTACCCAGAAGACTCCTGGTTTATTGCTGTTTTTCCAGGTATAATTATTAATAATGATACTTTCATCCTCAAAATATTAATTTGGATTATAAATTGTGTGCTCATTCTAACAAGATAATTTCTATTGATCTAATCTGTTATGTTTAAGATCTGTTTAATATATAATGGTGCTAGTTTTAAATAAAAGAAGACAAAAATAATTAAACTTTGAGAACTAGTAATGTGCTAGGCATTCTTCCCTATAGTTTCCATGTATGAAATAATTTAATACTCAAAGTTGTCCTGTGAGAGGGTATTAGCCTCATTATACAGATCACAATAGTGAGGCATAGAGAATTAAATAACTTGCCTTGGGTTAAAAAGATAATAATTAGCTTGATTTATGATTTAATTATGTATTTTATAATCATTATGCAGTGACTTTTATCTCAGTATGAGTATTTTTTTTAATGGATTAGGGTAAGTCATTCAAATAAATACTTTAAAACTTATTTTTTTATATTTTCCATTAAGAAACAAAATAGGAAGCACTAGGCCCTTTTTCACCCAAAAAGACATCAAAATTACAATTTTTGACTACATAACCGTACGACTTTTGAGAGTGGTCCAGACCAAGAAAGTGAAGCCCAGTCAGGATGAAACCACTTTCCAACAGTAGGTTTGCGTGAGATTCCCACGTACTCCGCCACTCTCCTACAACACAGCAGGCTTGGTCTAGCGGACATGGAGCCCAGGAACTAGATTGCCCCTTTGATTAGGAGGGAACAGAAAAGACGCGGAAACATCCTCACCAGACTGGGGTGGGACTCTGCTGAAGGACTAGTGCCTGTTTCCGTTTCTGAAAAGTCAGGCAGGGAAAGCAGTGCCATTTACATATGAGAAATCCTCAGCCAGGGGGCCCTCCCTGGTGCAGTGTTCCAAAGCTCAGCACTATGAAGCTACAGCACAAGTTTGATTCCTGGCCAGGGAGCTGACCCCACAAAGCCTGCAGATGGCTCTCCCCTCAGCAGTGTATCTCAGTAGATCTGCCTGTTTTGCTCCCCACTATGTCTCTGATGAATCCTCTCACCCCCACCCCCAACCCCACGCTTTTGGCCTGTAACCCAATTCCTGTAGGCAGAAAGAGAGAAAGGAAGAAAGAAAGAAAGAGAGAGAGAGGAGAGAGAGAGAGAGAGAGAGAGAGAGATTCTAAAGATTCTGTAAGTGAAGATATACAATTGACCATGGTTGGTAGGTTAGGGTGAGTCTCTTTTAATTTATGACTAGTCATCACCATAATGTATATTAGATCCCCACAGCGTGTTTATCTTGTAACAAAGTTTGTGCTCCCTGGCCAACATCTTCTTGCTTTCACGATGTCTGCCCCTCCCCCCAGCTATCTCCTTTCTGTTTCTATGAATCCATTTTCTCCATACTCCACATATAAGTGGTCTACACCAGTCTTGCCTTTCGCTGGTTCACTTATTTCACTTAGCATCATGTTCTGGAGGTCCATTCATATTGTTCAAATGTCAGGCTGCTCTTCTTTCTCTTAGTTTTATTTTTTTCCCCAAAATGTCTTTATCTACATCTTGGCAACTGTAAATCAACTTGCAATGCACACGAGGTGTAGCTATCTCAAAGTCTTGTTCACAATGTGCTTTGTAGATACATGCAGAATTGGGGTTCCTGGATCACATCACACCTTGACTTTTTACATTTTTTTAAAGATGTATTTATTTATTTATGCATACAGAACTGGGGTACAGGCCAGAGGTGCTGGAGTGGTGAGAGGATTCACCAGAGACAGATTGGGGAGCAGAACAGGCCGACTGATGAAGTGCACTGTTGAAGGGAGCAATGGGCGGGCCAGGAGAGGTCTGCGCCATGTGGTCACCTCCAGGGCGGGGATGGAACTCATGCTGAAGTGGCTTTAGCTTCCTAGGGCTGTGCTAAAACCCACTGTGCCACGAGGGGGGGGGCCCAACTTTTTATATTTTGAGGCAATTCTATACTGTTTTTCATAATGACTTCATCAATTTACATCCCCACCCATAGTACAGAAGGGTTATCCTTTCTCTACGTCCTTCTAACAATTATCCTGTCTCTTTTTTTTTTTTTGATTAAAACTACTCTTACAGAAATAAGATCATAATTCATTGTACTTTTGATTTGTATTTCCCTAATGATGAGTGATGTAGAGCACCTTCTCATGTACCTGTTTATCATTTCTTTTTTTCTGAAAAATGAACAATGTCAACTCCAGTTCTGCCATTTTTAAATTGGATTTTTTCTTATTGTTGATTTTTTTGTTGCTGTTCAGAAGGTCTTTAGTTTTAATATCAGTTGATGAGCTTATGTGTTTCTGGCAATGCCGGGCAGTAGAAGCAAATAAATTGATAAATTAACATCGGACAGATTAGCAGGACTAAAAGTCAAAATTTAATGACATATGCCTGGAGAATTTACATGATGATAAATTATAATGGAATAGACCAGGAGCTTTTATCCCACATTTATGGACTTGGATATCAAGCACTGAGTGGAGGAGATTTCACGTGATAGCCAAGAAGGGGTCACCTTAGTCTTGCTCCGAGAGTATAAAGTTCCTCAATGGAGAGCACATATTCTCTGACAAACAGATGACTGGATAAAACCATGCAAACTGCCTTCTTCTAAGTCATAAAGGGAGAGCAGTGGTTGTTTCTTTGGCTAGGGAAAAGGAAAAGGCTAAAATCAAGGACAGAAATTTCTTCAGCCTATGGCATCCACAGTGTTCTCAACTCAAAATAATATGCCTGTTGTAAGGATTACATAATTGAACTCTAGTTTTCATATCAATGTAACAAGAGACTGACACTGCTGAGAAAAGTCTATCTGACCCTTTGGGGAAACCAACCCCAAATTTGATTCAAATTAGATGATCCCAATTTTGTAAGCAAAACCCAAACTATCACAATAAGAATCAGTGGAACACAGGCCTCTCTTTCTCCATCAACTTTGATACAGGTGTGGACCTTGGTCAAGTCAAGATCCTAGAATTTCTTCACAGCCTGTTTGATATGGTTTGTGTGACCTTGACAGTAACTATGAACACTACTGAGTTGTCTTCCATCTTTCTCCTGGAGACATGGTGGTCAGGGATAACTTAAGGATGGTTGTGGTAAGCTTTTCATTTGTAGTCCACAAAAGGAAACTTCCTCCAAGATTATGGGGGCTGCTTTGGAGCCAATGTCTCGTGTCATTTGAGGATAGGTGACTGACGTGTGAATCTTCTTTTTCTTGTGGACACCCATCCACACTGCCTTCTTGACTTTCAAAGCTGTTGCTTTGGCTTCAGCTTTGGGAGGGGCAGGACTTCCCGCTTTGCTTTAAGGCCATTATCATGAGGAGAATCACACATTTAAATATTTCAATAAAAATAAATGACTTACATAATTTAATAAAACTGATATTCATATTTTAGATCTCTAGGTTATCTGTGGTAGACATGTCTGTATTACAGAATAACAAATTGTCTACACTGATATTAAACACTGCAAGACATAAGAAATATTTAGTATGTTGCTCTTGTTATCAAGTAGTTTATTGAAAATTTTTCAATGTACTTAAATCGTTAAAGAAAAAGCAAAAAGAAACCATCACTTATAAAGTTTGCCAACATGTTATATGCACTCTTGTGGATTGCTGCCTTGAGTAATAGCTAACAGCAAGACACTGTTCTATTTCCACTAAATTATCAGAACACTTATGTGTGGAAATGTAATAATTAGTATTTACTTAATCCTAACTATCCTTTCAGCACTGACTTGGGGCATTTTCACACCAGTCCACACCCCATGAATACGCTCTTATTGAGTTCCTTTAGCTCAAGTCTTAGAGTAAGTGTTCTTAAATAAATTACCTGCATTATTTCAGCTATTTGTTAGCACAGAATTTGACTCCAAGGTCCAAGCTCTTTTCACTGTACCTTTAATAATCTCGGCACATTTACAAGGACATTACAAAGAGCACAAAGTGATATTGGCAGAAATAAGCTGGGCTAAAGTACACACTTGCACACACACAATCTCACACAGGCACATACTAACTTTGAAATAAAGCTGACTTTATGAGTTATGTAAAAATGACTCTAGAGAAAGAAAGCAATGCAGACTGAAATAGTCACATAGAAACTTTATTTATGAATGTCCCATCCATCTGTGGCTTGTGAAAATTCAATATTCCTCCAGTTAAATCATACAATTTGTTTGTAACCTAAAGAAACTGCCTTCCCAGATTGCTCTTTTAGACACATTCTTATTGTCTTAAGATTTGTGATATAGGCAGAGACTGCAGAACTCTTTTTTTTAAAAAAAGCAAAATATTTCCATCAAGCAATGCACACAACTCTGGCTTCAAATTCAACCTAAGTAATCTCAATAGGAATTGGCAGGCAAAACAATGTTAATATTCTCAGTCCTTGCCAGGTTGTCTGTGACTTCATTCATTCATCTGAAGGCACTGAGATGCTTCTTAAAATGCATGGGTGGATAATCAACATAATTTTCAGTAGAAACATTGCGTAAGTTTAACAAAGAAAATAATAAAAATAAAACAAGAAATAAGCAACTGGTATTCACATTCCGATGTTGAAGAATAAAGGGATTCTAACACTAAAGACTGGGTGATGATGACCTATAACAGTTAGAGAGACACATCTCCCTAGTATCATTTTCTATTTTGCTGTAAAAACAAAGTAAAGCTTAATGAATGGTGATGGCAAAAGTTCTATAAGCATTTCCAAATCATGGAGTACAAAGACCTAAATAATTATATTAAACACAATTATAGATAACTTTTCAGTCATTCAAGGAGTAAATGACTTACATTTCAAGAAAATGCATAAATAATAATAAAGGTATAGGATTTATGACCTATGTTCACTATACATATGTGTATGCACATGTATGTAGGTATGTATATATAATCTCAAAACTCCCAAAGAACATGCCAAAATGTTCTTTTCATACTTAAGTTACTAATTCAATGGATATTTTAAAATAGAAATTGATGATGAAGGATAGAACTCCCTAAAATGTTCAAGAACAGTCTCCCCAAGATGTGCAGCTTGACATGAGGATTATTTTCATTTGAGGTTAGTTGAGACTGTTGAAGTGTCACAAGAAACGTCGATCAATCCGTTAACTATTTAGAAGAATGAAAATTGAGGCTATTAATTGAACTTTATGATACTATCAGAAATAAACATTCTATTTGAAAATCAATATGTGTGTATGTATGTGTATGTGTATATATGTGTGTGTGTGTGTGGCATGGGAAACATATAATCATATAATTATGGAGCATCTTCTCTTTATCATGTGAGTAACCCTCTCTTTGTTATGAGTCCCCCTCTTCTCTCCTTGAAGCCCCAGACCCCTATCCTATTTTTTAGTCCAAGATTTATACCTCCTTCTATGCTTCATGTTCTTTGGTTTCTACATGCCTAAATAGATCCCCTATATGCACATGATTAATTTTGTTATTTTCTTTTGGTAATCTCTTTACTGATAATTTGATTAATGAACCAGTCTGAAAAGAACCCAGCATGGTAAGGGGAAGTTCATCTCCTCCTTGACACTGACTACTCAAGAGTTGGTAACATTGCCCATCATACGATTGTCACTCTAAAGACATCTCTATTCTAGAAATTTATTGTCTGAATGAAAGAACCTACAGGAGTACCATAAATCCATGAAGCGTATATACAAGACTTACTAAGAACTCAGAAATTCAACAGAAGGAAAATGACACAATCGAAAAAGGCGGGAAAGCTAAATAGAACACAGAGAAGACATACATATTGCCAACAGGCACATGAATAAATGAATACACATTCGAATCTTCAGGGAAAAGTAAGCCTAAATCACAATGAGATACCACCCCACACCTGTAATAAGTCCATATCAAAAAGTCAAGGAACAACAAGTGTTGGAGAGGAAGTGAAGTAGCAACCCATCTGAGAAACACTACGGAGGTTTCTCAAAATATTGATACTAAAAACGAACCTATTTGATCATATGACTCAGCAATTCCACTTCTAGTTACCTACCCAAAGAAAACAAAAATACTAATATAACGGCATATATACACTCAGGTATTCATCACAGCACTATTTACAACAGCCAACCAATGGAAGCAATCTAAATGACCAAACACAGATGAGTGGATTGAGTAGCTGTGACATAGGTACACAACAGAAACTACAGAATTCTGTAAGAATCTAAGAATTCTGTAAAAAATAAAGTGGGGCCTGATGGACTCTGTGAGGACAGCGTGCTTTGGTGGTGAGTAAGGTATGGTCACAACTTCTGGAAGAGAACATCCTATACTTCTAAATGATACATGAGGCTATAGATCAATATTAGCTCAGTCAAGAGAATTTAGCCAAAAATACACAGAAGGTTTTTTGGAAGTAAGCTTAAATTCGAAAGTTGAGTGTGGATTTACAAACATAATGGAATATAGAGGCAAAATTGAAGTTATCATGGTCGCTGTATCCAAGAAATTGTGTTTTAATTACATCTGAATGTGCTCAGAACAGACAGTTAAAAAGAAAATTTTGAATATATATTACAATTCTCCAAATTCAAAGTATTAGAATGATGATTAGTACACAGACTTCAAGAACAAATTAAAGTGTAAAGCAGAAACACAGGCTTGTTCTTTCACACTTCTACAATTTTCCAAACTGTTTCTTTGGTAATGCTCTATTTTATAAAATATTTTAATAAGGTTGTTTTATTAGTAATGAATTCTATATCCAATACTCACTATGGAAGTTAACAGGAAACTAAAGGTAAATGTTCACTGCCTCTCACAAAAATAAAATACTTGCTCTTCTGTAATTTCTGTTATGATGTATTAATTCTACTCTTTCTTTGATATGTATACAGGTATGCGCACATTTTTAGGAATATATAATATGATGTAAATATTTATATTTCAAATACCTATCAATATATTTTTTTTTCCAGTAGTTTGGTCTGTTCTGCTCCCCACTCTGTCTCTGGTGAATACTCTCATCTCCCCATCTCTGACCAGCACCCCAGTTCTATGCAAAAATAAATCTGCCTTCAAAGAAAATTATCATAGAAAGAGGATAAAAATTCTTGGATACCGTGACTAAATCTTTAAGAATTTTGCTTCTGTTATTATATTAGAAATTAAAACTAAATAAAGGGAAATCATTCTTAAATCCTCAGAAATAATCATAAAATATAAAATTAAAAATATCACACTGGTGAGTAACTCAAATTATCTTAAGGCTAAAGCCTTGCAAAGTTGGAGATACCACTTTATATTTTATTCATTTCATATTAACAGATTCACTTGAATCTGTTAATATCTCTTATTATTTGAGGTTAAAGGAGCTTGAATATTCTCAGAAGGTTAGAATTCAAATGTCAACCCTGCCTTCAGAGGTGTATTTACATATAGTACCTATGTGAATTCTACCAAGATTTCCGTAATTAGGTACATGCAAAGCACTGATGTTTCACAGCTTCCCCCACAGATTTATTTATAGTTAAAAAATAGATCTTAGGTTTGTTCACAAGAGGGATTTATTGAGTGCTATTAAATTGATATGAATTGCTGAATATCAAGTGTAAGAAAAAAACAACCACTATTTAAATCACCCAATTACAGGCTGAACTAACTTATTTTTCAGGCTGCATTTTACTTTATCATTGACCTGGTTGTAAAAGACTCATTTTACTTCATATCAATGATGTTTTCTCAAGCACAAAATAAAACCACAACCACCAAAAATTATCTTTAAAATCAAATTGCAAGCTCCATATCTAGTAAAATGGCAAATAAGATATTCTGGAAAGGTAGTTGTAAGAACACAACTAAAATCTATTTCACACAATTAAATAAGCATATTTTAAAAATTGCATTGACATACATTAAGGAAGTTATAGTGGATTTATGGAGATGAGGGGAATGACCAGAGAGCTAGCAAAACATTTTTGGCACTGATATTATCTTTACAGCAAAGTTTGCATAGTGGAATTTCAATTTTCACAACTATGTGGTATAAAGGATAGTAGATAAAGCTTAGGAATTACCCATGATGACTAATATAGTCATATATCTTCCCCACAAATCTGGCAGACAATGTTACTATTTTCAGTAAGATTAGGCTGGAACTAAACCCAAGTGCAAAGAAGGAATACTGAATGCCTTAGACTTTGGTACAGATGAAAAAAAGTTACTTCTAAAAATGTATCATCATAAGCTTGCTCTCATAAACTAATTTGAATTT
This sequence comes from Condylura cristata, assembly GCF_000260355.1. Classification (NCBI taxonomy): domain Eukaryota; kingdom Metazoa; phylum Chordata; class Mammalia; order Eulipotyphla; family Talpidae; genus Condylura; species Condylura cristata. The sequence continues at coordinate 47,053,166 of NW_004567115.1, read as the reverse complement.
TAAACTTGGCTCCCCAGTGGCGAAAGCCATTAAGTGCTGGCATTATGAAGCTATCACCAGCCACTACAGCATGAGCTTGATCCCCAGGCAGGGAGTGACCCACATGACACAGCAGACCTCTCCTGTCTCCCCTCTTCTCTCCTCAGCATTGGATTTCATTGGATTTCAGGATCTCCCCTGTTCTGCTCTCACTGCCTCGGGTGAATCGTCTCATTCCCATAACTCTAGCTTGTAACTCAGTCCTTGTATGCATAAATAACTAAATCTGTAAAAATAAATAAACTGCAATACCTCAGTGGCATTAAAACATGTTAATCATTTCAAACCTTTTTGCCAGTAATATTTCTATTGGGTATTTCTATCAAAATTCACAAATACACAGGGAAATGAAATCATGAGTAAGAGAAAGAGAAAACAATTAGCAAAATCGGCACAGACTTTAGATATTTTTTAAATACCTCATTTGTAGAATATGAAATATTTATGCTTAAAGTTTTAGATATACTTAAATATTTATTTTGAAATACACTTAAATTCAGAAGTTGAACAAGAATGAAGAGAGTGCCCATCTGCCCTTTTATTTGACATAATCATATTGTAGAATCAAAAGAAGGAAATGAGATTTATATAAGGCTGTTAACTAAGGCATAGGCTCCAATAGATTTCATCAAATTTCACTTAAACTCATATTTCGCTAAAGCCTGCGAAATCCTGTCATGTTTATATATTCATGTAACTACAACAATAACCACAAACTAGCCAAGTTTTCCCTTACCCCATTTAGGCTAATCCTCCTTTAAATGTGAAGCACAGCTCTCGCCGATCTTTTCTGGAGACTAACATCATTGTAAAACATTATAGATATGCAATCATAAGAAAGTAGCTTTTTGTAATTAGATTTAAAAATATTTATTTTTAGTTATTTATGCAGACAGGAGCTGGGGTGTAGGCCAGAGGTGGAGGGTGAGGGGATTCACCAGAGATAGTGGGGAGCTGAACAGGCAGATCTACTGAAACACACTGCTGAGGGGAGAAGCAGGGAGACAGGAAAGGTCTGCTGTACCTTGTAGGTCACCTGGGTCACCTCCCTGGCTCGGGCTGGTGCTGCAGTGGCTGCAGACAGCTTCACAGTGCTGAGCATAATCTAACCCCTTGTGTCACCAGGGAGGGCCCTATAATGAGCTTTTTTGCACAATGCAATTCTACTGAGGTGCCTCTTCATCTAGTATGTGAATACTTTGTTCTTTCTATTTTTTTTAATATTCATTTATTTATATCTACAAGAACTGGGGTGTGGGCCAGAGGTGCAGGAGTGGGGTGAGAGGATTTACCAGAGACAGAGTGGGGAGCAGAACAGACAGATCTACTGAAACGCATTGCTGAGGGGAGCAGCAGGTGAGACAGGAGAGGCTTGCTGTGCCATGTGAGTCAGCTCCCTGGCTGGGGATCGAACTGGTGCTACAGTGGCTGCGGAGAGCTTCATAGTGCTGGGCTTTAATCTATTCCACCACCATGAAGGGCTCCGTCTTTTTTACTTCTGAGTAGAGGCAGTTTTATGGAATAACTATGGGTTGTATACCCAGCCACCCACTGAAGAACATCTGAGTTTTCCACAGTTTTTGGCTTCTAAAGTGAAAACTGTTAAGAATATTTGTGCACAGGTTTCTGTCTGAACATGCTTTGATTTACCTAGAAGAAATGCCCACATTTCTGACTCTCATTCATTTTGTAAGTGTGTCGGTGTTTTTATGAAGCTGCCCAGTGATGTTATAGTACTCCTGCATCACACACTAGCTCACTAATAACTGTGAAAGATCCAGTTGTCATGTATCCTCAGTCACAGTATTGCCTGAATTTGCATTATCGTCATTCTAAAACAGCGCATTTTAGACTACCCTACTTCCTTCACGGCTAGTGATGTCGAACATCTTTCTGTATATGCCTCTATGCTTCTTGTCATCTGTTCAATACTTATGGGCATTTTTTGACTTGTTTGGTGGCTTTCTGCCTATTTGGATTCATTTTATTATGAGTCATTTTCAAATATGTAACTTCAAATATTCGTCCATTTTCATTTGATTCTATCTATATCGTCACATATTTCTGAGTAATGGAATAGAATGGAATGAAATTATACTTATAATTGATAGTCAGTTAGAAGGTCTAGGTAAAACTAATTACACTTCAAAAGTTTATAAAAAGAGTGGTTATATGACTAATAGGAAATAACTCTGCAAATCATAATTACAATTAGAATTCCAATTTTCTGCTTTTAACACAATTGAAGGGAGGTTTGATCATTTAGGTACATATTATGGCACTGATATAATTCTACATTTTGATAAATAACATTGGTTATGTTGTGATAACACATTGATTTGCTTTTGGATTTGTCGTTTTCTTATAAATCCTACTTAAAATGTATAGTTTAGAGATAAAATTGATCCTAAATCAAATCACCTACATAATGATATTCTTTCACGGATACACTATTTGGTTACACTTCCGTGAGATACCACCCAGAGAGAATAGTCCTTGGCAAAGACATACGAAATAACGATGTTGGTGAGGGGGTGCATCATTGGAAGAGAAGTGGACTGGTCCAGCCCCTATGGAAAACAGTAGGGAGGTCACTCATATATTCAAAATAGAGTAACTACCTCTTACAATTTTATTCATTGGTATTTATCCAGAGAATGCAAAATCACTAGTTAGAAAGGACCTATGCATTCCTACATTCATAAAGTTCATTGGAACTTTAACAGGGGCCAAGTTATAGAAGAAACCTACATTTCAAGGACAGATGAGTCAATCAAGAGATTTGGTTCATATACATGACAGACACTACACTATTCAACTAGAGGAAAACTGGAACTTTACCTTTTGCTCAAGATGGATGGACCTAGAGGGAGTTTGGTAAGTAAAATAAGTCAGAAAGAGAAAAAAACAAGTACTGGGTTGTTTCTCTAATATGTGAAATGGACAACAAAGCAAAGGAACTAGAAACTCAGAAATTTGACTGTCAAATTGAGAAGGAGAATGGGGGTGAGAACAAAGTAGGGAAGAGGCCCCAAGGTCTAAGGAAAAAGGCTATTGGCTTTGGGTGTGCTGTGGTGACATAAAAATACATAATATAGTAGCTTTATCTTTCAGAAAAAATGTGTAACGAGATATGAATAAAGAAGAAAAACTGACATGGTCAACATTTTCAAAACATTAATGATATTTTTTATTTCTTTTAAAAATGTAATATATTGGCCCTCCCTGCTGGCGCAGCGGGTTAAAGCACAGCACTGAGAAGCTAAAGCCACTTCCGCATGAGTTCAATTCCCGCCTGCCCCGGAGGTGACCACATGGTGCATCAGACCTCTCCTGACGTGCCCACTGCTCCCCTCAGCAGTATTCTTCATCGCTCTGGCTGTTCTGCTTCCCACTCTGTCTCTGGTAAAGCCTCTCACTGCCTCTGAGCCCCTGGCCTGTACCCCCAGTTCTGTATGCACAAATAAATAAATCTTTAAAAAAAAGTAATATATTGCCTTGATATTTGGACTTTATGGGTCCATTTCAAAGAGAAATGTAGTAATTTTATTTAAATACAAATACTTATCATAATATAGTGGAGACATTAATTAATTGTGAAATTATCAAGTAAGCCTGTCATATTAAAAGTAGATTATTATCATAACATATGTGAGCATTTATCTAGATCAAAGACATGTGTCTATTAATTTTTTTCAAAAAAAAATCTCAGTCAGCAAGAATTTACAATTTGTTGCAATTGACTAAAGGAATATTAGTAATTAAATAAGTCATGTAACCACTTAGGTATTATGGATATCCCACTGTATTTATGAATTTCCATTTGAAAAAAAAATCTGATTTGGGAATACTTAAAATACTCCTAATCTGCAATCTGTAGAATAAACCCAGATAATAGAAACAGGGAGAATTTCTGTAAAAGAATACAGGATGCTCTTAAGACAATTTGAGATCCATGCACTAAAGGGAAGGCTAGTAAAATAAATTAAAAATAAAGTACAGATGCTAAGTAATGCAATAAAAATATGTTCTTCACTTTTTTTTTTTTTGCAAAGTAATTTAAATCAAACATCTCAATTCAGGTGGGAAAATATGCTCATGCACACATTTCTGGGTTGCAAAATCTTTATGAACCTTCCTCCTTGAAATTCCCACATCTATTTCACTCATGAAAATAATATTATGTGTGTGTATTGTTACAAGTGGAATAAAGAAATGATTTAAGCATTCCTAGTTTTTGTAATTACAATTATAAAATAAAATCTGCTTTTGCTAAAATATTTTAAATGCATTCACATCCAAATACTCCAAGTAGGTATTGTAACTAATAGCAGTATATTTAACGCATAACTAGAAAAAATAGCAGATACCTATTATTCATAATTGTGCTGTTTCACAAAATTTGAACTATTACATTTGCTGCTTCTAGAAGTACAAATAAGATAATATTTTTCTTGAGAAAATCATGATATATTTTATCAAACGCTGTTGTTTTTAATGATAAATTGCATGGCTTCAATTAAGATAGACTACATTATCACATATGCACCTTCATGGAAAAATGGTCCGAATACTTTTATATAATAAAGGTTTATAAAGATCCTGTCATCGGAGATAACACATGGCGCATGAGACATTTCAAGATGAATAGAAGCCACATAAATCATATTTTCAAAGGAAATGACAAATGCAGTGAACTCAAATTAAAATTAGAGAAAATTGTGGTCAATTAATCTCCAGTAATTTGAAAAAACACAAGCTTCAGGTCAGCAGGTTCTTCGTGTATGACGACCCATTTTTATTTTACTTCCGAGAAAATTAATAGCTCTGAATGAACAGTGAGCCCCCAAGGACATACAATGCTTCGTCTTGTACACAGCAATTGTATTCTTAATTTTATAAAATATATCTTTCATCAATACTTTGATTGTGCTAGAGGGCATTAAGCTACAACCCCTTCGATGCTTTTCTTAGAAAACGCAAAACAAACAAAAGACAAACAAATGAACTCCAGAGAAATTGCATTATTGAATGAGAACCAGAGTTGTGTTGATTCATTTCACTCTCCTATTCTAGAGGAGACAAGTGGTTTGTTTCTGTCCCTGGAGAAAGCTCTTGGTATGAGCTTTGAAATGTCAAGTATAATTAAGACAAAGTGTTCTTTTTAGTCCAACAAAAGAAATATAGCTTTCAAAGTAACTGTCTGCTGAAGTTAAGAGAACACACACAGTTTCTCGGTTGAAACACTCACCGGGTTGAAGCAACCACAGCGAGTTCCAACCTGCATATAATTTCGCTGAGTTCCCCTTTCCTGCACAGCGTGACTGTTGCCACTATGGGTCCAATTGCTGCAAATTTCTCGAGTTCCGGCTATTCAAACAAAAAGAGCCAATCACCAGTTGCCATAAAATGCAAATAATACGAATTCGTGACAGAATCAACTCGAGTTAAAAAGGTAACTCTACCGGTACTTGGGGCAAAATGTGCAAGCGATATAATAGCCTGAACAGTTGAGCATTTCGCTGAAATTTCTCATTTAGTTGTCAGAACTGTATGTTAGGCATGCAAGTGTTCACTGCTTCAGAGAATAGTCAGACAGCACATGTACATGGAAAAAATACAATTCTTGGTGATTTCAAGGGTGGCTTCTCAAAACAGCATGTATATTAATGTAACGTAAAAATGCATGTAAACTGTGCTGTCAGAGATTTTTTCAAGGAATATGCTTATCCTCAGGGCTTGGCTGGACTGAAATATGGTATTAGAAGTGCTTTTGGAAACATTGAATTTTTCTGTGCATTACTTTTCAAACAGGAAAGAAACCCTTGTGTGTGATATTTCTGTTATTTTTCTTCATAAACAATTAAGGAGTCCTCACGTCTCTGGCAGACCATGGTAATAGATTCAAGGATAACTGTCTTCTCAAATTGATAAGTCACAACACTGTATGACCTTGGAGAATATTCAAAGATTTCATCACCTTAGTTATACTTTATTAGTTATGGTTATTCGTATTAGTTTTCCTTCAATACAATTCCTATCTAATCTGTCATGTAGATGTTCTTGAAATCTTATAGTCTGGGACATACTTTTGTAATTTTGGACTACAGTTTATTAAAAGAATGCATTTAGTTGGTCTAATTTTAACTTCATTTTCTCAGTTTTGAGAGCTCTGTGTCTTTTTTCCTAGTCTTTCAATTGTGCTATATGATATTCTCCAATTTTCTCTTTCTGGAAAGGCTGATCCAACCTATGAGTGGAGTATTCCTCTTATCTGGAGACAGAGAAGAACACTTCCTTCTTTGTTTCCCAGACACACCGTGATCATACTTATTTAGTTCCATATTCTACTGAATTATGGTTGATTAAATATGTCCCTAAATTCCAAGATAATTGTATTTTTACAGGGGCTTTCTTTTGCTTGTTTGAAATTACATTTGTGAAAAGTCCTAATTACCCTAAGTGTAACCACTCATTTTGCCTTTATGACCTGGTTTATATGCTTTCAAAATTTATGTTCACCTCTCACAAGTAAGCAATGTGACTGAAGAGATTACATAATACAGAAATTGTGTACCAAGAATTCATAATAATTTGAGAAAATGTATTTGAGCAAACATGCAAGGTATTATACATTTGATTCTTTTCTTGACAAAGGAATGCATAGTAAAAATTCTTAGATGATTAAAAAATGTCACTAGAATTGTAATAATTTTTAACTTTTAATTGACTATAAAATAAGTCCAAAGTGCAGTGAATATTTTTAACAGGAAAAATGAACGTTAGGAAGATGGCACATCTTCCTTCACCTATTACATGATGGGTCATTCCCACATGGACTTACAGTATCAAATGACTTCAGCACCATGGATAGAAAGATTATGTGCATAATCTGACTCACCCTTAGGTTTATTTTGGATAGACTATCTTGGGTGAGGGCCAGAGGTGGGGTGGGGGTTAAGAGGATTCACTAGACAGAGTAGGGAGCAGAACAGGTGTATCTGCTGAAATATACTGCTGAGGGGAGCAGGGGGAGAGAGGAACTGTCCACTGCAGCATATGTGGGTCACTCTCCTGATCAATTCAGGCCACAGCAGTGACAGCACTGAGACTTAACCCCTAGGTCTCCAGGGAGCTTCCTTACCCCTTTGTTAATACTTTGTCACATGCTAAGCACTTGATTTTTTTTTTTAAAGATTTATTTATGCATAGAGAGCTGGGGTACAGGCCGAGGTACAGGGGCAGTGAGAGGACTCACCAGAGACAGAGTGGGGAGCAGGACAGGCCAACTAAGGAAGTATACTGCTGAGGGGAGCAGCGGGTGGGTAAGGAGAGGTCTGCTGCACCTTGTGGGTCACCTCCGGGGTGGGGATTGAACTCATGCTGAAATGGCTTTAGCTTCTTAGTGCTGTGCTTTAACCTGCTGCACCACCAGGGAGGGTCCACTAAGCACTTGATTTTTGATGTCATTTTATCTTTATAAAAAACTTACAAGCTGTATTTGCAGATGATAAAACCAGGGCTCATGGACTTTAAACTCACCACTGAGACTTTAGCTCATCAATGCAATGGGAAAACTTTCTCATTTTTTGAAAGGAAACTTTTGATGACTATTTCATGTTAGTGACATGTTTCTAAAAACGTGTATTTTTGCCAGTGTGTTAAGAACTACCTTTTGTCTTCCAAACCCTGCCTAAATACGGTACAGAATATGAAAACTTGGCTCAGTTCTCCAATGTAAATGCTGTATTGACGCCTAACATAATTAGGGGAGACTCAGCTAAAAGGAGCAAAGGCCAACATGCATGTTTCCAATACAGGCTGCCCAGGGAAATTGAAGGTATGACCGGAGGAAGTAATTATTTGATCAGACATAGTCCACTTCTGCTTGGTCTTACTTATATGTGATGGTAATTTCATCTGACAACGGCCAGGTGAGTAGGTTAGCTCCTGGTCAAATAAGTGTGTCTGTTATTTCTGACCTAAGCATAGGCCATTTATAAAACTTTTCCTGACAGACCCAATGAAAGAAAACTGCCTCCAACCCCATCCCAACACACACAGAAGCCACACAGAGCCAGAGCAAATGTCACCGGAGCACCACAAAGAACACAAGCCCTCTCCCATAACTATATCCCTCACCCTGAAGGTTTCCTTCCTCCTCTCTGTCTGAGACAATCTCTCTGTTCTGTGAGACCTCTTTATGGGGGAGAAGAAGAAAACATAAAAGCCTTTTCTACCCTTTCACTAGGTATCCAGCACTTTCCTCCCTCTCACCCTCCCCTCTTGTCTTCGCATCCACTCCAGAGCCAATGAAAGAGCCAGAGCTATTGTCCAGCTTCCCTCAGGTCACCCAGCATCCTTTCTTATTCGCCTCATTCACCATATGTGTCCTTCCATGGGGAGAAACAGGGCTGGAGAGCCAGGTTCTAAGGCCAGACTCTTGTTCACCCAGTGCAGGAGGGTCAGAAGGCCTCAGGATTTCCTCTTTGGCTTGTTATTGAAAGGATGACACCAACACCTGACAGATCAGCTTTCTCTGCCTCTTTCTCTCTGTGCTCAGCTGAGCTCCTGACACCACAGGATAGAAAGGCTGAGTCCATTTTTTGATGTTTGATGGCTGACAGCTTTTAAGCCACACTCATCTCCCCATCTGCCTCACATCTGGTCAAGCTGAGGAGAGGTCCAGATGTTCCCTCATTTGCTGCCAGCAGGAAGCTCATAGCACGAGAACTTCTCTGCATGTGGGAAGCACGTGGGACTCACGCTCTAATGACAATTAAATCCCTTTTCTTTCTCAAGCCATGGTGGGAAAGGTTGTCCGATTCTCTCCAGAAAGTTTCATTATGTAAGAGCTACTTTTTTTTTTTAATATTTTATGATATGCACATAGGCAATTGTCTTGATCTTGTTATCTAAATTAAACTTTGGGTTGGGTACATTCTTTTTTCAAGAGCAGCTACAACAGACTGGAATAAGAAGAATCAGTGGTAAAATTGTTTAACATGTCCAAATCCAGGTTTCAGAATCAGGAACTTCTTCCAAAGTAGACTGTATTGTAGGTGAGAAATGAAGAATGAAGTGGAACTCTCTGGCAAATGATACAAGACCATTCCAGATAGAGTAAGTATATTTGAAAAGGTGCAAGACAAGAGGGAGTTCAGGATCCAGTCAAAATCACCTGAAACACGATTTCATGCTAAAATAAAGGGAATTGATCATGAGTTTAAAAAATTGGTGTTTGTTGAAGCTAAGAAAGATGGAAAGACAAATCCCAGAATTCTGGTTTGGATAATTTGCTGGTCAGTGGTTCACATATATGAGATATGACTTCTTTTGAAAAAATGATGCACGCTATTTGTGAGACGTAATGTTAGAATGTGTCACAGGCCACGGAAGGAAATGCCTTCTCCTAGCTAAGAGAACGTGTAGAGAAAGAGACTCAAAGGTATGTGAATTAGTCATGATTTAAATAATAGGTGGAAAGGTCATTGAGGTGAAAAATAATAAGTTTTGAGGCAAGAAGTATAAATAACACTAATAGTAAATATATGAGATTGAAGAGTCAGAACGGTTCAAATAAATGGGGTAATTTGATGTCAGGTAACTAAGAGATGATATTATGGACTAAACTATGTTGTCCTAAAATTCACTGAAACCTAATCCCCTCCCCAGTAGAGAGCGTTTGGAAATCAAGCCTTTAATGAGGTAATGAGAACAGATGAATGCAAAGGATGTTGCCCTAACCCAAAAGGATTGGCGTCCTTATAAGAAAAGGGGCCCGAGGGTGCTGTCTCTGGCCACACACAGAAGAATGCCCATGTGACTCTAAAAGGGCCTGCTTCACCTGCCCCAGACTACTTATTTCCAGAAATCAGTCTTGCTGGCACTTTTGATCTCAAAGTTGCATCTACCAGAACAGAGAGAAAATAAATGTCTGTTGTTTCAGCTATCAAGTCTGTTATGTTTTATGTCTCTTTTGAAAAAATATTTATTTTATTTATACATACAAGAACCTAGGTACAGGCCAGAGGCATGGGGGCCTATACCCCAATTCTTCTATTCATAAACATATAAAATACATCTTTAAAAATGGACTGTTATATATGTCTTATGGTTGGTTTTATAGATTTTAGAAGTCAATTTAGAAGTACATAATTTCAACTTTAGATGTGTCATTTCTAGAAATGTATCATAAAGAAGTAATTTAAAATATGTGTGTGGACAATTAATCACACAAACATTTAATTTTTGTTGTAATGAAAAGTAGAAGTACTATGAAAGTCCCCAAATAAGGGAATAACTAAATATGTGGTATCACATCTATATAAGAAATACTACAGACACATTAAAAATAATAATGTTAGAAAATATTTAATGGAAGGTGGATATTTAATAAAATGTGTTCAATAACAGGAATGAATCAAAAAGTATGTTATAATATAGTATTTTTGGCAATGTCTCTTTTGTTATAGTATATTTATAAAGTTAAACATTCCATCAAATGATATCAGTGTCTGCACTGCGTGATTTAATATGCTGATAAATATTCTTACTTTTTCTGACATATTTTAAATTATATTCAGAAAAAAACATATTTGAAATATGATTATTTTTATGATTGGTGAATTTTATTTCTACACATATTGATCAGTTTTGGTGTACTTGTGATAATCAGTTCATTTTTCTTTGTCTTGAGACTCAAGTAGCAAATACAGGAAACTACTTATTTAAAACCTACTTTACTAAAATCTTATATATTCTTCTCACATGCCCATTTTTTAAATAATATATGGTAATGTGCAGACTACTTTTCTCTTTAAAAGATTAAAGTCAAAGCTTGTATTTTATACCTAATTTTTTTAACCAATAAATTCTGGTATTAGAAGTACAGTTTTTAATGATGGTTTAAATGTAGAATTTATTGTATCAGAATTAAATTAGAAATGATTTCCAAGCCTATATTGCAATCGTCTCCCTTTGAAGTTCTTTTAATTAAGTATTTAATTTAATTATATGTATCAGTATATTCCCCCTTACCTCTCTCCTGAGGCCTCTCCCTAAGCAAGTCAAGATTAAAGTTTCCACATTCAAATTCAATATCCTCATCCTCTTAATCTTCTAAACATCATTCATATTTTATATTGTCATTGTAATTAGCATAATATTGTTATTTTCACTGGGTGCCAGTTAATCACTTTGAGTCTCATTTCTTTTATTATGAAATTATATTGTTAATTTTGATTGATTTGATGTCCTGGTGGAGTTTATTACAAATCTGAGATAGAAAATGCCTAAGGTTAAATTGATCACCTTATCCCATCTAAAAGCAAAGACATTATCAAAAATTACTGAATAAGATCAAAAGAACACAGGTGCCAATTTTGAAGGAGCTCTCCTCTAAATGGGGTAGCCTGAAACTCGCTGGCTATTGTGGCATGCATTGAATCATAAGTTCACTTAAAATCACTTTTAAAATATACCTCGGGGGCCCTCCCTGGTGGCGCAGCGGGTTAAAGCACAGCACAAAGAAGCCTAAGCCACTTCCGCATGAGTTCGATCCCCGCCTGCCCCGGAGGTGACCACATGGCGCGGCAGACCTCTCCTGACCCGGCAGACCTCTCCTGACCCGCCCACTGCTCCCCTCAGCAGTGTACTTTGTCGATCTGCCTGTTCTGCTCCCCACTCTCTCTGGTGAATCCTCTCACCCTCCGCATCTCTGGCCTGTACCCTAATTCTTGTGTGCACAAATAAATAAATCTTAAAAAGAAAGAAAGAAATCTATTTTTAAAAAGCCTTGCAACACACAATACGAATAATAAAAGCACTGTAACACAACTGACTTAACCAACTACCTATCATGAGATAGTAGATATGCCTCAAAAGTAATAAATGAATAAGTATTGAATTGAAGGGAGAAATATATTTTTCTCATTTAATAAGTAACAGCATATTTCACAATAAATTTCTTGATTGCTAGAAATCCCTTGCAAATTGTGGGTTTGTTTGACCTTTATGCCACTCTGAATATCACACAGACTATCAGATGATGACAGAAATGATCACAATATTTTAGTTACAAGTAACTACAATATTACCATGTTCATGACTGACAATGAATATAACAGCAAGACAAATAGTTATAATGATCATTATAACTAACCCTTGAAAAGGTATCCTGCCTCAATTAAAAATAATGTAGTGTACGTAGTATATGCAGGTGTACATTTTTATTGATGTACACCTGAACTAATATGTTATAATGTGATGCAACATTAATATAAATGAAAAAAGAAATATATATATGATTTCAAATTTAATAAAAATAAAAAAAAATTGAAGATATGCGTATGTTAAGTTTTGTTTGTTTGTTTATTTGTTTTTACTTTGAGGCTTCCTTGGTGTCACGGCCCTGTTTTAGCACTATCAAGCTATCTGCAGCCACTGCAGCGTGAGCTGGATCCCTGGCCCAGGAGCTGACCCACAGGGCAAAGCAAACCTCTTCTGTCTCCCCGCTGCTCCCCCTCAGCAGTGTATTTCAGTAGATCCGCCTCTGTCTCTGGTAAATCTTCTAACCTGGACCCCTTGCCTATATCCCAGTTCTTATATTCACAAATAAAAAAATATATCAATAATCTTTTAAAAATGTCTTCCCATATTACAGGCTTAAATGAATGTCAACCACCACAACATAGACCACAGATAACAAGCCTACAGTTAAAATTATACTCAAATAAGACTGAAAGTTTTTCCTCTAAGGTCAGGAAAAGTCAAGCGTGTACTTTCTTGCCATTCCTATTCATCACAGTACCAGAATCTCAAAGCACTTATTTGATTATAATTTATTTCAATTTATATCATATATAAGTACCTGCTGATTGTGACATAATTCAAAACACAAATTTCTTAAATGACTTTGCCTAATATCAAGACTTAGCTCCACAATCTCCCACTGAGTGATGTAAATTATTTCTACTATCTCTTTCTTGTGCATTGTGTACACCAAAGAAGTCTAAGAGTACTTTATCAAAAAGCTGTTGAATTTTTTGAGATAATCCACGAAATGTTCTTGTAAAATGTGAGAAAAAGAAAGGCTTAGAAAAAGGTCATTTTCATGATATCCCACAGCTAACAATGGGTGAAAAAACTGTACTCAATGTGTCTATCTGCAGAATTTTATAGAGCAATTTAGGTAATAATTACTTTCACTTACTTCATGTCTTATTATTTATAGATTCTACACGTTTAGATAATCTTTTGTTTGAAACCTCATTTTGGATTTTCATTACACTTTGCTTTTAAACTACTATGCACAAAATTATGAAACAACTCCTCCTTGGTTAGAATGCTAATGTGTGTTAAATGTATGTGTAAGAATTCTTATGCATCTCTCTAAATGTAAATACATAAATATATATTCATAAACACAACACTGTATTGATATTATAAAAAGCAATTTAGATTTATTAAATCCATGATATTTTTACCAGTTATTTTTCAATCATTTTAATAATATCAAATAATCAAAACTGGAGTATCATAAATAAGCAAATTTGCATTTGAAAAGCTTATTGCATATACATTGCAATTACAGTTTTGCCATTGAACATCCATATTATATCCAGGGGCCAAATTTAAGAAGCAATATATTTTTAAGTGTAGGCTATCATCCAGGTAATATGAGCAAGTTTAATCCAATACTATTCAGATACCTCCATTTCATTCCCAAAAGTTATGTTTGATACAGATATTTACTTACTTCCAGAAATTAGATCTTAAATAAGCAAAATGAAAAAGAAATATTTCTGAAATTATATATATATATATATGAATACATATGCATTTGTGTATTCTAATTTCAGTTTTCTACTTCCATACAGAACCCTATGCAAACCCTATGCTTGTTATATTTATCAGTAGTCTCAGAAATTTATCTAATATATCTGCACTTTGATACAGGTATACTTCCTCATTATCAGAGATGTCGCTCCATATATATGTCCCGAAGTGTAGCCGATTTTGCCTACGTTATGAATTCAGTGGGGTTTTGACCCTTCTGCCACTCTGGATATCCCACAACCCACCAGATGATGGTGGGAAACTATTAATTAATTTTTATTCTTCTTAGATCTTGCCCCATCTGAGTGTTCGGACTGCTTGGCAGAATACGCTGCCTCTTTCCAGCACATGTTTGTACCATATGAATGACAAGAAGCCTTGCAGTTTTCCGGAAAAGGAAAAAGAAGCCCAGGACGGGAAGCTACATTTCACTAACTCATCAGCTAAGAACCATGTGCCTTTGATTTAGGCATTTATCATGCACAAATATATGTGGTGGATTTTATGAAAGCGAATAAACTTTTTCATTAAAAACATACATACACATGCAGCTATAATATCAGCATTAATCTAAGTCCTTTGTAAAGACAAAGATCTATTTCAGAATCCAGAAGTTACAATTATAATAAGGTATCTATCTTGCCACAAACCAGAGATTTTTATGCAGAATTTAAATCCAGACGGCCTGGATTTTAGGTGTATTAGCTGGGATACCATTTTCATTTTATCAAAGCAATACTGTACATATGGGTATTTTATTCTGACAAGGTCCAATCTGATCATTTTTTTCCTACATCCTGATAATAACTACATATATAGGCTCACAGCCATACCATTATCTACTATCAAACAATTTAGTAAATTCAAATACAAATCTAATCTTTAAAAAAATATTAGATCTTATCTTTATTTTATTCTCACTACACTATGTATAACCATAATAAGATATATAAAAACTCAGTTATTTCTTAAATTTTAGTTATGGAAAAAGCTCTTGTGTCAAATTCTCCTGTAAAATAAAAAGATGAGGTTACTTCTCCATGACTTTAAAAGTAGCTGAGTGGTGTCATCTCTGCAAAGTGAGCACAGCTTTTAAGTTGAATACTTCAAATTCAGCTGTGTAACACTGAGAAAAATGCTTTAATGCTCTTGTTCTCCATCTTTATCATTCCTGCAACACATGCTAATTTCTTCTGAGTAGGATCTGGGTTAAGGGCTATAGCCGGATAGGTCCATTAACAGGATATGGTTCCACTCGGAAAAGTCTTGCGAATTTTGTGTATATCAAAGTGAAGAATGGCAAATCTACTGGAGTGGGATAATATTGGATAAAATTTTAATGTGTAGGGAAAAATTGGGGCACGTACTACAAAGCCATGAAGGGACAGGAAATGGGATCAGAGAATCAAAGGAGCTGATGGAAGAGGACTGGGAAGTGAGACAGATGGTCTCTCTCCTCCCCCCGCACCCCCACCAAAGTGAGAGTTTTGTGTTTCTTGGGTTTTCCAAAGGCTTTGTATTCCAATACAGTTATTTTCTAAATTATATTAACTTTATTCTGACTAGGATAGCACCCTTGTAAGGTAAGGGATACATAGATTTTAAAATTAATTGTAAAGAATAGGCCCTCCCCTGGTGACCTAACAGATTAAAGCACAGCACTATGAAGCTATCTTGGCCACTGCAGCATGAGTTCAATCCCCGGCCAGGGAGGTGATGCACATGGTGCAGCAGACCTCTCCTGACCCAACCGCTGTTCCCCTCAGCAGAGTGTTTCAGTCTATTTGCCAGTTCTGCTCCCTGCTCTATCTCTGGTACATCTCTGTTCTGTACCCCAGTTCTGTATGCATAAATAAATATTTTTTAAAAAATTGTAAGGATAGAAAACTAGAGATCAGATTGTCATGTTGTAGAAAGTAGTAACACTATTACAATAAACAATTCTAATTCATGTTAGCAACATATATTAATAATCAACGTAGTTAACAAATACCTATTTGAAACATGCATTAGAAAATATCAATATGGCTCCCCTATTCTTCATATAGGGATCTTACAAAATTATTTTGTAATGAATTCAACATGGACAACTGTTTTATACAACAAAGAAACAAAAGATACTTTTACTGCTCATTAAAATTTATCATATCACTGGTAACAAAACATATCCTCGTTTCCTTGTTAAATGCAGAAAATATTCATCATAAAATAAATGAAGTATGACATTTTTAAAGAGGAGGGAGTATAATATCCATTAGATATGCTTTGGAGTGAAATTATGAGAAAGAACAACAAAAGTAAATTAAAACATAAAACCAGAAAGTCAATCTCGGTCAGGCTCTCGGGCTGATGTATTTAGTGAGTTTCTTAATGGAATCATCTCTGACCCAGTTTCTGTCTTTGCACTTATTTTTCTTTCTGTGCTATCACATGCATTCTTAAGCCTTCATATCTCCTAGAATAAAGAGCTGCTACAATTTCTGACTTGATAATTATGACACAGCATCCATAATTTAAGAAGGTATGTTCTAGTTTTCTCATGAGTCCCAGGAAACCTTTTTCCTACAAGCTCCCAGGACAACTCCCTTGTTACTCACCAGTTTGCATTTAGCCACAGGTTCACTGAGCCGGTCAGTGAAATTAGGGGAACATTAGTTAACTATTGGCCTGGACAGGGAGAATACCTGAATTTATTCCAGTTTAGAAAAGTACCATTAATGGACTTCAAGAACATTGAATAGCTGACACTTTCTGCTTCAGACTTATTCTTGGTCTCCCTTAGTTGTGTGTGAGATAGAAATGGGGAAAATTAAGTTCTTTCTTTAGACAGATAGTGAGAATCTATCTTTCTCTGTCTCCTAATCCTTTACAGAAGCAACAACTAACTTCCTTTCAAGGACAGTATGTAGGCTAATTACCAAATTAAATGTTTAACACCAAACAGCAAAGAGCATATAATTACCTCTGATCAAGTGATGAAGGCAATGCTGATGCTTGTGACAATTGCTGTATCAGCCAGATGTGCCAGGATGGTGTTGAATAATGAATTATGAGCAAAGCACCCAAGTTCTAAGGAGTAAAGTGATACATGCCTGCATGGGCTCAGGACAGAGAGACCAAGCACTTCTAGAGTAGACAGGATGGATTTCAGAGGAATATGTGTCTTTTCTTTTCTACAAAGGCAAGACAGCAGCTATTTTAGTCTTGAGGGTCAAAACACAAAATCAAGAATACATAGATATCTATATATTTACATACATAACAAGAGAAAAACATGTCCACAAAATTATTGGCAAAATTCAAAACACAATGGCACTACTTACATAATTTTAAAATTATTGTTGAGACTGTCATGAGAATAGTTTGTCCAGAGAGACTTAAATTTGATTTCATATAATCTTCATGTGTTCCAAAATGTTATTTCCTTTTGATTATTTTCAACCACTTACAGTATGAATGTTGTTTTCAGTTAACAGGTTTATAGCTTGTACACTGTTTTGGCATTTATACAATTATTTATAGTGTATGTGTATATATGCCACTGTTTGAATTTTTTTTAAATATTATACTGCATTTTTGGAAGCAATTGACTCAAAAAGACAAAAACATTTGCTTAGTAAAGAATTAAGTAATGATAATATCCAATTCTTAAAAATCAGAAGACACAAATCAACTGAAGAATTAAATTAGGATCAAGTCCAAAATTAGTAACTACTTTAGGAAACTATTCCCAAAGCAAATTATTTAACATTTTGTGCTGTCAAGTGTAACTGCTCTCCTACATTAAGTTCACTGTTTGAAAATTTGCATTTTTGTGCATATATAAAAAATTAATGTAACTGTCCAAAATATCAAATACTGCCATGTCATCAGATGTTTTACATTAAAAAAAAAATGACGATGTTCCAATAATATTCTTTCTAAATTCCACTAATGGGATTAGAGTAAAACTTTAAAAGTTTGCTCTATCACAATGAAATATCTGACAATGGTGTGAACACTATTCTGTATCTAGTTAAATAGGTTTCTTTTTCTGTTGTGGGTTATAAGGAATGTGTGATGTCATAGAAGTGATGGTCTTTATTACAACTTAAGTGTAAAGCATTTGATTGCTTTTTATATTGGCCATGGAACAAAATTTAGCCTTTCACTCAGAATGAATTATAAAATCACTGGAAATGGCAGTGTCCTTGACCATAATGACTCAATTTCATCATTTTTATGACAATATAAACGTTAAAATTGATATCAATATAGTAGAGGAAAATTCACAATGATAATATCAACTGAGTTTATTCAGATTTCCAAAATTATGCATGCAACATGTTTAGCATACAATTAAACATGTTCTATTTATATGTCCACGTGTGACATCTATGCAATAGCACCTGAGTAACCATCACAAAAAGGTATTCCTCTGTGCCTGTACCATCACACCCCCTTAAGCATGATAACCATGCTCACCTCTCACCCCATTCCTGACTCTGAAAACCATTCATGATACCATTATGATACTCCTCACCTTAATGAGGAGTTATACTGGAAATACTTGGCATCATAGTTACACTTTTACAAAGAAGAAAGCTCTTTGCTCAAAGCTTTTTTTACTTAATTTTACTGCTGTGTTTGAGAGTTCTGTTCATGTTCTAGATACAAGTCTATGCTCAAGCATGTGGTGTGCAAATATATTCATGCAGCCCATAATTTGGCTTTATCTCCTAATAGCAGTCTTGAAGCAAGTATCTGTTTTTTCTTCAATTCTTTTAGATACTGTACATCATTTTGTTTTATATATCAGAAAAGTTGTGGAATCAATAGTCTTAGAATTATGGTGCAAGGCACATCTGTTGATTTAAACAAGAAGCTTAAGGACATAGAAGTAACTAAATAGGGTAGTGGATTTAGCTAAACTTTGAATAAATAGAGGCTTAAGCAAAGATTGGGTTGTGGAATCTTAGAAAGAATCCAAAATAAATAAATAAATAAAAAGATAATGCAATCAGCATGAAATAAACTGAGTTTGATTGGTGTTTCCAAGTAGCACAAGATATTAAGTACTATTTATTCATTCAGTTAATATTTAAATTAATAATTAAGGAACAAAAAGAGTAGTGGAATAAAAGTAAATGGATAGATTCTATAATATAATACATATTAAGAGAAGACTTGCAGATATTCTTGAGCTCTGAAGACTGTATAGACATAATAGGGGAACATTTTTTAGATGATAAGTAAAATTAATATAAAACAGATGATATATTAAAAATTAGTTATTTTTAACTTTGGTTTATACTTTAAAATAATTCCATTTAATCTAATAATGTTTATTTTTGTGAAAAAAATATATAACTTTATACAATATAACACTTACACCTATTTTCCTAGAGGAAAAGATCATGTTGTGAACATTATCTCTACTTTCTCCTCCTCTACACACAAAAATCAAGATTATAGACCTACTGAGCAGATGGCCTTTGACTTGGAGAAAATTGGATCCTGGGATAACTTTCTGAATTTATTTTAGATTCAAATAGTCTTTAGTATGCACAAGTCATTAAATCACTGGTATAGGCCTGAAGAGAGTTTCCTTCAATATTTTATAGGAAGGATTTTGATCTATGATTTATCAGTCAACTGACAGCACTAAGAGCAGGGAGCTTTTTTTTTTTTCCATTAAGAATCAATTCTTCTGGTAGATAGATTTTTATTTCCATCCTCATTCCACCCATTGAAAAAAAATCTACTTTGGGATATGTCTGTCAATTTGAGTGACCTGGCACCTAAGTGGTATGAAATATAGAAATTTTGAGGCTTGTGAGCACAAGGATGTTGCAAAATACATTTAAAAAATCACCAAGCACATTTTAAGGGTTGTTGGTGCATTTCAATGCAGGACATTTAAAGAAGAAATGCATTTTATTTACCTAAAGGTCACTATTAGCTTCTATTTCAATAAACAACTTGTCAGCTCACATATAGATTTAAAAATGGCAAACAAATGCAATTATATAATTCTGAATGATCTGTCACCCTTGTCTATGCAATATTTTCTTTATTGTCATTTATTTCATTTTATTGTTGTGATTTATTGAAAGTGATGTTAGTCAGTAGAATTTTCAATTCTCAGCTACGTGTGACTGAATTTTAAATAAATTTTCCAGTCAGTTTACATTGACTTAAAAAGTAAATATTATAGGAAGGAAACCATCAAGGTTTATAAGAAAATCACCAGTGTCACCACTGATTTCTGCAAACAAGATGGATGACCAAAATAACCAGCTGTTAGGTGAGTATCAAATAATTTGGAAATAGTTTTCTTATTCACAATATTCTCTACGCTTTAAAAAAGGCAAGCTTAGGCCCTCCCTGGTGGCGCAGCGGGTTAAAGCACAGCACTAAGAAGCTAAAGCCACTTCCGAATGAGTTCGATCCTCACCTACCCCGGATATGACCACATGGCGCGGCAGACCTCTCCTGACCCGCCCGCTGCTCCCCTCAGCAGTGGACTTCGTCCATCTGCCTGTTCTGCTCCCCACTCTGTCTCTGGTGAATCCTCTCACCGCCCCTACATCTCTGGCCTGTACCCCAGTTCTGTACGAATAAATTAAATAGATCTTTAAAAAAAAATTAAAAAAAAAAAAGGGCAAGCTTAGAAGCTCGTTAGTTTTCAAACAGCCACCTTGAAAGCTTGCTAGGTTTTCATAGAGATTCTATTATAATGATCAACTGAAATAAAAACGCACCTCTACAGATACATATCAAGTAGACTTTCATAGGTTCTTCCTGTTGATTAAAGAAAACATCTCACTGCCCTTATCCAGGTGAGGCACAAACAATTCCCACCAAAGCCATAACAAATAATCATTCCATTTACCAAAACTGTGGTCCTAAGCCATTAGCCTCCTTACCAACATCATGACATTTCTTTTTTTTAAGATTTATTTTACTTATTTATTTATTTATATATACAAAACCTGGGATACAGGCCAGAGGGGTGAAAGGTGAGAGGATTCGCCATAGACAGACCAGGCAAGTCTATGAAACACACTGTTGCCACAAGCAGCGGGGAGACAGGAGAGGTCTGCTCAGCCATGTGGGTCAGCTCCCTGGCCAGAATCAAACTCAGGCTGCAGTGGTTGGGATAGTCTGACAGTGCTGAGACTTTAACCCCTGCACTACCGTGGAGGTCCAAGATCACAATATTCTTAAAACAGACATTTATGCATTTTCCTTTATTATTTGGAGATACATAAAGCTATATAGATTGTGCAATTTACTATATAGAATGTGCAATTTATTATCTATGTTATAGATCATATGCATGTACAACACACATATGTTCTTTTCTGGTGGTAGCTAAGTTCTTTGGAAGTATGCTTGCCATCATTAGGTTATCACAGCCATTAGTTGGTCTATAGCCACATATTAGCTGAATGTTACCAGCACTCTCTCACTCTCTCCAGATTTTTTTTAGTTTTTTTTTTCTTTTTCTTTTTTTTTTCTCTGATGCCCATGTTGCAAGATAAGGCATGTTGTATTACCAAAGTATTTCCTCCCAGTGGGTGCCTAGCTATCCCCATGCCTTGTTTCCTCTCTTTTTAAACAGCCACTTTGCAGCAATCCCCAAGCTGAGGATACTATCCTGTGGTACATATGACTGGGTGTGCTCAAATGACAAAGTGAGAAATATTAATATTTAATGTGTATGAATGGATGGTTCCCTGCTTCCCCTAGGAACTACCAGTTGACTCCAAGCTGAGAAAATAATGCTCAAATGCATTCAACATAGAGGTAGAATAAAAGTGCTAGGGAAAAAAAGATACTTAAAAGCTCATAATCTATTTGGGTCTATTGAGGATGTTCTTTTTAAGTAACCACAGATTGTGGGGGAGGGGGAGGTTTTCTATTTTAAAAAAGCATCCTTAATTGAATGAAAGACAATTAAGTAAACTGAATAAACTGTATAAAATATAAAATGAATTGATGGCATGCAACATGAGGGCACTCATTAATAAAGTTCATCCCAAGGAAGATTTTTCTTGACTTTCCCTTTTTATTGCATCTTTGTGAGATGATGGATGTTAACTAATTGCAGCAATCATTTTACAATATATGTAAGTCAAACCATTTGCCCCACACCTTAAACTTATACAGTGATACAAGTTAATGTTATTGTAATAAATGAAAAAAGTCAAGAAAGATCTTTAAGAATTAACGAGGCATTTACTTTTAATATCTTAATTTTTTACTGATAAGCAATTTGTAACATAAAACATTTTTATTATGCATTTTAACAGTGTGCAGTACTAATAAAATGCACCCCCACACAACTGGATTGTAAATGGGTTGCATTTCTAACCGCGAGTTCACTATAGAAAGGAGACGGTATTTCCAAGATAATGCAAGAGTCCCACATTCCTTCCAAACATCGGTACCCTTACCAGGCTGATCAAGTCCTCCCTCCCGAATAGAATTCCATCACTTCTTTCTTGATTTAATGATCTTTCATGGACTCATCTTTCATCAACTCATGTAAACTTTCCCTTTACCAGGCTGATCAAGTCCTCCCTCCCGAATAGAATTCCATCACTTCTTTCTTGACTTAATGATCTTTCATGGACTCACCTTTCATCAACTCATGTAAACATTCCCTGTCCTCTGCAAAAGGAATGCACATGTCTTTGTGCTATCCACCACCTACATTGCAGTCTCCCCTCACAGTAGGTCTGCCTGTCCCCTCCACATTTAGGCCATAGAATCCTTTGCAGAAGACAGATTATCTCATTTCACTTCGGATTTCCTGTTTTTCCACTTGCTACCCACTGAATTGCATTGCATTTATCCAGGTCCCACTTCTGTTAAATGTCCATTAAGATATCATTTAGCTGGCCCTCCCTGGTGGCGCAGTAGGTTAAAGCACAGCACTAAGAAGCCAAAGCCACTTCAGCACGAGTCGGATCCCTGCCCCGGAGGTAACCCACATGGCGCGGCAGACCTCTCCTGACCCGCCCGCCGCTCCCCTCAGCAGTTTACTTTGTCAGTCAACCTGTTCTGCTCCCCACACTGTCTGTAGTGGTCCTCTCACTGCCTCTGCACCTCTGGCCTGTACCCCAGTTCTGGATGCATGAATAAATATTAAAATATATATATATCATTTAGCTGACATCATGCTCTGAAAACATTCCGTGTTTACTAAACCTACCAAGGCTGTGAGGTTTCTGTGCTGCCATAATTATGGGATCATGCTTGTGCTACAGAGCTCGACACTCGTCGCTGGAAGTCCAGCCTCCTGACGGTAAGCTTCCTGATGACAAAACATGCTTTTAATAATCCTTGTTTCTATAGCAACTGCCCCAGTACCTAGGAAATAGCATGGATTAATTACTTGAAGGGGAATTGACATGGAGAGAAAAAGAGAAAAATAGGAGTAAGGAGGGAGTTGCAAGAACAATGACAGATATGACAAGAAACAGTGTAAGGAGCTTAATTTTAGTAGTAGGAGAAAAGAATGTTATGGAAGAATGAACACTGTTCTTGAAGTAACAATGTAGCCAAGTGTCTACATTTGCAATTTGTGTTGGTCAAGTGAACTTGGACAATTATTTTATTTCCATGAGCTTCAAGTTCTCCTTCCAGCAGGTTGAAATCAGAACCTATGTTCAGCCTCCTATTACAGGGTACAGCAGTAGTCATATGTAATGTCATTTCTTTACATTCCCAATATTTTTAAAACACAGAGCATCTATATTTCAAAACATCACACAGCAAAAGGAAGACTACAGAAACAGTTGTTGTATATGTAGCATAAATGTAAAGTGTTTAATACTGTTGAGTGGCTTTCCAATTATAAGCAATCATAAATATTTTAAAATGATTTAAATATTTAAATAAGTATTTAAATGATTGTGTCTGTGTGTGTTAAGCAAGTACTTTGGGTAATTATAGAATAGTTACCAGAAAAAGCTAGTTAGACCTGGTCAAATTTGCTTACACCAACCACATCCTTCCACTTCTGCTCAATGTATCCTACTAGGTTACTGCATGTTTTTCTAAGCAAATAATTCAGAAATGTATTCATTAATTATAAAATGAAAGATTTGACCAGGAGTTACACTGTAGAACAGGTGCAGAATTATTTTTCACATGAAGTTTCTAGGATCACAAGTCTAGGTTAGCTGGAGCCTTTATTTGTCAAGAATAATCTATTCATTCAGACCTATCCATCGCAAATATTTCCTATTCTATTTCTAGGACTGCCTAGAAGCCTATAAATTCAAAATGAAAGACTAATTTGTGAACTCCCTTAGTATTTGCAGGAATATTTTTTTTATGCCTCAAATAATCGGCAGTGTACTTAAAAGCTAACGTTTTATTTTGCTATCCTAGCTTATTTGTCAATTTTGCTGCAGTAATAGATGACTCAAATGCCTCCAGAGCTTTACATCTTGCTTGTATTACATGAGTTTTGAGTTGGTGGAGTTTTCACTTGTGTCCTACATTTCGTTTTCATTTCATCATCTGAGCCAGAGAAGCTGCCCCCCCCCCACCCCATGGGATACAGTATTCTTCTGGAAGAGGTAAAGAGCAAGTGATCTGACGAAGTCACAAGATAATTTAGCCCCCAAGGCCTAATACATCATGCTAAGGCTGCCTTCAGGAACTGACCTTTGTTCTTTTTGCTCCCAAATTTATGGCCCAAATAAGTCAAATGGCCAAGTTCATGTCACTGGGGTGGAGAAGCACATTCTTTCCACAGGAAAACATTGTAGTTGTAAGTCAGTGTGGTGATATATAATCCGCTTAGAAGAAAGAGGAAAATAAATAAGGACAATAATAAAACGAACAATGTCCATCTTCTTAATGACAAAGATTTACTCTTTTTAAAATATGCTTAACAGAGTCAACACTCCAAGGAGGTGGCAAAATTCCAATGTAGTGATTGGAATTGTTTAATAATCTTATTTTAAAGATTTATTTATTGATGCATACAAAACTGTGATACAGGCAAGAGGTGCAGGGGTGGAGAGAGGATTCACCAGAGACAGACTGGGGAGCAGAACAGGAAGATGGATGAAGTACACTGCTGAGGGGAGCAGAGGGGAGACGTGAGAGGTCTGCTTTGCTAGTGGGTCACCTCCCTGGCTTGGGATCAAACTCCTGCTGAAGTGGATGAGGCTGTCTTCTCAGTGCTGTGCTTTAACCAATTGTGCAACCAGAGAGGGCCCTGTTTAATAATCTTTTTATCAGTTCTAAGCAAGGCTTTTTTTTTTTTTTTTTAGAAACATATGGGGCACACCATTCACATTGTAATCTGATTTCTACAAACAATAACAATGTTGGATATAAGGATCAGAAGCACAATCAAAGCATTATTCAGAAATGTGGTAAAGGACTGACACATCAATGACCCATAGTAACTCTAGAATTTTATTGACCCACTTTATTGGTCAGTAATAATAACCAATATTTCATTGTCATCACCTGATTTTTGCATCTTGAAAGCTCCCTCATCTATTATCAGAGCTTTCGTCTTTGACTTCTAGATGATTCTTCCTTATCCATTCTCTAGTTAAACTCACTGTTATCTGAAGTCATGGTGAGACCATAGCCTCATCTTTGCTTGAACAGCTTGCTGACTGATTGCAGGATTTTCATTCCTCAAAGATGTTTCACATCTCAAATGGTCACATCTTGGAGTCCATTCAACAGTGCATTATTCTTAAAAATCTTCCATTTTCATCTAATGGATTCCAATCAATCCCACATGGTACCTGGCAACTGGTGGTGCTTTTGAAGGCGGCCAACCCTCCCCCTTTCCTGTCTCCTTTCATTTAAAGTTATTTTGAGTTTATCAGTCTTCACAAAGATGACACCTGAAGTCTGTTTTCTGTGACACATTTTGTTCAACTGAAATGATTTATTGGTAGCTTAAATCTATTCATACTTTAAACCAAGAACAAGATGATAATTACCTTAATGTGGTCTCTGCTCTAGGTTAATTACTAATTAGTCTTAGTTGTTCTGAGAACTTCCAAGTACTTCTGAGTTTTATGCTTATTGGTTTCCTGGTAGCAACAGCTGAGTGTTTCAGGCCTATAAGACCTTCATTGTCTGGATTATCATATTCCTCTTTTATTCCTTGCTAACTTGCAATTTTTCTTCTGCTCTCATCTGCTTTGGTCAAATGAAGCTCATAACAATGATACATTTGATAATGTTCTATGTCTTATCACTTTTGCCAAAAGTCACAAGTTAATTAGGTGCATTATATGATTTAAATGTTATTGTAGAAACATGGTTACCAGCTTTAATAATATATAAATCTCATAAATACATAAATGGATTGTCACTTCTGTGTTCCAATTAATGTGTCACTGGTACCCACAACACAGTCCTGAAGCTAATAACACCTGCAATCAGTTATTTTAATGTGCCAATGCTTCACTTTTTTGCATCATTGTTGAACTACTCTATTTTGACATGTTAACAACTTACTCCAAAATATCAGTGGCTACAACAGCAAATATTTATTCTCTCAGTGTTGACTAAAGCTATTGTAGCTTTTTTTGTCTCTATTTTTTTCTTTATTATGGGAGAAAGTAAGTTATTCCATGTTCTAGCATGCTGTATTATGTTAAATGAAAACAAAAACAAAACAGAGGAGTTGGATTAAATCTATGCTGAAGTTCTAGCTCCCTTTTGGAATGAACAAACTACTGAATCATTCACCCAAAGAAATCATAACATTAGTCAATGGCTTAAGCAAGTAGACTCTTTTCACTCCATCTGCAGAAAAGCACTGAAAATCCACTGATACGCAACTCATTATTTTACAGAGAATGTGGTAGTAAATAATTGAGAATTATAATACATAAGTATTCATGCCTATTTTTCCTTTGATGCTCTCTGTAAAGTTTTATTAATTTTCTGCTATGTTCTGTTCCCAAATTATATTATTATACAGTTTAGTTAGTTAGCTTGTGTTGTCCTTGATTTCTATATGACTTCTCAATTGCATGTCCTCTGAATTTTCTGTAAATACATGCACTCTCTCTCTATATATATATATGTTTTTTTAATGTGACAACATATCAGAACCAAATTGACAAAAGTTAGTCTAACTGGAATTAGCTTTGCTGCTCGATGTCTCATATAGAGTGAAAATCAGTTCTAGAACATTTAGCAAAGATGAAACTTTATCTTAAACTCCTGAAGGTTTATGTAAAGTTGTCATTTTCTGTCTAGAACATACCATTTCCATTGCATAGATGACAAATCCCATTTTTTCCCCTGTATTTCTCCACCAATTGGCTGCTTGAATTAGTAACACCGCTCAAATATATATCAATCTCTCTCTAACAGCCCTCTCCTCAGCACCCAGCTTACTGTTGTTCAATATTATATTAGAGAAGAGACACTGATTAATAATAGATTTTCAATTTCACATGAATATTGTAATTTCACTCTGATCAACCTAATAAAGACAAACTTTGCCCTTTAACATCTTCCCAGTTTACTTGGGCTTTCCTGTCATCTTGTTTGGCTTTATAATTATAATCTATCAAGGTTTTGAAACTTCAAGAAATATATAGATAGATAGATTGATTGATATATTATTAAAGCTGGTAACCATGTTTCTACAATAACATTTAAATCATATAATATTATATGTGTGTGTGTGTGTATATATATATATATATATATATATATATATATATATATATATTTGAATGTGGTTATGCTGGAATATTTGAGACTACTTGGCTTTCAATAAAGGTCTAAATATGACCACCTGCATGATATAAACATGGCATCTAACCATTCCAAAAATCCAGAGACCCTCCATATGAATGGAATATAATATTGTGAGTATACGTAGGCATATATTAGTTTTCCCTCAAGTGATTTTAACACTTACTTCACATCTAATAAACTACAAATTTATTAAAGCACAGATTAGAAGTATGTATTTTAGGAAGCTGCTAAGACCATATATCGTAATCATTCTGGATATTCTATAATGATGACGTGCCATTAGAAATCACTGGCCGGCCTTCCCTGGTGGAGCAGAGGGTTAAAGTGCAGCACTGCAAGCAAGCTGCAGCCACTTCAGTGAGAGTTCGATCCCGCTGGCCCCAGAGGTGATCCATGTGGTGCAAACCTCTCCTGACCTGCCTGCTGTTCTTCTCCCACTCTGTCTCTAGTGAATCCTCTCACTCCCCTGCTCATCAGGCCCATACTGCAGTTTTGTATGCATAAGTAAATATTTTTAAAAAGAAGAAGAAATCACGGATCCAACTAAAGTTCAATGTCGTTGACATAACACATTATCCCTGTGTTGCTGTGGGCATGTGAAAATATTACAATAAACTCCCAGCCACAAACCCCAGCATTTATTTTTTACTTCTTGCCCAGAGGGCAGGTTCCCAAGTAACAACTTCTGGCTCCAGCTGTAACAAACTAACACTGACTCCCCTCCTCTGCCTCCTGACCATTCCATGGGTCACTGCCATGACGCTTCATGATATCATGTCCTCCCATCTCTAGGAAACTACAAACAATAAACTCATGCAGTGAGCTTTGACCTCCACATGCCATCACTCAGTTATATCTACCGTGTACATCTGGATACATTTCACAACTGAGGTTTTCTGTGAGTAAATAAATGCAGTTGTTTGTACAGAACTTACATGTTTTCTGGCGTTGACGCTTTCTACTCATCATGTTTTTTAATACAACTTATGAACTGGTGAAAAAAATTAGTTTTCAGGGGAGCATAGACATAAAAACACATACTTCTGTATAAAGTAACATGGAAAAAATACATGGAATTCAATAGAGCTACTATTTAGAAAAAACTAAATAGAAAGACACAAAGTAAAGGTAAAGCGCAACCATTGTCAACACTTTCCTATACACTTTCTTATTCTTATTTCCAATACAACTATTTGTGATGTTAAAATTTGGAGAACTTAAATATTTGACATAAATTTAATTAGCTGTACAGGACTTACATAGTCTGATCTACACCACATCATTCTTCACATGTCTTTTGCATGTTTTTAATTAAATCAGTCACCACCAAGGTAAAAGACAATGGATCAATCAAGTAACTCAAAATAAATAATAAAAATAGCCTCTATATGTAATGAGGTGAGGTGTGTATTATCACTCAGAACAATTATAGCTCTTTAGTAGTCTGTCAAACATCCTAAACCAGATACCTGAATTTATAATATTAAAAATTCCAAAGATTCCCCCCAAATGTTTTGCTCTCACTACATTACCAACATAAAATTAGATAGATGTAAAATTAAAAAGGGGTAAGTTGAAGGCTTATCTATCACATGACAAATCTGTAGTTTTTCAGTCTGTGGCTGGATGGAACTTGACTAAACTGGAAAATTCTTATAGCTCTACACCTGGGAAATGTTGCAATACAGATGGGTCTCTTTGTGTGTCTTCTATAGCACGGAAGTGAGAAGCTCCTTGTTTAGATTGGAGCCTTTTACTTTGGCATTAGGAATTCATGTCTTTCTTCTTTCTCATCTGACTATCCTACAGAGAGCTTTAATTCCTGCCCCTTGTCGAATTGATAGGTTTCCTGTATAAGACTGATGTACATCTACTGAATGAAAAGAATTATCTACAAACTTCACCCTCATTGAAGTAAGGTGCTAAAAAGAAATAATCATAGTGAATAATTTATTACTTCTGAATAAATGTGTTTTAATACATTGTTTTCATGTTCATCTTAGACCCGGCCGTCATAATCATTACATAAAGTAAAACTTGAGGTGACAGTTCATGGTGAAGCATATTTCACAAGTGAATTGACTAAGTACTGAAGGCAGAAACCTACACTATATGGAGAAGTGCAGCTCTCTCTTTTCATTAAGTTCTCTCTTTGTCTTCTTCCCATATTTCACCACCAAGCTACTTGAAAGAGCTTCGTGATTTCACTTCCCCAGCTCCCACTCATATTTTAAATTATTAATATCCAGTTTCACACACTGCTCTTGGGAAACTCATCAATACTCTTCTAGGATCTTACTGATAAATTGTAAAGCACGGTTCATTTTACCTGACATCTTAGCCACTGTGCTCACATCTAAGCTATCACCTCAGCTATTTACATACTTCTATACCTGATTCCACCTCTCTGAACCTATCCATCTTTCTGTCGAGTGAGAGTGTCCATGAATGGAAACAGAAAGAACTATAGCCTTCTCAAGACTCCCTCAGTCTCCCTGTGTTTCTGCATCTCTAAATGGCATGCTCTTCGAACCTATCCTTTTTAGGGTGAATGTCACTCTTTCTCAAGAAAAAGCTATCAGCTCAGGTTTAGTTGTCTGGGCATTTCTGTTTAGCGACATCTCTTCTCCTCTGTTACTGTACCTTAGTTCTCATCACTACTCATTTGGATTATTGCAGTCATCTTCCTCCACATTAGTATTTCCCTACACATAACCATCAAATTTACTATTTTAAGAAGCAAAGCTGCTTCAATTTTCTAACAGCCAAATCCACTTTCCTGCAGGAAAAATCCAAACTCCTTAGCCTTTCACAGTCTGACTCTTATCTATGTCTATTAAATATTATCTATTAAAATATCCAGTCACTAGCCTTGTGACCTGTGTATTCTTATGCCTCCTTGAACTTCATAGCTCTCTCTCTTTGCATATTTTCCTCTTCTGAACTTTGCTTTTAATGATACTAAACCCTTCCCTTTTGGCAAACTTATCTGTCGCCCAATTTAAATATCTGTCCATCAGGTGAAATCTCCCATAATCCCTCTGAAAAATTTAATTACCCGGCAGCCCTTCTTCCCTTTGTACATTTTCACAAGTCATTTATGTCCTCAGTCAAGATACCCTGGATTTGATCTTCTGAAGTGGAGATTTCCCTAGGCTAGCTTCAGCTAAGTGTTCTTTGAGGACAAAGGTACTGTTCATTCATATTTGCTTCTTCAGATCTGAGTGCCTGTAACAAGCTGCTTAAAACCATCACTGAATGAAATCTGCTTTCCAAGCAAGACCTGAACTCAAGGTCTTGGTCCTCGGTAGCACATTCCCCATAAACTCACAGTACTTTCCTTCCCCTGCCTTGAAATCTTTATATTCAAGTTCTTTGCACATTCTAGAAGCTCTTCATTACACAACCTAATCTCTATGCTCTTATCTCTCACATCCAGAACTCAGCAAGAATGATTATATAGCACACATATTATATGAACAAACTCCAGAGCCAGACTTGTACCATCAAAATATTCTGATCAAAAACCCTTAATACATTAAGTGTAAATCCCTTAGGCCACTGGTATCTGATCTTTAATCAGTATTAATCACACATGAGTGCCAAAGGTTTATCAAGGCTAACACCTAATGGCTCAAAAGAACCGGTGGTTGAATCTTAAGGAGATTGTGAATAAGTTATCAAGACAATATTTCAAAGTTAAATCATGTGAACATACAATTAAGTTATATAAAAAAGAGAAGTAGTAAATATACAAAATACACTAGTTTATAATCGTCTTATTATTCATAATTTTGTGGCAATTTATATCTGGTTGGAAAACTCGGTAATGTGCTATGATGCATCTTTTCTAAAATCACCTGTTTTATAGAGTTTTCTACAAACCTGACATTAGTTATTGCTTCTACAAAACAATTCTCTAAATTTCCTGCAGTGATACAGAACATATTAATAATGTGGTTTAATTTTCTAAGTGTCTGTGCAATAGCCATTATAATAAAAATATTAGCAAGTGAAATAGATGCTTACCTATTTACATGAATACTAGATAGACTGTTTTTTTTTTGTCCTGGGGGTTATCAAGGCAGGAAAAATTCAAAACAATTAAAACCGTTGAACCTATGTGGTAATTTATTGACATGAGTATATGCCAGTTAGCGCTTTATATAATCAAATTATATTTGGAACCATGATGTACTTTTGGTATTGACAGAAAAACAATACCCCATTTTAAAATATGAGTGTCCCAGAAACAAAATGTTATTTTGAAAAGGGGTAGCTCTGGCATTTTGATCAACCGATAATTCTCAATATGCCCTATGTAGGAATACAAAACCCTTTTGAAGTCTCTGTCTCTTAAAATACATTTTAAGCACACACAACTGCTGAATGTTTCTTCTAACAGAGTACAGCATATTGGATGCCTCATTTTCTAGTAAATACTGGTATGATGTCAGATATGCTTGTCCAGAAGCCAACCTCGTGAGTAAAAAGCTGTATCTTTCAAATAAGTAGTTGGTATCTATAATGAATACTCAAGGGCAGCAATAGCTACTGTCTACTAAAATTATAACCCAACTGCTATTTTACAATTTCAGGAAGAACCATAGTTCATAATAGTGGTAATTTACATGCAAATACACACAACTATGTTATTTTACCAGCAATTATATATATATATGTATATATATATATATATATATATATACATATATATATATATATCTCCATGTCACTGTCTACATCTAAAAATACAATTAATTTGGAGACATGAAGAATGCAAGCTAGTTCACCTCAAGAAAATATGCTAATGAATGCAGAATTCCTACAACAAGAAATAGATGAATATTTATTGAATTCATACCGATTGTGAATAAAGCTATAATCAGGTGTGGAGAAGATACTGCTTGCCTTATCGATACATAGCATCGATGCTCTACGAATGCCTTAGAAGAAAAGAAATGCATTGTCTTCATGTAATGTATGTGTGTACATATATGTGCATGGGCATGTATATAAAGATGTGTGTATGTATATATCTTCTCACCCTTATAATTTCGAAAATATCTTTTTATGTTTTCTAGTTTTTGCAGAAAAAGAAAGTTTAGTCATTGAACATTTAGGCTGCTACATGGTTTGGATGCTAGATATAGAAGAATTATAACAGGCTGGTCTTCCTAGGGGAGATTCCAGGTTTCTTGCCCCACCCAAGGGAGGGTGGAGCTGAGCAGGGAAGAATAGGATCTGGATCAGAGACTGGAAAAGGAAGGAAAAAAGAGGGGGAGCCAGAAAGAGACCTGAAGGAGTCATGTGGAGCAGAGACACGTGAAGAAGCTGCATTTGCTTCTTGGTCCTGGACTGCTTAAAATAGATGTGGGTGAGAGACCAGTGGGGGGAGATAAACCATGCATTGAACTTGATTTTGATTTTGCTCTTTTCTTCCCAGACATGCTGGGCCCTTCTGCCCCTTTCCTGTGGGTCCCTACCAGCAGGGGAATTACACTTGGGGCAGGCTTTCGCCTTGCTTTGGGCCAACCCTGCTTGGGTGACATTTACCCGCAGCAGACAGGTATCTTTGGGTGCTTGACTTGGAAATTCACGGATTATGATGATGAGCCTGGTTTGTTTCTCTCTCTCTCTCTCTTTTTTTTTAAAGATTTTTATTTGTGCATACAGAACTGGGGTACAGGCCAGAGGTGCAGGGGTGGTTAGAGGATTCACCAGAGACAGAGCGGGGAGCAAAACAGGCAGATCGACGAAAAGTACACTGCTGAGGGGAGCAGCGGGTGGGTCAGGAGAGGTCTGCCTCACCATGTGGTCACCTCCAGGGCAGGTGGGAATCTAACTCATGAGGAAGTGGTTTTAGCTTCTTAGTGCTGTGTTAAGCCCGCTGCACCACCAGGGAGGGCCCTCTCTCTCTCTTTTTAAAGATTTATTTATGCATACAAGAGCTAAGATGCAGGTGACAGGATTCACCAGGGACAGAGTGGGGAGCAGAACAGGCAGATCTACTGAAATCCACTGCTGAGGGGAGCCTGCTGTGCCCTGTGGGTCAGCTCCCTGGCCGGGGATCAGACTTGTGCTGCAGTGGCTGCAGATAGCTATTGAGTGCTGAGAAATTAATCCCTGGGTCATCAAGAGTCCCTCGAGTGCCTTTGAGAAACACTTTGATCCCATCATTGCCACCGGGAAATTCCACTCCATTCCGCAGCCACTATGAGGTTGGACAGTACCTCACTCTCACTTCCCAGACCACTCTGGAATGGCCCATCTTTGATCTTCATTCCAATTTCAGGTCTGAGGAGACCGTGTTTACAGTTTTTTTCTCTCAATAATGCAGCATATTCAAATCAAATAAAGCTTTCTGAATTTTATTAAAGAACTTTTAAAGTAAACCCATTTCTGTAGCAATATCTTTCCTTTCTGATTATTTCTTCACAATATTTTTTTTCAGAAATCTATTCCCTTTGTATATGTGTCTCTAAATAGTGTTTGATTTAGTGTGATTTTATAAATACTCTATTATCTTCCCATTTTTAGCAAGGCAATTATTATTGTGTCCTTCATTATTGGTATCTTATTTCTGTTCAAATTCCATAATAATATCTGATGTGATTAACTTTCATTCTTCAAAATAATTAAGATATTCTTGGGAAAATGCCCACAAGATCATAAAATATGTTGATCCTTTCAGAACACTTATCTATGTCACTCTGATTACAATCAAACAGAAGTTCCTGAACCACCTATTCTAATGAAAGCTGGCATACTTCTTAAGTTTTCTTATTGAACACTTACAAATGATGTCATAATTTCAGATAGGCAATTAAAATTAATTTATAGAACAGAGTCCTAAATCATAATCTTAACTATCTAGAAATATACTTATATATCCATTAAAAATTACTACTTCAGAAGAGAAAGGTAAAATGTTGCATTGATTTATAAAACAGTGATAAATAGTTGCATGACAGGTTCAATTTTCTATTTTAAAACAGCCACGTATTTTAGGATTACTTCAGGTGTTTCTTTTCTATTTTTAGTTCTGTGTGTGGCACATCATTAATGTGTTCTAACACCTGTGTGTTTCTTTTCCTTTTCACTGAGTCAAATTTACAATGTATTGCTAGTTCTGAGAAGTCTTCTATTATTAACTAAATTCGTTGCTGTATTGGCATAAAGTGGGTTGTAATAATCTTCTGTTTTATTTTAATTCTTTGTATTACCTATTGCTTTATAACTCTATAACTTATTTAACCTATAACTCTTTAGCTTTAATTATTTGTATTATCTATTGCTTTAAAACTCTGTAACTTTTATTTAACCTATAACTTCCTAACTTTTATGTATAATTGTAGGCAGCCTATTAAAATGACACACTCTTGACCTCCGTGTCTTGGGGTGGGGAGTTGGGGTCTGGTCCAGTTCCATGCTCTACTCAGTGCTGTCAGAAGGTCATTGGCAGGTGTCACACAGGGCCAAATCACCTCCAATTTCCACCATGACAGAATCCACTTTGCTGTCACTCAGTGACTCTTGGAATTCAGTGACTTTCAGGTTTATGGACTTCAAGGTCAGCGTACTTCCCTTGCATTGCCATCAAACTGAGCCAGCCAAGACTGTGAGAGAGGGAGAGTATGGTCAGGACACAAAGGAATCACCTTATTCCTGCTAGCTCTTCTAGTTGACAAATGATCAGATATCAGATTGATTAACACGAGCAAAAAGGCAATAAGAAATGTAGTAACAGGGCCCTCCCTGGTGACACAAGGGGGTAAAGTGCAGCACTACTAAACTAGCTGCAGCCGCTGCAGCACGAGTTCGGTCCCCGGCCAGGGAGTGACCCACATGGCGCGGCAGACCTCTCCTGGCCCATCCGCTGCTCCCCTCAGCAGTGGACTTCATCCATCCACCTGTTCTGCTCCCCACTCTGTCTCTGGTGAGTCTTCTCACCACCCTTGCCTCTCTGATCTGTATCCCAGTTCGTGTATGTATGCAAAAATAAATAAAACTGTAAGAAAAAGAAATTTAATAATAACAGCATGTATACCTTCTATATACATGGGGATGAGCCAGCACATTTTAGTTCCCTGTGTGGCTGTGAATGACATCATATGTAACTTAGCTGAGGCAGAGTTGTGGGTTTTGGGGGACAGGGAAGATCAGTTAGGGAGGTGCTGTGGCAGACAGTAAAATGCAAGTATGCAGATGAAGTTGTTTTTTTCTGCTGAAAGTTAAAGAGACTAGGTCTTCTCTGTACCCCTTGCTTCAGAAATGTATATGTAAATATTTTACTCAAAAGCAACCTCCAATAGCCTTCAGAGATCCTACAAAATTAATCCTTTGTCAAACTAAATTATTTTGGGATCCTGGACTTCTGTTCCCATACAGAGTAGTAACGGACGTAACTGATGATGGATTACTAGTGTTATGGTTTCTGAGCGTTTTACTCATTCAGATATAAAATTTACATATAATTTATATGTAATTCATATATATATTTTTTATTCAAATATAAAATTTAAACTATTCGTCAGTGGTATCAACAGAAACAACATATTCATCACTTAATTACCTCTCTGGATTCACTCTCTCTCCCACAACATTGTTTGTTGTTTTGATAGCTGACTCATAATTTAACAGAAGTATGTTCTATAAGCTTTATATCACTCTGAAATTTTATAACATGGGAGTTTAAAACATATACATGCATACATACTATATATGTGTGTATACAGATGCATATATCTATATACATGTATACACATACACATATATGCATATCTTCAACTGCATATATGTATACTTTCGAACATATTGTAGAAACTGGGAGTCTGTTCCCCTTCCTTGGGATTTTATGCTATAGGTTTTCTTTCATTTTACCAAAGTGATACATTTGAAACAACTTTGAAATTTCCAGTGGAGATACACACTTACAAAACCAGTCACAGTTAAATTTGTCATATGATTAGGAAACATTCCCTTATGTCCAAAATAATAAAGAGTTGTGTGATTAATTGAATAATATTTGCCCACTGGACTGAGCTTGAAGACTGGGGTTATGCATACCCATTTATCTACAATATCCAGAGAATGCCTCTTATTTGCTAAGTATCTGCTCAAAAATTAAGACTAAGCACAAGAAAACAGCCTTGGCCTGATATATCCACGAGGCATTTATACAAAAATTATGTCAGTGCAAACAATGATAAAGCAGCTCTTTCCACTTCACAAAAAAGAAAGACATTTTCTTCTCACCTTTAATATTCACCATTGAAAGTCCATGCAAGTTTTTGTTACTATCTTCCTCATTTTCAGTGTCATTTCAAAACCAGTTTTTCACCAGCTAATTTGTGGTTTATATTTGATGCTAAGACCCACTCTCTTTCACCGATTATCATCTTCCAATCTTTGCCAACCACAGCCCGTGATCAATGCACATGTCATGTTTTAGGTTGGTCTGCACATGCGTCTCACTGTCATTCCCTGTGGCCACCCCAGACAGATGGCCCGCCAGCATTCTCACGCCTTCCGAGACCTTGAACTCATTAAGTATCATTTTATTTTTCCTTGTCTCCATACCTCAACCTTCTCATTCAACAGTCATGTGCCTCTTAGCTTCAATTTCTGTAACACCTATTGAACCTTGTTTCATAAATGTATACTACTCTATGACCAGCAGATTCTTTCCTTCTGATTCCAAATATACTTGAATCCATGGACACCTCCAACCCTTCGACATTAATTTCTAAGCATTGCCAAAAGCACCTACCTCCTTCTTGCTTTTACTTCATTACTTGATGCAGCCTAATGATGTTTACCAATATTTTGATAACATGTTTGCAAACACCATTAAATGTCGTGTACCTCTCTTTCCCCACAATCCCTGCAAACAAAACTGCAGCCCTGTGGAAGAATATCTGCCTAATCTGCAAATTTATGCAAGCAGCGATATGTTGCCAGAATTTTTTAAAAATCATGTAAAGATGCTGAGTTGTCTCATTTTATATTAATGAATACACATTTCAAAAGGGCTCAACCCTACAGAGAATTCCTTTTGTGGTCCCTTCCTACTTTTGTTTCATCACTCACTCTTTTGACACTTACTTTTTTTTCCCCCCAAATTCTTTCTTCCCACTCTGAAGGGTTTCCGCATTGCCTGTTCAAATGAAAAGGTTAAATCAAATGAGATGGACGTACTCATGCTTCTTTCCCCAAGCAAGTCGAACAATCTGTCTGGGGTCTACTGTAGTTATGGCTAGGGCTTATCTTCTCTCAGCTTCCAGAGTTTCTCCTACAATCGTATCTGACTACCTTACATCATTATTTTTCCTTCTTTATCTAATCCGTATACTCTGAAGAGAGATTCTTTTCTCTTTGTGTTTCTAAGTGGAAGAGGTCCTGTTAGAATAACATTTGTGCTCTGGAAGAAGGAGTCACATTCCATATCGTGAGTTTTATGTATTGAATCACTCTTCTGGACTCAATAGAGTTCATTTATTTAAAAAAAAATCTGCCGCCTTAAGTAACGGGCTAGCTTGGGTTTCTCTTTTCCTCAACAGGGTGGAGACAGCAATCTCAAATATTCATAACTATGTTAAAGTCCTAATCGGTTTTCAGCTTTTACAAAAAAATGTTTGATTTATACTGATTTTGTAAAGAGAGAGAAGGTTGATAAATTGCAATAACTCTACATGTAACGTTGTATTCCATCTAAAACATAGAAAACTCTACCCATTTAGCCTAGCCTTCCAACAACTGGCCTGATTTTCTGCTCCTCCAGGATTCCCTCTGTTGTGTTTCTTTCCTTTTTCCCTCTCTCTCTCCCCACTCTAGGCTAGTGCAATCTAGTAGGTAGGTTGCCATGGGCTTCACTGCTTAAACAGTGCTCTATCAATTTGCCAGATACTGTGGTATCTAAGGAATACACCCCTGTCTTATTTGCTTGATGAATTGGAAGATGGCTCCTTTCTTACTGAATTACTCTCGGGTATTTTGTAACACCCAGCATGAAAGTGAACAAGAGTAATTAGAAAGTATGAGGTACTACACTAACTGCTGAAGAGAGAAGGGTATGTCAGGGAACAAAATATACAGAGAGAGAGAGAGAGAAATACTCTAAAATAAACACACAGGGAGAAATCATCTTTGTTCTTCTGACTTACAGTTAAGTAGAGAAGATGAGCTTGCATAGAACACACCCCACATCCCCACACACAAACACCAGTAGAGCTGCACCATCTTAGCCATGCTGTTCAGTGTGTGAAGTACATTCCAATGCACCAACATTACAATAGTGGACTCCAGAACTATCCACACCCCGTGCCCAGTCACAGGCAAACACCTCTCTCCTTACCATGTACATGATGTAGGCTAAGTGCCTCATATGAGGAGATTCACCTAGGATTTGTCTTTTTGTGACCACCGAGCCTCATTTCCTTTCATACAGCATTATCAAACTCCATCCTTGAGTTGTTTGTATTAGAATTCCTTTTGTGCTTTCAGGCTGAGTATATTCCTTTGTATAAAGAGCCCACATTTTGCATATTCATGAGTGGATATTTGGGTTATCTCCATGGTTTAGATACTGTGAATGGTATCACCAGTAAACATAGGCATACCAATATATTTTAAGATGTACTAATGTATGCATACAAAACTGGGGTACAGGCCAGAGGTGCAGGAGTGGTGAAAGTATTCACCATAGATAAAGAGGGGAGCAGAAGTTGGATGAAGCACACTGCTGAGGGGAGCAGAGGGCAAGATAGGAGAGGTCTGCTGCGCATGTGGTTCAACTCCCTGGCCGGGGATCGAACTCACACAGAAGCAGCTGTGGCTAGCTTTAACCCAGGAAGGGCCTCCCAATATCTTTTTGAAATCATTTCTTTCAGTTCTTGATGATATGAAACCAGAAGTGGAAATACTGGATCAGATAGCAGTCCTATGTTTAATTTTTTGAGTAAGTGCCATTCTGTCTTCTTAGAAGATAGACCTCTTCACCTCCTTAAAACCTATGCACAAGAATTCTAATATTTTCACATCTTCACCAACAATTATCAGCATTCTTGACTGAAGTCATTCTAATCTCCTAATGATATTTCCTATTTTCTATTTGCAATTCCCTAATGGTTGTGATGTTGAGCATATTTTCATGTGCTTAAAGGACATTTGCATATCTTCTTTGGGAAAAGTCTAATTCCATTTTGAATTGTAATGTTTGTTCTCACTGATTTTTTAAAGATTTATTTATGCATATAGAACTTGGGTACAGGTCAAATGTGCAGGGGTAGTGAGCGGAATCAGCAGAGACAGAGCAGGGACACAAGAGGCAGACCTACTGAATGCACCACTGAGGGGAGCAGCGGGGAGACAGGAGAGGTCTGCTGCACCATGTGGGTCGCTCCCGAAATCGTGCTGCAGTGGCTTTAACCCTCTGCACCACCAGGGAGGGCCCTGTTACCCTATTTTTAAGTTTTAGGTGCTCTGTGTCTTCTGCATATTACTGTTTGCCAAATATAGGATTCACCAACATGTCTTCCATTCTGCGGATTGTCATATTACTCTGTTGACAATGTCATTCGATGTGCAATTAAAACAAGTGCAGTTTGTTATATCTCCTGAATATCAATTTTCCACTGATGTTATATTAAAATATAATTAATACTGATGGTCCAAATGTTGTATTTCTTGGCTCTTGATCGTAGCCAGTGCTTCTCATATTATGCTAGAAAGAAGTGATCAGAATGGGCACCCTGGCCTAATAAGTTCTCTTAAAATATTTTTTAATGGGTTTAGGTTTACAGAATAATTTAAATGTAGCACAGAATCCCCTTATGCTTTAAATGCCATTCCAATGTTATGAGCACCTTACACTAGTTGGGCATATTTACTATATTTCATAAATATGAGTGGTCCATAAGTATTCAGTAAAGCACATGCACTGGATTGCTTAGTTTTTGCATACTACCCATTTCTGCTTCATCCAGAATCCCATGTAATGTTCACATATCCTTAAATATACAGCTTTGTGATTGTTACCTTGTCTTACTCTACCATTACCTCCTATTTCCAGAAACGAATGAGCAAACAACTTTAACCTCAATAAAACCCAAACTTCACTGATCATTTCAACATTTCTCTATACCCAACAGCAACAACTTCTTATCTTTATTTCTTAACTAAATTATATATTTCATGGAATTAATTATATTACAGCTCTTTTCACATCTTTATTTCTATTGTTGACCCTTTGTTGACAAAACTATAAGCCCGTATTTTCTTCTCTTTGTTTGCCCATTGAAACTGATTTTTACCAAAATTTACACATTTGGAAATCACTGACAAACAACTATTACTATTAAATCTAGTAGTGAGTTTGTGGACACTCATCTATTTGGCATGCCAAGGATATCTGATTCACTTGAGTGCCTCTTTCCCTTTACCACATGATCTTCAATTAGTGTCTATTGCACCTTAATATCTTAATTTTCCTCCTATAGCCCTGTGCTTGACTTTAAACTGCTTTGCATTTTTCTTTTTATCTCTCTTTTGGCCTTGAAATGCCTCTGGGTTCAGAGCTTGGACAGCATCGATTCTTTATTCACTGATGATAATTTCAGGCTTAAATTTCAAACAGCAGCTAAAGACACAAAGCTCTCATACATATATTTTATTTTAGATAGTTCCCAAGATTTTAACTAATATTTAAATAGCACCCTTGATATTATGCATGATTAGCCATCAACTCCGTCTGTCTGTGTATCAAACCAAAATCCAGAATGCCACCCCTGTTCACAAACACACACACACAACTTAAGACTCCTCCCTCAGTCATTCATCTTGACCTTGATTACTGGGCGTTCCACACTTTACTTTTGTCCAGAAACTTGCTACTACCCTAGACTCTTCTTTTTTTCATATACCAAAATAAAATCCACCAACAAATTATGAAAGCTTAATCTTGAAAATAAACCCCATATCTAAGCTGTTTGCATCAATAAACCATTAAGACCTTGATCCATTTCCTTCATTTCTTGCCTGGATTATAGTCCCCTAAGCACATAAGGACAAAGTAGATAGAGAAACCTTAAAATTACATGTCACATCATATTACCATTTAAAACTCTTTAATGTTTTTCCATCTCTCTTTAAGTGAAATCTACAATTCTACTAAGAGCTGACATACGACTTTGGACTTATTGTCCATTTCTTCACTGTCTTCATCTCCTTACATTTCTTTTTTGTTTTATGTTTAACCATATTGAATTCTGGTTTCTCGTAATTCCAGACTGCTTTTATGCCAGGGCTTGAGAACCTCTTCTTACAAGTATTTATAACATACTCTCACTACACTTAAAATAACTACCCAGTGTGGTTGTATTGCCATCCACCTCCTGTCTCCATGAACTCTTAATGAGGGTTCTGCTCCATGAGTCTTAATGAGATGCAGAAGTTAAACCTCTTGCTACAAGACATATGAAACCAAACACTACTTATATGTTCTCTCCCAAAACTCAATACACAATAATGTAACAAGGACAGGGTAACTACGTTAATTACTTCCAATCAAAATGCAAAGAAGAGGAAGGCTCACAGAAGCCATTAATTCATGATAACTCTAAAATTTCCCTGGGTTAAATGTATGATGCCATCTTTACTGAGGCCAAATGTTATGAGTTTTCTCTGACCTTGATGGTATCTGAGCTCTGCTTCTTAAATATATTTCTCAAATGTATAAATTTCCTTGGCTCTTTCTCTCTCTTTGGGTCCCCTTTCTCTGCATCACCTTCCTTTGCCACCTGAGGAGAATACAGCAGTTCGGTGTTCTTCAGTCCAAGGCAGTCTCTAAGCCTGCATCACACAGAAACAAGTGTCATTCAATAACCTGTATGGCCTCGGTGTCCTCTAACGTAGAACACTAGGGCTTAGGCCAATACAACTTAAAAAATATGGCAAAATTGGACTTTCTATGTTAATTTTGAGTGGTAGAAGACCTCCTTGGTGATGTAAGGGGTTAAGTCTCAGCACTATGAAGCAATTGCAGCCACTGCAGCATGAGTTCTACCCCAGCATGAGTTCAGCTCCCCAGTGGGAGCTGACCCACATGGCACAGCAGAACTCGCCTGTTTCCCCTTTGCCCCGCTCAGCAGTGTGTTTCAGTCCATCTGCCTGTTCTGCTCCCTACTCTGTGTCTGGTGAATCCTTTCACTCCCCACACTGGCCTACACACCAGTTCCTGTATACATAAATAAATAAATCTTTTCAAAAATTAAGTGATACATAGAGATGTTGATTTAAAATGATGCACACTTGAAACATCATTATATAATGAAGTGCTACTTTAAAAATATTTGAGGCAGCTTATTCTTTCCATTGTATTCTATGCATCCAGAATGATGCACACTACTGATTATCCTTTCTCTCTCTAGATTAGAAAAAATCTGTTGGCCCTCCCTGGTGTCGCAGCTGGTTAAAGCACAGCACGAAGAAGCTAAAGCCACTTCCGCATGAGTTCGATCCCCGCCTGCCCCGGAGGTGTCCACATGGCGTTGCAGACCTCTCCTGACCACCCGCTGCTCCCCTCAGCAGTGCACTTTGATGATCTGCTTGTTCTGCTCCTGACTCTGTCTCTCACCTTCCCTGCACCTCTGGCCTGTACCCCAGTTCTGTATGTGCAAATAAATGTCTTTTTTAAAAATCTGATGGTATTAAAATCTTTATGATACAATTTCTGGAATTGTGTAGGACCCACTATGATCAGAAGTGTATCTGTGAGCTTTAGTGTTCATGAACGTGAGGTGACTTCTGTCATAAGACTAATGTGAGGTCAGAGATTTGGATTCAGATTATTCCCTTAGTTTGTCAGTAAAGGAGCATGTTTCAACTTGGTAAGAGCTCATTTTCTTCCTCAGAATATTCTTTAATTTCTACAACTGCTCTACTCACAAAATTCTTAGCATTTCAATCAGTGCTGTGTCCATTTCTTTCTCTTTCCTTTTTTTTAAAGATTTATTTATTTATTCATACAGAACTGGG
The DNA here is from genome assembly GCF_000260355.1 of Condylura cristata. NCBI lineage: Eukaryota > Metazoa > Chordata > Mammalia > Eulipotyphla > Talpidae > Condylura > Condylura cristata. The sequence goes on along the minus strand of NW_004567115.1, from coordinate 47,009,498 downwards.
GTACAGGCCAGAGGAGTGGTGGGTGAGAGGATTCACCAGAGACAGGGTGAGGAACAGAACAGGCAGATTGACTGAAATCCATTTTAGGATTTCCACAGTGGGGAGACAGGGAAGTCTGCCATGCCATGTGGGTCAGCTCCCTGGCAGGGGGGTCGAAATTATGCTGAAGCGGCTGTGGCTAGCTTCTCATTGCTGAGCTTTAACCTGTTGCACCACCATGAAGGGCCCCTTTTCTTTTTCGATTAACTTAATTCGTATAGGCACTAAATGGACAGCCCCTGTCTCTAATAGTTTGCCTCCAAGCTTTTTTTTTTTTTTTTTGCTTGATGGTGCAGTAAACCTTCTCAGTACTAGGTTGCCTCAGGTATAAGTCATACCTCATTTTATTTTTTACTATTTTTACATTGTCTCGTGGTGTCCTCATGTCTCACATCCCAAGCCAAAGTCAATGGCACATATTTTGTGATAAAAAGCAATACCCTGCTGCGGCCTTTCTTACCCCAAGGGCCTATGCACCTGTGTGCCACGCCCTCTCTGTGCACCGGTGTGTAAACGGTTTGGACATGTGCTCCACATGTCTGCTGGAGCCAATGAGCCACATCACGAGGTGGCTGGGACGCCAAGTCACCGTTGACTGATTGTGTGGTCAGGGTCTGAGACGGACTGAGGGGAGCCCAAAATTATACCATGCACCTGCATGGGAAGCCCCCCCTTATATGTGGCCAACATGCTCACCCCTGTTCCCCATAAAATTGGTTAGTCTTTGGTCACCCTTTGAAGTCTTGATCCCCATGAGATAAATACCATTTGCCTTTCCTGGACCCTGCTTCTGCAGCCATTGTCACATAATTAATCATACGTGTTCATGGCTATTAAATAAACAGCAAGAGCATGCCTCACTCAGATCAGTACCTTGCCTTGCAAAACTGTTCCCCAACTCATCTCTCAGGTGTGCCCCTGTGAAAAGCAGGTGTACCCCTGTCTGCCAGCACACCCAAATCCAGTATCAGTCACAATATCAAACTCTTTCACTTTTGGATAGAAATAAAATAAAATTTTCAAAAGCACTCATTTGTACATTGATAAGTATGCTGGTCTGGGACTTTCTCTAGAGTCTGATGACACTGATTAAATTCAGCTTGCTTAGATGAGCTGAAGGTGGGTCGAGTTCATTCCACTACTGTTATTCAAGGTATGCTGTCCTTATGGCAGGTATCAAGAAGCCAAACTAAACAAGGCGACCACATGGACACCACATGTATACCTTAGCTGGAATTACAGACACCACATAGAGCATTAGTCCCAGCAAATCGCAGGCAGGGTGAGCCTCACTATGTCAGGAATCTCTCCACAGAAGAGGTGCTTTCAGCTGTCAAGTGGCCTTAAACTAAAGTGTGAACCTTAAGATGGCCAGAATTCAGCCCCAGGCACACACTGCCATTTTATAAATAAAT
>NW_004567115.1:47001227-47007829 GCF_000260355.1 Condylura cristata | reverse complement strand
TCAGGAGAGGTCTGCCGTGCCATGTGGGTCACCTCCCTGGCAGGGATCAAACTCATGCTGAAGTGACTTTAACTTCTTAGTGCTGTGCTTTAACCCACTGTGATACCAGGGAGGGCCCCATTTTATACTGTTATGTGACATATATTATGAAAGCAATCTTTATAACCAAAGTAAAAAGGGGGAGGGGGACAAAAGGAATCCATAATGGAATGTTAGGTAATAGAGAAGGACTGACATTATACGTAGCAATGTAGAAAAAGGACTATAATGTGGTAGTAAATATTGATAAATTTGCTATGAATATAGACTTGTACAAAACTGGAAGTGTTCAATCATAGATGTTAATCATAAAAAAGAACAGAAATTATCTGGTACCATTCTATAGAAGTAAAAATCCTCTTCAGTCAATTTACTTTTAGTTTGTATGTCCTTTTGGAAAGTTACTTGTTTGGAGGTAAGTTTGTCACAATCATCATTTGCGGAGCTCCTCAGTCAAGTAGTTCCTTCATAGACCATTAAGTTCTCCACAGGGTAGGTATCTCAGGACCTGGGGGTGGTTGTGTGCAAACTTCCCTGATCTCTCTATTTCTTTTTCTTCCAGATGGATACACTGGGTAAATTAGTTGAATCAAATAGTTTTATTTTCTGCTTCTCTCACTCAAAGGTCATGACTAAACCCCAAAGCAGCTGTTTGCCAGTGGACAGAGAACACTCAGATTATGTGGAAGTATGATATCAAATACCTTCAGGATTTTCATGAATTTCTCCCTTATATATTTATTGGACATGCAGTGAGTATATATTCAAGGCACACAACTTTAGATGACATAACTTACTGAAAAAATAGAAAATACTGGCTGATTTAATTCACAAGGGGAATACAAATGAAGAGACAAAACTAAACCAAACAAACCCTAGAAATACGATTGCAAAAGTGAGCTTGCCTGAGGGGGAAGGTGGTTTTTGGAGCAAAATGGGGTCTTGATTTATAATCAATTGAGTAAGGGGAAGGATCTTTGGTGGGTTCTTTTGGGGGAATGGTGCAGTAACATATATTTGAAGTGATATCAAGCTATACCCCTAAAATATATACAGTGTTATAAACTAAAATTATCTATAAAACACGATAGAATTAGAATAATTTTAAATATTCAGTAATTGTTTCACAGCAAAACAAATACAAAAAAAGCACAGATCAACTTTTGAGGGAATTAAAATAAATAGTAGCAAGGACATAATATAGAAAATATCACAAAATTTTAGTTTTATAATTACCTGTTTAAATGCTTGCACTTGTAAAATATATTCTAAAATAAGCAAGTCATTAAAATTTGTGTTTAATAAAGAGATATTTCCAAAGCCTGCAAATAAGCAATAGTTGGGAAAAAAATGACTCATCAATACACTATACACTATATATATATATATATATATACACATACACACATACATATAACTAAGTTCTTTAAAAAAGGTGCATGAGGGCCTCCCTGGTGGCGCAGTGGGTTAAAGCACAGCCCTGAGAAGCTAAAGCCTCTTCAGCATGAGTTCGATCCCCGCCCCATAGGTGATCCACAAAGCGCGGCAGACCTCTCCTGACCCGCCCGCTGTTCCCCTCAGCAGTGTGCTTGTCAGTCGGCCCGTTTTGCTCCCCACCCTGTCTCTGGTGAATCCTGTCGCTGCCCCTGAATGTCTGGCCTGTACCCCAGTTCTATATGCATAAATAAATAATTATTTGAAAAAAAAAGTTGCATGATTTTAATTCTGATGGACTGATAGGTATTTAATCTGAACTTCCATTTAGACAAAAAAATAATATGAATTATTTGGGAATATTTTCTAAAAAAAACTTAACTATGAGATACTTTGCTGAGCCACATCCTTAACTACAACTAGGACATTAAAATGTGAATTATAAAGTATGTTTTAAATATTAACTTAATCCATCATATTAATTTACCTAGACCTTATTGAGCTTGCACAAAGAGAAATGTTTATTACAATAAGTAATCTTAAAATAGCCTATCTGTAGTAATAAAGATGGCTTTATTAAACATTTCCTTAAACTATTTTCTTTCCAGCTACCTGACAGTGCAAAACAAAATAATGAAAATATGCAGCACCTTCATCTCCATGAAGATGAAGAATAAGCTCTTGAGTCCTTGATTTAGCATTGACAAAAAAAATAACAAAACTTTTAAAGAGTAATATGAAAAAAGATTTGTGTCAGCATTTTTAGTGTAATGGTATCTTTCAAAACAGCAATGTACAGTTTAATGAGAATCCTTTTAAAACAGATCACAGCATTTGTGTACGTTAGGGAAGAAGAATCCAGCATTGGAAAGTCTCAAAGAGGGAAAGTCATTTCTTATAAACTATGAGACGCACCTTCCCAAGGAATGAAATGCAAACATGGTCAGCTTGTCCGAATCCCACCTATACATTTTCAATTATTTGCATCACAAAGTTAATGAAGCTTCTCTAAAAACAAGATTTAGATCAGAAATCTGATTGCCACAGAAACATAACACCCTTTGATCTGCTACTTAGTTCAAAGAGAATGCTGTAAACAATCCCCACTGTTTCTAAGAATATTTGTTTATGGATATGTAGATATTTGTGCCTGAATATAATTTTATATTTATGAGCAAGTCAATTCTCTATAAATAAATATGAGTGGGAAACAAGTATTGCACAAGCCAAGTATGAGTGGATGTTAGTTTTGATCACTTAAATTCTTTCTCAGCTTTGTCTTTGGAGCAATGTTATGTCCTGTATAAATTATAATCTGCCTCGCTTGCAAACATCAAATTTCTTTTTTGGATCAAAGAAAATCTTCTATTTGTTTAAAATTATGCACACAGCCAAATTTTTAACTCCCGTAAGTCTAATTGGGACATTTCTTAATAAGACTTTTCAATGATTTCCAGGATTCTTAAATTATCTAAAATGTATATTAAATTGTGAATCAATACAACTACTAAATTGTTGCATAATTTATAAAAAAAAGAAAATTGACAAGCCAGTCATTAAACGCATGTAAAGGCTAAGATACTAAAGGTCGATTGCTCATTCTTTACACATTTTATTAGCATCATTTTTTCTTTGCTATGCAAAGTGAGAAGGAAAAACAAAGTGTCCTAAGCTTACAGAGATCTTCTTAATTACTTCTCTATATTTTCCCAAATTTTGATGATTCTAACATTGAGAGTCCCATTTCTACTCACAGTTCTAAGGCGTTTTCCTTTATTGAAGATTCAGATCCCATACTACAAATTTTATAATTTCTCTCAAAATAGACATCAAATTTGCATGGAAATATTCTGCCACCCATACTAAAATATATATGCATATATCATAATAAAGGAAGAGAGGATGTCCTAGATAGTTGTACAGAAAAAACACGAGATGCAAATAGAATATTTATACAGCAGAGCAGAGCATACAGGCGAGAGGAAAGTGCTCCCTACGAACTCCATGCTTCACTGACCTGAATTTTAACTGGGAATTTTTAGTGTTCAGCTTAAATATTATCTTTTAATGAGACTTTAAGAACTGATTTGCATAATCCTCAAGAAAAACATGTTGGGTGTTCAGAGAAGCCATCAGTATTCTTTTTCAATGTTCAAATTAATGCAACTTCAAAAGGGACTGTTTATGACATCCAGACAAGAAAATAGAAATGCAGTTGTTAATCACTGTGTAATTACAAATGTCTCTCATTATAATCATAGCAATGTTTTACTCCAAACTTATATTGCCTTGCAGGTGACTTTAATTAATTTATTTTGATATCTCTCTTTCAATGCCTATAAAATATAAAACAAATAACAAGTAGTTTAAAATGCAAGTAAAACTGTAGGCAGTGCAGCTATTTTCTACCTTGGTTAGGTTTCTTGAGAACATGCTAAATAAATGAACTGTGTCTGATCAAAATTTCATAGTTCTTAACAATGCATAGGAGTCAAAATATGAAGTCTCTGTGGTGGTTAAGGGTTAAGTCTCAGTGCTGTTACCTCTATGGCCTGAGTTGACCCACATGGAGCAGCAGATATCTCCTGTCTCCAGCTGCTCTCTCTGCAGTGAATTTTAGTAGATCCACTTGTTCTGCTCCCTACTCTGTCTCTGGTGAATCCTTTTCCTTATACCCCCTTCACCTCTAGTCTACATTCCAGTTCTTCTATGCAAAGATCAAAATATTTTAGAGTCAAAATACTTACAGGTCATAATTCAAAATCTCCCTAATAGCTTTTAGCTTTGTTTAATCTCCTTAGAATATTAGTTTTTCATGATTTTTTAAAAGCTGGCTATATGTTTGCTAACTCAGTGGGCATTTGCATAAAAAGACCCACAGATCAATGGAAGAGAAATAAACCCACACATACATGGTCAATTAATTTATTACAAAAGAATAAAGAATTCACAATGCAGAAAGAAGTCTTTGCAATAAATGGTTTTAGGAAATCTGGATAGCCATTGGCAAAAGAATGAAGTGAATCATTATCCTACATCACACACAAAACAATTCAAAATGGATTGAAAACTTGAACATAAAACAAGAAATCATAAAACTCTTAGAAGAAAATATAGATCATAAATTCCTTGACATCAGCCTTGGTGATGGTGTTTTGGATGTGACTCCGAAGGTAAAGACAATAAAAACAAAAACAATCAAGTTGGGACTAGACCAAATAAACAAACAACAAAAAAAAACTTTTGTGCAGCAAAGGAAGTCATCAGCAGAATAAAAGGACAATGATGGGAGCTATTAATATATCTGATGAGAGATGAATATCCAGAGAATTTAAATAACTTATACAAATCAATAGCCACAATAGCTAAGCCAATAATGAGCTGACTGACGATCTATATGGACACTTTTATAAAGAAAACATTGAGGCAAACAAGTATGTGAAAACTTACTGAACATCAATAATTATAAGGCAAATACCAGTCACAACCACAACAAGATTATCTCCTCACATCTATCATCCCAAGGACAATAAAGAATGCAAACACTACAGAAAACATTAGAGCAGTGGATCACATTGATTTGTAATCAAAGGAGTACAAATAGAACATGATGCAGCAGAATATTCAGTCAAAGAAAATGAAAACACTAAATCTAAAGATATTTGCACCCCCATATTCACTTCAACGTTGTTGAGAGTAACCAAAAATACCTAAATAACTATGATGGAGGAGTGGTACGTTTGGGTAAACTTAATTCAGTAACTTTTAATAAACAATATGTGTAGGTAAGATGTTTTCTCTAGTTCTTTTAAGTAGGTAAAAGAGCAAAATTATTTGAAATGACATGAGAAATAAGCATCCCTTTATTTCTCTCTATATTGACACAATTTCCACAACATTATTCAATAATTCTAATTCCACTCAACTGTTTGTGTACTGATTTTATAATTATTACCGCATTTGTAAAGTATAATATTTATAAGTGGATTAGCTATGTACTTCTGAGTTATTTTATTATGTTATTATGTTCATCTTTTCTTGGCCTAATAGTATATTAAAACCATTGGACTCTACACAATGCATTTTCATATGTTAAGAATTAATGTTCTCAATATCATTTTATTTTATAAAGTTGACTTAGTTATTTGCAATATTATTCCACAAAAAAAAAAAGGTTAGAATACATTTTCAAATCACTTCAAATAACAATTTTGGTACTTAACTAGAATTTAAATACCCATGAACATAGCACATCTCTCATTTATTCAAAAGTTTATGTCTTTCATTGATTTTAATATTGTTTTCTCCCTGAAACATGCACATTTTTATGTGATTGGCTCTTAGATCCTTCAGTGAACGTTTTTTAAAAATTCTATTATCAATTTCTGAGTCACTGGGGTAGAAGGAATAATGTGATCCTTCAGTAGATAATTCCACAACATTACTGCAGTGCTTAATCTGTTTGGCGAGATCAGTGACTTTGTTTTTAAATTGAAAATGAAATTTACAAGTTACAATTCATCAGCACTAAGTTCATCCTGAAGAAGAAAATGAGGCCAGCAACATGGCATGCATAGTCAGGTTTTGGAGGGCTGTTGATTCCCAGACACATTAATCTACATCCTAGCCTGCATGTAAGAAACAAGGCTTGGTGGGTTCAGACAATCTTAATTAAAGCCAGCCACCAGACCTGCGAAACCTTCAGCTGCATCTCATTAATTTCAGGTTACACTAAGTTAAGGATTACTCAATAATGAATCTCAACAGTGAGTTACAGATGTTCATTTTGTTAACAGAGTCAGTTTCACCAGAGTCTCATGTAAATGGATCCAGTATAGATTAATTGAGTTAGTGTGGCAAGGAATATTTGACTCAGCGCCAATTTCTCAGGCACACTCCAGGCTAGTGAATGCCTCCAATCAGCAGATAGTTCCTCCCTCCCAATGCTAGCTCTATTTGTTCTATACTTACTATAGTCTTATATGTTTGATCAAGGCATTGAAATTCCCTGACACACCCTCTCCAGGGTGTGTCTTTTCAGTGAACATTCTTTTCATTGTGTTTTATAAATTTAATTAGAATATCAAGTGCCGACTTAACCACTAGTATGATACAGGCTCTTCATCTTG
>NW_004567115.1:46983752-47000939 GCF_000260355.1 Condylura cristata | reverse complement strand
TCACCTCCGGGGCAGGCGGGAATCGAACTCATGCGGAAACGGCTTTATATTCTCAGTGCTGTGCTTTAACCCGCTGCGCCACCAGGGAGGGCCTGAACATATTTTTTAAAGAATTGATCAATAAAAGTTTTGAGCTATTTTTCCCTTATACATACGTGCATGCAGTCATTCAAAAAGAAATAATTCCATGAGAAAACTATCTGTAGTATTTTAAATTTGGTATGTGGTGATTTCTCATTGACAGCATCAAGATAATGCAGACACAGAGAAATCCCCACCTTATTATCAAACCAAGGCTTTAACCTCAATGACAATGCACTCCAAAGTCTTCTAGCTAAATAATTTTCTCCAGATCATCTCTCTAGTAAACTTGTCATCACTGCCAGATAGTGGCAGTGGTGGGACTAGAAGGTGGAGGAATTGGGGAGTGGAAGAAAAGGACAATTTGAAACTTAAAAGTATCTGGCAAATTTTTCATTTACATATTCAGTGACTGCTTCAGTCACCAATTTATGATTCTATTAGTAGGTTCTTATCAACTAAATTTACTCAGTGAAAGCTTAGTACCAGTAAAGGAACAGGTTTATAAAAGCAGATTATCTTTGATGGTTAAAAGGCTTCACTTCATTGAAAAGTTTCTTTTCTAAACAACAATTTGAATTCCCAAACAACCTCACATTTCAATATAAACAGGGAAGTGCAAAAAGAAAAAAGAGAATATGCCTACAGCAAAAAATTCAAACCTGTATCCCTATGTGGACATCAACAATGCTTTCATAATTTCCCTCATGTCTGATCAGACATATTTTCCAATACTTAAGAAAAATATAAGAAGCAAATAATTAAGAAGCCCAATTATTTCCATTCTTATTTATATTTCCACTGATAGTTATCAGCCCATATATTGTTATTTGTTCTGGATGAGTGGAAACTACCTGTAATTCAGGACTTAATATGTATTTACATTCTGTGATTAATGCTATTCAGAGTTCTCATGATAAGTCATCCCTTCATTTCATTTTGTTTTCTTCCATTTGTTGATGTCTGAGAGCAAACAATCCTGAAATTGATTAGATCAATAAATATCTATAGGTGATGAAACTTGGTAGTAAACAAAATAATTAAAGCTTTACTCTTCTAAAGTAAATATTTAGCTTTCTAAAATAAAAAAATTTGTTATTATTTAATGATGATAACTTCATATTATTAAAAAAATCTATTGAATTATAGAATTAATGTTAGATTTAGTGACAGAATTCCTAGCAAAATAAGTATAAACTTATAAACTTTAACTGTAAAATATGTTGTCCTTATTCTTTTGCAGAGCATAATTAATTAAACTTTAAGCAATCTATCTAAAACAACATAAAATTCAAACTTTTATCCCTATGTGAACATCAACAACACTGTCATAAATTTCCTTCCCATGTATAATCATACATATTTCCATTAAGAAAAAGATAAGAAGCAAATAATTAAGAAGCCCAATTATTTTCATTCTTATTTATATTTCCACTGATAGCTATCAGCCCATATATTATTGTCAGTGTTTGTCTACTGTTAATTAAACTCTACAAATGGATTATGAGTAGGTGAGCAATGCTAATATCTCTTTACATATAAATTATGAAAAAATGTTCTTCAAACATTTCTTGAAAAAATGTTTTTTATTGTCACTGTTATTATCATTATATCAATTATAGAAAATCAGTCATACTCCTCATTAATTGGCCTCTGACATTGTGTACTGGGTGTTATAGATTATATTATTGCTATCCAATACAGTATTAAACCACTGCAATTTCTGTGCTTGTACTAATGTGACTTAAAGAATCTTGAAGATTTACATTTGTATCCTCTGCTTTTCACTGAGAACTATTTCACCAGAGCTAGTGCTGCTGCAGTAACATCTTTATGGCATCAATTCCATAAAGATCATTTAATTGCAGACATTAGGATAAGTTAAATTTGTGTTAAAATCACACCTGGCATAAAAAAAATACCCTATGCAAAGATACACGTTACCTGTGGGTTAACAATACTCACAAATACATGTCTAGAACTTATAAAGGTATTTTTATTTTCAAAATATTCGCTATAACCATCCAGAGATGGTAGTTTCATAATAGGTAAGTTTTCATACTGCTGAATTTGCACATTTAGATTTAACATCATAATCTGAAAGGGAATATGAATAATTCCAATATATTGATTGACTAAAAAGTGCTGGAAATTATCATGTTTCACAAATGACTTTGAAACAAACAATTGAATATTTACTGGCCAGTCAATAACATAATTGTGTATGACACATATTTTAATATTTCCAATATGAGATCTGTAAACCATGTACATATGACAGCAGGTATTTCAACATACAACATAAAAGCTTTAATAAAGAAGAGTTACATAGTAAGTTTTTTTAAAGATTTATTTATTTATGCATACAGAACTGGGGTACAGGCCAGGGTTGCAGGGGCGGTGAGAGGATTCACCAGAGACAGAGGGGGGAGCAGAACAGGACGACTGACGAAGTACACTGCTGAGGGGAAGAGCTGGCGGGCCAGGAGAGATCTGCCGATCTGCCGCGCCATGTGTATCACCTCCAGGGCGGGAGCGGATTGAACTCATGTTGAAGTGGCTTTAGCTTCGCAGTGCTGTGCTTTAACCCGCTGCGTCACCAGGGAGGGTCCTATAAGTACTAAATTTACTAGAACTTGTTTTGACTCAAATGAATGAATATAAATATATACACAATTTTCAAGTAGCTTCATATGATTCATGCGTTAAGAATTTGTATCTCATGCAATTTTGGTATTTACTAGTAAAGTCATCTTACTGATAATTGTTTATAGCTGAATCAATAATGTAAAACTTTATTAGTATATCATCTAAAAATTTCACTTCTCGCAGAACACTGTTAAAAATAAACTTAAGTATTTTTTGCTGACACGGTAATATGCTCTCAGGACAGTCTGCAGTGTCATTGCTATATGAGAATATTGGGGCTTTTTTTGAATACAAGAAGCATATGATTTATTTAACTTTGGTGTTATCTGTGCTTTTCACAAACACATTTTATGAAAAATAAACATGCAGTTGGTACCTTATTCATTAATAAATAAAATCCAGTAGACTACAAATATGCTTCAAATATTATATGCAGTTCATATATTGGATATTCATATTACTGTAATACAGATTTAGTACTTGTTGGAGAAAGTAATATATTCATATTCAAATTTTAAAGTAATTAATGTTTACAGATAAAACATGAGAAGTCTTAAGTTCTCATTTGTTATTTGATTTTTTAAAATTTTCCCAGGCCATCTAAGTTTTTAGGTTAATTATTTCAACTACATTTATTGCTTTCTCTAATACATAGTTAAAATATAATAAACTATTTTTTACTTATTATTCCTTCATTGAATGTGGGAATAATTCTTTATGTAAAGGCCTGATGAAGAGAAATCCTCAACTAATCTCAAATTTAAAACTTAATTACAAATGACACTAAACTCATACTGTTCTTTAAATGGAATATGTATTATTATACACCGGGTGCTATTTGAATTCCTTTTCACTATCTTAATTAGTCAAATGTAAAATCACTAGCTTAATTCTCTTAAAGGATTAGTATTAGATAATTAGTTATAAATTAGTGCCAGGTGAGCAAGAAATTACTGGAACCATTAAAAGTTACTGATAATGGACAACAAAAGTTTGGTCAAGGAACAATGTATCTAAACAAAAAAAGATGGGACTGTTTTGCTCTGAATGCGAACAATAAGGGGCATGAAATTTTACATTTAAAACCAGTCCTGAAATTCATTAAATTTACCTGCTTTTAACTGTCAGTATTTGCTGATAATGCTGAACAGTGTCAGTGATAAAATATAGCTTCCTGAAAAAATAGTTTATAAATCTCCTTCCAACCCATTGTGTTAGTCATTGCTGGGATTTAAAAATATATATTAAATATACAAAAATTATAGGTCTGTATATATATGTATATATATTCAAATTAGTCAATTTAAGTTTTCAATACAGACATTAAAATATTTATTATATTTTATAAAGAATTTAATTCAGGGAAAACATATTATATAGAATGCCTCCCATATGTGAATATATGATTATATTGAGTCTAAATTTTGAGAGTTTCTAATCCTGCATTACTACAATAGATATTCCTAACCACAAAAATTATATTCAAAATAAATAATACAAGCACATTAACTGCAAAAAAAATAGATAACGTAGAGCCCTCCCTGGTGATACAATGGGTTAAAGTATTAAGATATTCACAGCCACTGCAGCAAGGGTTTGATCCCCAGCCAGGGAGCTGACCCCCATGGGGCCAGACCTCTCCTGACCCACCATCTGCTCCTCTTAGCAGTGTATTTCAGTCAATCTGCCTGTTCTACTCCCACTCTGTTTTTGTGAGCACACCACGCCTCTGACCTGAACCACAGCTCTTGTATGCACGAATAAATACATCTTTTAAAAAAAAGACAATTTATTCATTTTAATCATTTCTCTGAATGACAGGAGAAATGACAAATCCCATTTACCAAGTCTGCAGGATATAATGCAATAAACAAAATTCAGTTGTATTTCTTATTACAAGTGAGTAATTGCATATGAAAATTAAAATAAAGCCAATCAATTTCATTATATTTAAAACATACATTAAAAATATATCAGTTTATGGCACAGCAGTTTGGAGTACAGCACTGACAAGCTGGCAGTGGCCACTTTGGTGCAAGTTCGATCCCTGGCCCCAGAGGTGACCCATGGCACGGCAGAACTCTCCTGACCTGCCTGTTGCTCCCCTCAGCAGTGTACTTCATTGGTCTGCCTATTCTGCTCCCCACTCTGTCTCTGGTGAACACTCTCACTTCCCATGTACCTCTGGCTTATACCCCAGCTCTGTATGCATAAATAAAATATTTTTTTAAATTAATATATGTATATATACTATATGTTTAATATCATCACCTATATTTATAATTTTAAAAGTGCATCAAACAGAATGAAAATCTCTATTTCTCTGAGGACACTGAATAGTGAGATTTGAGAAACTATGAAAATTTACATTCCAAATAGCATTATTTTATAACCAATTGATTTTGACACTTGAAACAATATCAAAAGGACATAAAGCAAATGTCCAAAAACACGTCAAGTACATTTTTCATCTTAGAGTTACAACATTTAATGGAATAAGCTGGTTTACTACATTTCCTCCTCAGATACTGAAACAATCGCATCTTACTACTGGGTCTTCATACAGAATATTTCTGAGTTTCTCATTGCATTATATATATTCAAGAATTTGGTCAATTTTTGGAACAGAGAATGTAGTTTGCATTAATCTATAGTTTTGACATTCGTCATCAATCTTTGGGACCAGCTACTTCTAAACTTATAAGTTGGCTGGTAGAGACAAAGTCCAACATATATTTCTCTCATTTTATGCTTAAACACAACTTTAAAGTCTCTGGTAGACTGTTCTGCTCCCAAGTCTGTCTGGTGAATCCTCTCACATAACCCTGTACCTCTGGCCTACTACCCAGTTCTTATATGCATAAATACATAAATCTTAAAAATAAAGAAAATCATAATTTCTATTCCATTTTACATTTATTAGTATATAAACATGTTGGTTCAGAACATAGCAAAATGCACATTTTCTATATAATACATAGTAAGGCATGGCATCTGAGTAAAGAAATATATGCCCTATTGCATGTAGTGTTACAATGTAAGCTAAATTTAAAAACAACAAAATTATGTTCACTAATTGGAAATTCATAATGCAAATGTAACTTGAAACATAACTGGTCAATCAAAAAATAGCCATGTTTCTACTTTTAAGTTTAAACTTCCTTTTTTAAATACAAGAAGACACCAAGAAATGGAAAGATATCCCCTGCTCATGGATAGGGAGAATTAACATCATCAAAATGGCCATCCTGCCAAAGGTGATCTACAGATTTAATGCTATCCTAATAAAAATCTCAATGACATTCTTCCAAGAACTAGAACAAATACTAATGAGATTCATATGAAACCACAAAAGACCTCAAATAGCCAAAATTCTCATGATTAAAAAAGAAAGCAAAAGGAGGCATCACAATCCCAAACTTCAAGCTATATTACAAAGCCATAATAACCAAAACTTCATGGTAGTGGAACAAGAATAGATACACAGACCAGGGAATTCTAATAGAAAACCCAGATATAAACCCACAGGTTTATGGGGAGCTAATCTTTGAGAAAGGAACAAAGAATATACAATGGAACAAAGAAGCTTGTTAAACAAATTGTACTAGGAAGCTACATGCAAGAAAATAAAACTAGATCACTACCTTGCACCATGCACAAAAAACAACTCAAAGTGGATTAAAGACCTACACATAAGAATGGAAACCATAAAATACCTGGAAGTAAATATGGGTGAAAAACTATATGACATACACCTCAGTAACATCTTTAAAGATACAGCACCCAATGCAACATCAGTGAAGGAAAGGATGAACAGATGAGACTACATTAAGTTAAAGAGCTTCTGTGCAGCAAGAGACAATACAAAAAGCAAACATATATCACACTGATTGGAAAATATTTTCTCACACAATACTAGTGATAAAGGATTGATCACAAAGATATACAAAGAACTGATGAAACTCAATAAAAATAAACAACCCCATCAAAAAATGGGCAGAAGTGCTAAAAAGACACTTCCCCAAAGAAGAAATGCAGATGCCCAACAAACATATGAAAACATGTTCAACATCACTCGTAATAAGGGAGATGCAAACCACAATGAGATACCACCTCACCCCAGTGAGAATGGCACATCTTCAAACAACTAGCAACAACAAGTGTTGGTGAGGATGTGGAGAAAAAAAGGAACTCTCTTGCACTGCTGGTGGGAATGCAAACTAGTACAACCACTATGGAAAACTGCAGGTCTCTCAAACTGCTAAACATGGAGCTTTCATATGACCCAGCAATCCCACTCCTATGTGTCTATCCAAAAGACACAAAAACACTGATTCAAAAAGACACATGCACCCCCATGCTTATTGCCGCTTTATTTACAATAGGAAAGACATAGAATCAACCCAAATGCCCAAAAGCAGATGGCTGGATTAAATGTTACTCAGCAATCAAATTTGCAGCAACATGGATGGAGCTGGAAGAGATTATGCTTTGTGAAATAAGTCAGAAAGAAAAAGAAAAGTATGGGATGGTTTCACTCATAGCAGAAGCATAAAGGACCAGGGTGAGGGGGGGAATAATGAACAACTATATACCAGAGACATTTTACAGCAGTGGAGTGGGGAATGGGATAAAAGATGGGGGAGAGAGGAAATGCACAGAACTGTGGTGATGGCACAGGGTGATTCGGTGATGGGAAGCCCAAGGGGATTACAAATGAGATGGAAAAGGCACAAAATGATGTAAAAATAAGCTATTATATTAAAATAAAAAACTTTCCTTTTTAGTCATTCATACTATCTTGATTAACATCTATAATTCTTACTAAGTATATTAGGATTTATCGCATGTTTGAGTGCAACACAATTTGTATTTTATTCAGACAGAAATGAAGTATTAACATGATGTAAATCTAGATGCATATTTGAAATTACTGTGCCTATATTTAATTTCATTCAGAATTTTTTGGCAACTTAAATTGGGATCTACCATTAATTAGGTTGAAATTTTATCTCAGAACATGATAGGGCATAGAAAACTGTCATTAATCAACCTACCCCAAAGCAAGTTTTTTTTTTTTTTGAGCCATTGTTCATCAGATCAACGAGACTTGATATAACTTTGATTAAAAACTGACCAAGTCTTTGCATATAAATAGTTTTCCTTTTGAAGATTGTTTTAGCTCATAAGTTAATAATGAAGGGTAAGATATCAATTCTTCATAAAATGATACTTAAAATATGAACAGCATTGAAAACATAAATACATGAATGTGCACGTGTTGTAACTGGAAGTTGGCTTTTATTTGTTATGGAATAATCAAATCAATTTACTAACCCTGAACATGTCTTCTATTTAAGGAGTAGTCGGACTATATTTCCTTCTTATGCTGATAATACTTTTTCTTTCCTAAGTTTGGTAGATATTTTCTTCACTTTAATACTGTCACCAAGTATTTGAAAAATAAATAAGTGGAATGAGAGATATTGAACTTAAAGTCATATGTAGAGATAGAAGTGCATTCATCTCATATAGAATAAACATGCATAAATCTACTGGTATGTTTGTATAGTACTGTGTTCCCCTACAATCCTTTTCATTTGACATCACACTTGGTTCACAGCATTATATATGATTTAGGGATAGAGGTTCACACCTTTACAGATACCACAAACTCATTTTTAATTGAACCCTGATGCAAACATTTGTTTTAAAGATAGTCCTTTTTTTAAAAAAAAAATTATTCATGCATACACGAACTAGGGTACAGGCCAGAGGTATGGAGGTGAGAGGATTCACCAAACACAGAGCAGGGAGCAGAACAGGCAGATTGAAATACTTGGTTAAGGGGAGAAGCAGGAGAGACAGGAAAGATCTGCTGCACCATATGGGTCACTTCTCTGGCCGGGGACCTAGGTGCTGCTGCAGTTTCAGTCCTGTGCTTCAACCCCTTACATCACCAGGGAGGGCCCAGATATTTATTTCTAATGGAAAACTACATAGTTATAGCACGTGGTTTATCTCATTCAATATTACCATAATTTAACTAATGCAATGCACTGCATAACAGTGCTAAATTATAAGGCATTGTAAGGCCATTGACACCAAATCTTCAAACTGTTTTCGGTACTTCTTGAATGTTACCTTATTCCTTACTCAACAGCTTCTGTTTTAGCTCAAAGACAACTTTTGCATTTTTGTAGAGAAAAATATATCATTTCACTTCATTCCTGCTAATCCTTGTTAAGTTAGTTTCCTATGAAGGGTGGATATCTCTGAGCTCTGAGGCAAGAGTTTTGCCTGAGTAAGTGAACAGCCCTGTTTGGTTAAAAAAAAAAAAAAAAAAAAAAAAAAAAAAAAAGCTGTTTTGTTAAAACTCTGTACTTTTGTATTGTAAAAGCTTAAATTAATTGAATAGTAGTGATTTAACTTTAGAAATATGGAGTAAAACCAGATAATTAACAAAGTTGTAGAAGAGAGATCATTTAAACTGAGGATTTATGATTCCACTGGAGTTAGAGCTACTAGTTAATTTCCTATTTTGTAGACTCTGGGCCTAATTTTAAGACATTTAAAGACGCGGGAGAGCAATAAAGAAAAAGTAGTGTCTAGGTACAGTATGCAATCTGCTTTGGAAAAACATTTACACAAACAAGTTGTGTCAGCATTTTGGGCTATTTGAGGCTATAGAAATTCTAGAAAGTCCTACGCTATAGGTCTCGTGAAAAATAACAGAAGAAATAAAAATGATGGATTTATCTAAATTGCCACTATCAACAAATGGTTTAAATAATCTACAGAGATCAAGTGATCATTGCTTTCTGCTTACAAAAGCAGTATCTTTCCAAGCAATTGATTCCGTTGGTGGCTTAAATAAAAACGTTGGTGACTCTGGGGACAGAGACATATTAGCTGATGTGCATGAGGGTATAAGAGCTTCACGTCAAGGATGACACCTGCCTGGTGCCATTCAAACTCCAGTGGTTCCTGTGAAGTCAGGCTGTCACCCATTTTATCCAGCTTCTTTCTCTGTCCTATTATGCGTCCTGCCTCTTGTAATAAATTATTTACATAGAAATGCCTTTTTAAGCTCTTATATGGACTCAGACTTGAGAAAATTCATGTAATTAAAATTAAATATTTGAGGTATACATATTAAAGGATAGCCACTAAAATCAGTGCCTAGGTTTAGAGATTTTTTCTAGAGCAAGTATTTAGATACTGTTTCTTTCAAAAATAGATTATTCTGTTTTTACTGCTTACTTTTACGATTTTGAAGTATTTGCTTTAAAATTATGAACTTTTAGGCCCTCCTTGGTGGCACAGCGGGTTAAAGCACAGCACTGAGAAGCTAAAGCCACTTCCACATGAGTTCAACCCCCGCCTACCCCGGAGGTGACCACATGGCGCGGCAGACCTCTCCTGACCCGCCCGCTGCTCCCCTCAGCAGTGTACTTAGTCGATCTGCCTGTTCTGCTCCCCACTCTGTCTCTGGTGAAGCCTCTCGCCGCCCCTGAGCCTCTGGCCTGTACCCCAGTTCTGTATGTATAAATAAATAAATCTTTGAAAAAAAATTGTGAACTTTTAATGTTAAAATAGTGTTAGATATGAAGAACATTCGGGACGGATAGCAGAAAATTCCCATAGATCACAATTTTCTCCTAAGATGTTAACAAATGTATTTTCCTGTCTACTCCCTCCATATTGTGATATACATTAACATGGCATATTTTCTAGATTCCTAAAATTTAAACTTTCTGACTCATAGCTGTATTTCTTTTAGATAATATGTATTTGGGTCATCTTTTTTTTTTTTTTTTTCCATACACAGTGACTTACTGTCTTTCGAGTTCTATTTTAGATTTTCTATTCAGTGCATTTTTTTTCTATTTTTTCAGATTTTAACTGAGAACCTTATGATCCCCATCCATCCATCTCCTCATTTAGCATTAGATTTTGTTGTGTCCCTAGATTTCCCGGGATTTTAGCTAGCATTATTCTTGTAATAGCAATATGATTCTATGTGCATCACTGTCTTTTTTTTTCCAAAGATTTATGTTTATTTATTTATGCATACAAGAATGGGAGTGCAGGTCAGAGGTGTAGACAGGGTATGAAAGGCTTCACCAGAAGCAGAACGGGGATCAGAACAGGGAGCTGGACTAAAATACACTGCTGAGGGGAGCAGCAGGGAGACAGCAGAGGTCTGCTGTGTTATGTGGGTCAGCTCCTTGGCCAGGGATTGGACTCGGGCCAAGCAGCAAAAACACTAAGATTTAACCGCCTAGGCCACAGGAAGGCACAATCAGTGGAACAGATTTTTGTTCTTCTCTTTACCCCAATTTTCTGCTCTGACCACAACATTTCCTATCTACCAGGAAGTCTTAATGCCTCTTTTTGCTTTTTTTGCCCTTCAATACACAGGTTGGACAGAAGGGCTTAGAGAAGGGAGGATAGATTTCCTTCAAGTTTTTTTCTTGAAATGTTGGCCTATGTAATGGGGAAGCCTCTGGATATATTTCACAAGTATTACTTTTCCCCACCCTGTTCTATAGCCAAGTGAAGAACTTTCCTGGATCTTCATTGAGGACCAGGTAATTTTGCTGGAGTCAAAGCCCACAAGAGACTGGGACACTCCTTTGATTGCTGTCCCTAGGAAACCCCCTTCTAAAAAAGGTCAGCATCCATTTACTAGAAGCTCACTAGTTTTTATTTTAATGTTCCTGCATGTTATGCTTCTGCTCTAGGTAAGTTCACCTTAGCTAGGCCTCACTAGCTGAGACTGTATGTTCAGAGTTCAGCCTGCCTGCACCCTCAAGAAAGAGTTGCTGATTTTCAATTTGGCTAATCGTGTTAAAGGGCATGGATCATAGTGTTAGTATATGTTAGATCTGAAAGCATAAGTGATGCCATTATAGTTTGGCTAGATCTTTTACTTCTCTGTATGAAATTTGACTATATATGTGAAGATTAGATTCTCAATACCATACCATTCATATCTTGCGTGAATTTCAAACATTAAGGCCAACTCTTCTTATTTGTCACAACTGCTATAGATTATATTTTTACTATTTTCTTTATATCAATGATATTGGTGAAGTAATAGAAATAAATTTAGATGGCTAACTTTGAAACAAAGTCAACTATTTGAGGGTAAGACGTTATATACTGTGAAAAAAAAAAAGAGGACTGTATTCTGCAGTAATATTCACAGAAAAAGTTTTGTACAAAACCATTCAGAATAGACAACTAAATTGTGAATAGCACTACAGTCTGAAATTACAATGAGTTAGCAGTTTTGGAAGTTAATTGAATAAAAATATGATTAAGGATGTTTGAAAGAATTCTTTGTAAAGTTGAAAATGGCTGTCTAGCTAAGCAGCAATAAACAGGTTACATGTGTGTTAACAAGAACTCTGGTTATGTGCAGCAAAACAAGTAGTTTAGAGGATTAAAGTATCCTGATGGTTTGAATGAATATCAATAAAGAAAGACTGAAATTGAATTAAAATTGAAATAGCTCAAGGGAATATGTTGACTGTAGAATCTATAGATAAATGCTTTCATATGGTATATATTTAGCACAATAACAAAAACAAATGGCATTAGCCCTTGAGATGCCCAATTCAGAAGACAAAATACAGCCTTATGTTTAAAAGGTAAAAATATATATAAAATGAAATATTAGTGTAACCATAGATATAGTTCTTTAGTGAGGAACCAACAAAACTTTAGAAGTGTTAACAAGAACCATGGGGGCCTCCCTGGTGGCACAAGGAGTTAAAGCGCAGCACTGCGAAACTAGGTGCAACCGCTTCAGCACAAAAATAAAATAAAATAAAATAAATAAAATAAAATAAATAAAAATAATAAGAAAAAGGCCCTCAAATGGTACAAAAGACATTTTACTTATGTCAAATCTGAGTCAATATTTATGGTCATTTTCATAATTTAGTAGAGACAGAATAAAATGTATTAACCTAAAGTGAATCACAGTGCTTATATTTCATGATGTGTTATTTGTTGCATCTGCTTTTAGACTAGTGTGTTTCATATAAATCTTACTTTGGACTATAACAAGATAAATAATATTAACAAAAATAATCATGCTAACCTCATTTGAATTCTTTATAGATGTTTCAATAGACCCAGAGGTCATAGAAGATATCCATGATTTGCAGGGAAAATATATCTTTTGCTCCACAGACAGCATCTTCTCTGCAGAATTGCTTGTTATTAAAGATGAGTTAACTGCTATTTTAGATAATAAGATATAGGTGTTTTTAACAAATTAATGATTTTAAGAACAAATTGCAGGGCCCTCCCGGGTGGTGCAATGGGTTCAAACGCAGTACTGCAAGCTGGTCACAGCCACCTCAGTCTTAGTTCAATCCCCAAGCCCAGAAGTGACACACAAGGCACAGCAGACCTCTCCTGTCTCACTCCCTGCTCCTCTCAGCAGTGCACTTCGTCGATCTGAATGTTCTGCTCCTCACTCTGTCTCTGGTGAATCCTCTTACCACCCTGGTACCTTTGGCCTGTACCCCAGTTCTGTATGCACAAATAAATAATTATTTAAAATAACAAGTTGCAATCTATTCTTATTAAACTAATACCCTTAAAATTAAGTAGATTGAGGGCCCTCCCTGGTGGCGCAGCAGGTTAAAGCACTGCACTGAGAAGCTTAAGCCATTTCCACATGAGTTCGATCCCCGCCTGCCCCGGAGGTGACCACATGGCGCGGCAGACCTCTCCTGACCCGCCCGCTGCTCCCCTCAGCAGTGTCCTTCGTCGATCTGCCTGTTCTGCTCCCCACTCTGTCTCTGGTGAAGCCTCTCACCGCCCCGGTGCCTCTGGCCTGTACCCCAGTTCTGTATGTACAAATAAATAAATCTTTAAAAAAAAATAAATAAAAAAAATAAATAAAAATTAAGTAGATTGATAGGCACATGAATAAAGACAGGGATATAATGAGAACATGGAAATGCATATAGAGAGAGAGCAGTGGATACCTGAAATTTTGAATGAAGTCATGAAAAAAAATTTATTTGTATTCTTCTTTTTGATGAATAGTAAATGTCTGCCCTAGTATTGATACAATCTGTAGTCTACTTGAGGGCAGAAAAAAAAAATAGTAGATGAAATATTAAGGATATTTTCAGATTAATGTAGTTATGCGCACATGTTTACAATGTTGATGTAAACATCTTCAAGTTAGTTTTTCCTTTTTTATTATTTTTCACTAGAGCTCATTATATGTGGAGTGTGTCTCAAGACATACCTGCTGCTAGAAATTCAGGTGAAGGTCACATCAGAGTACAGTTTTAAAATCCACCTTTAGTTACAGAAATGATGCCCTCTTCACAAGTCCTTACCCACCCCTCATTATGACTTTCCAATCATTTACATGTTCTTTTAAACAGGAACTTAAAGCCCTGTGATTCTCGTGAGGACACTGTGAAAGTTACTAAACTGCATGCGAGATTTCTTGTATTAAGGACAAGCTGAGCGCCCACCCAGTTATGCTGCATGTAAGCGGACAAAAACAATTTAGTTAAGTCAATTAAAGTTGCAGTTTGAGGCCCTCTGGGTGGTGCAGCCGGTTAGGGCACAGCATTGCAAGTTAGCACAGCCGCTTCAGTGCGAGTTCGATCCCCACCTGGAGCTGACCCACATGGCACAGCAGACCTCTCCTGTCTGACCCACCGCTCTCCTAAGTACTGTACTTGTTGATCTGCCCGTTCTGCTCCTCGCTCTGTCTCTGGTGAATCCTCTCACTGCCCCTGCACCTCTGGCCTGTACCCCAGTTCTGTATGCATAATAAATCTTTAAAAAATTGCAGACTGTGATGCTATTAGCAGGCATTCACTAAACATCAGGCTTTATATTCAGGCTTTGTAACACCTGTGGTGGTGGGACTATCTTGAATGTCAGGGAGACTTTTAAAGAAAGATGGGCCATTTGCTCTGAAACAATTCAATCATTGGTTTGGGTATTGCTACACATTTTTTATCCTCTTACAGATTCTAGCACCTGTTAGGGCTACTCTGTGTTACAAAAAAAAAAAAAAAAAATAGTAATTAAGCTCTTCTATCCAACAGACAAACTTCTTTGTTTACACTTATAAATCTGAGCAAAGAAATTGTACCTGTGATATTTACAGGTACTGAGTTAAAGAGAATTACACATTATTAATGATGACTTGCAACTGTAGAACATGAAATGCTCATGCTTTTTTTTTTTTACAAAAATCTGAGAAAGATGGTGAAATTATTTGTATCTTTTTAATTCTTCTCAATTTTGTTTTTCCTTTGCTTCATGGTACAAGGACATCTGTGGGTACAGGCTTTTGCCTAATAAATATGAGGACGGGACAGGTGTGAGTCTGTAGAGTGGAAACGTGGAAGAAAAGATTGATGTGCTGATTTGTTTTTGTATACCTGCCCAAAAGCTGAGGGATGAGTGTAATCTAATGATCATAAATAATAGACACCCTCATCAGCTGGGATGGGGAGGGAAATGGTGGCAAACTGCATCAGAGGGAGGAAAACCAGCTGTTGCTGATACCAGCAAACAGAATCAAGAAAGCTTGCCCAAAACAGCCAGAACAGCAACAAAAGACAGTTTATAACTGCTCTTTCCCGCAACACTTATCCAATTCAACTGCACACCAACGAAACTTTCTTTGCAAACACAGAAATCCAAGATTATATACGTAGTTCGAGAAAAAAAAGAATGGTGAGATAGTCATCAATATTTCTCCCTCTCTTTCTAAACATTTAATGATCATCCCTTTTCTCCTTTTTCTGTAGAAAGAGATACTGGGGGATGGGGAGAGAGATAATGGGGGAAAATTATGTTTCCCAGAACAGTAAATCACAAACTCTTTAGTCAGGTATAGGTATTTTGATTAAATAATAATGGCAGTCGGTTGGAACTACTTATTTATTATTATCAGTGATATCATAGTTATCAAATGCCAAAATAGTTGTAGAATGATGAAAATAATGCATCGATGGCTTTGTTCAATTTCCTGAAACAATTGCCTTGTATATTTTCTGTTTTATCATTCAAAAAAAAAAATGGAACCAGGAAAGAAATGTATTATCTAAAAGAGGTAAAATAATGTAGGTTATCAATAGGAAAGTTCTACCTAAATGCAGTCTATTCTCTCAAGACTTTCATTATTTCCATATCTTATTTCACTTTTTTTTTTTAAGATTATTTATTTATACAGAACTGGGGTACAGGCCAGAGATGCGGAGGGTGAGAGGCTTCACCAGAGACAGAGCGGGGAGCAGAACAGACAGACCGACTAAGTACACTGCTGAGGGGAGCAGCGGGCGGGTCAGGAGAGGTCTGCCACGCCATGTGGTCACCTCCGGGGCAGGCAGGGATTGAACTCATGCAGAAATGGCTTTAGCTTCTTAGTGCAGTGCTTTAACCGGCTGCGCCACCAGGGAGGGCCCTTATTTCACTTTTTAAAAAAATTTAGTGTTTTAAAAATGAATCCTTAATATTCATTCTTCTTATTACATTGTTGTTTGTTTAAATGAATGTGTCTGGTTCTTTTCCTCACAGTCAATAAGATATTTCTCAGAAAAGATGTTATACTATGATGTAGACTCAAATTCGCATATTCATAAACTCTTCATTTAGAAGATGTAACCTGTTTCTACCTCCAGTGAAATTCAATTTGCATGTTGACTGTGAAAAAACACTTGAAATTCATCTACTTAACAATGTGCTAACTTGTACTGAAACATATTTATGTAGATTTCAAGCAACTACTGAAAATGGTCATTTTTGAGTAAATTATGAAGAACACTAAGTTGCACTCAAAAGTACTTGTTAAGAGACCTTCACAAAGTCAAACATTTCATGTTAAGGTAATGATTTGGCTTAAACGTGTTACTAAAATAACAGTAGTTTGAAAGGGAACAATAAAAAAGAAACTATAACATGGAAAGTTATATTTCACATTTCTCTTATTATTTTAGTAAATGATAGTCATATTTATTTTTTACTTTACTTTATGCATGTATGTATGTATGTATATTGACATATAAAACACAAAAGAGTTTCTAAAAGTCAAAGGTAGATGAAACACCATATTCAGAAAATATATCCCCCATTTCTCCATTTAAAGATTGATTCATTTACAGACTTCACCCTCTGCTCCCCTCAGCTGGGTATTTCAGTCACTCTGCCTGTTCTTCCCACTTGGTAGCTGGTGAATCCTCTCACCTCTCACACCTCTGGCCATACCACAGTTCTTGTTGCATAAATAAGTCAATCTTTTTTTTTTTTTTTAAGTGGGTGAGGGGACTACAATGGACTATAAAAGAGGATCATGAGTGCTTGGTAGTGAGAAAATGATGGTGAGAACACTTGGGTGCCAAGCCTTATACTGTGAAAAAAACATGCAAGGATGTAAAATAGTGACTGACAATAACT
>NW_004567115.1:46956164-46982977 GCF_000260355.1 Condylura cristata | reverse complement strand
CACCAGGGAGGGCCCAGTATAATCATAATTTTATTACAAAAGGCTATGCTACTTATATTGATACAATTAAGGTCTTTGCATATATATTATTTGCTTTATTCTTCACAAAAGCAAACTGGCTATTTTCTCAATTGAGATAAGAGGAAACCAAGACCCAAAATATTAATGGATTCATTTAAGAATGAATAGTGAGTCAGTGTTAAAAACAAAGGAGAATATCCAGAATGGAAAGAAATATTTAACAATGTCTACATAAATAAAACTCCACTGAAGCTACTGGCAAATTTTAAAAGGAACAGACATTAAATTGACCAAACATATATTTGATAATATGTGTTTTCATTTATTAACAATTTAAAGATACTAGGAGTTTAATTTTCTAGCAATAAAAAGAAATGATGTAGAAATAATACTAACACAAAATATATAAGAATTATAAGAAAGTAAAGAGAAACCATTATTGGAAAAAATAGCAAAACATCTGACTAAATGATGTTTTCAGAAAATGCAATTTTAATTAATATTCCCACAGATTTATTACAAATAAAACTTGCTATATCTTAAATTTATCTTCAAAGAGAATGAAACAAATTTACACTAGATATTTATAAATAAAAGGAGGAGCCAGGGCTGATATTCAACATAGAACATGTATTTACTATATGGCATTTTTTTGTATCTTTCTATTAATAGATTAATGAAACATGAGTAAATTTAGAAAACAAATATGACTGTTTTCATAAAAATGATATTTTAAAACAGTAAGAGAAAGATTAACTGTCTATGAACAATATTTCAATCTGGTTCTTCCACTTTATGTGACTAACTCATATAACAATTTAAAAAAAATGTCTTTCATATTACTCTGGATTTTTCTTTTTTATCACAGTGGGTTTTCTTTTTGTTGTTATTTTATAAGTTAAATCAAGTTTAACTAAAAGTCACCTTTCTGTTATGAAAGAAAACAGTAACAAGTGTTCATATAGTTAACTAAAAATACTGAGGATTATCTTTTAAGAGTTAAATGACTAACTGAAAAATCATAAAGCTCTTTAAAGCAAACTTCTCATTATTCCATTTTATATCACAAAATTATTTGAATGGTTAAATATTAATTTATAACCAAATTGTTATTACTGTTACTCCTGTTACTTTCATCTGTTTTAAAAGAACTTAATAACTTTCAATTAAATTATATTTGTGATAAAGTAAACTTCATGTTGTAATAAGTCAAGTAAATGATTTTCTGCATCCTTCTATAATATTTGAAGAATAACCTCTACTGTGATGTTTAGCTGTCTTCATTTAAGGGTTAAAAGCCAGACAAGTAAAGAGCAGACATGGAAGAGAGAGGAGTGATGGAAGGAAGGAGAGCGATGTATAACAGGATGTATACTTAATATGTCATTCTCATAGATATGTTCTATTTGATGGATGATTCCACTTATTTTTTAAATTATATGATTTACTCTATGTGTGAAACAAAAATAATAAAGCATGTTTTATAATGAATGACAAATCACACAAAATATAAAAAAACTCTGTAAAGAAACTTTCCTGTAACAGAAATAAATCAAAGGTTGGTAGCTGTTGAAAAACACATTCTGAACACACTGTTTCCCATTAATTACATAATGAATATGTAAATAGATGCTGCTTACTTGAGGAAAGTTTATAGCCTTCTCTTTTATAAATACAGTGGCAACATCAAATTTTTACCTCAAAAAAGTGGCATGAAAATTAGTAAAATTTATAAATTGTCATGATATCTGAACACAATTGCTAAAATGACTATTAGAAGAAAGCAATCTCAATAAAAGTTACAATTATATTAACATTTCAATGGAAATATTATTTCCCAAATCTTCTTCAAATCTTAGACAAATGAACAAAAAGATATTGAAATCTGTACATTAGTTATTAAATTTATATTCTCAGGATGAAATGACATGTTCTTAATGAATATAGCTCTCAAGATATTTCCTATAATACTGTCCAGGTGATGTGGAGAAAACCTCATGTATGCATGACATTTTTATGAATATTAATATAATATTAGAGAATTATTATTACTCATTTGAGAGCAAATCAGAGTTTTTAGAGAAAAAATGTTGTGAACAGTATAAAATCAGTGTGCTATTATTTCACTCAACAGAGTTCAGGTCGGGTTTCTTATAATATTCACATCTTCCTCAGAAGAAAGCCTGTCCTTCAAGAAAGATTGATAGATAAGAAGAATGCATGGATCACATGGTCACAACAGGTCAACAATTATAATCCATTATTTTATTGATATAAATTATGATTGTACATAACCTATCTTGCTTGCTCACAGGCAAAAACAACTTAATCTAAATTCAGCTGGATTTAGAAAGAACTCTAGTGGTTTCCTGTGGTAAAGCTTCTCATTTGGAGGTACCACAGTATCTTTCTTTGCAACCACTTCATCATCCCTGTCCACTAAGAATGCTACCAAAGATCTTGGACTCAATCCTTGTAACACTATATGAATCAATCTCAGTGAAACACTTCCACAAGGTCAACTCTAACAAAAAATAATCTATGACTTCAATCCAAATCGATTTCACCCTTGATTTCAGTTCCTTATTATTAAAAAAAAAAATTACTAGTTTGTCTGACAGTAGTAGAGTCGTAGAGTAAGCAAATGAGGGTAAACAGTTTTCTGACATGTTAAATTGGTCTGCAAAAAAAAACACAGAAAGCTGTAATTTCTCTTGTTGTAAATTCAGCCAGCAGAGCTAGGGGTGATGAATAAGTCAAAATTATGTCACAGAAGCAAACAAAGCAGATTCCTTTGCAATTTTCCACTGTCCTTCTTCTATTCAATCCCCTTCAATTTGGGTCAAATTTGGACAAACAGTTTTGGATAGTAAGGTATTTTGATGTAAGGCTAGAACCCACATATTGACTTGAATATAAGCTTAATGTTAACTGGTGAAATCAGATAAAAAGAAGGAACAGTTCTGTTTCTTTGTTTTCAGGACTACATATATTTGGTCAGATTGAACATATGCAATCATTTGGTAAGGAGGTTGAGAACCAAAAGTTATCATAAAAATTGGAGGATGGGGCCCTCCCTGGTGGCACAGCCGGGTTAAAGCACAGCACTAAAAAACTGCAGCCAATTCAGCGTGAGTTCCAACGCCATCCACCCTGGAGGTGACCCACATGGCCAGGCAGACCTCTCCTGGCCTCACTTTTCCCCTCTGCAGTATACTTCATCTATTGGCCTGTTCTGCTCCCCACTCTGTCTCTGGTGAAGTCTCTCGCTGCCCCTGAACCTCTGGCCTGTACCCCAGGCCTGTGTGCACAAATAAATAAATCTTAAAAAAAAAAAAATTGGCAGGATCAAGAGAAGCATTTTATTGACTGGTTGATAGGACAGGATGAATGAGTAGGGATACTCAATGTGTTTTGACCACAGAACACACAATAATTAGGTGTGCATTTTGCCTTGTTTTTTAAATGTCTATTTCCTTTATTCTTGTTGAAAAGCAATAGGAAACTGCTCTTTAGCAAATGTGCATAGCTCATTTTCTAAACAAATGGATTTTATTATGTCTCTTGCTGCAGTTGAGAAATCCTGATTTCTCACTTGCATGTTGTAAAACAGAAACTTGCACAGCAGCTTAGGTCAAAACTGATAAACCTCACTTCCTCTAAATCTCCTCTCAGATGAGACAGCTGCACAGATCATCCATCTGTTGATGGGAATGTGTTTGCACAGACCTGATTATTAGCTCCTGAGTTCTTGTTGCATAAGGTATTAAACAAACAGCACTTATCAAACTAGTGAGTGCAGGCATTCATAAAAAGTACACTTTAAATTCACCAAAAACACATAAAGCTTAATATACAGAGTTATGTCATACGAGGAAATTAAACAAGATAAACAAAATAGAATAGCAAAGGGCAATTTTAGAATTGTATATAGGGACGTATGATTTCATAAAAGCATAGCACTCAGGCGCAGGGAGAAAGAGTAGCATGTGCAGACTGGAGAGGAGCTGTGGCAGCAGAGAGAATGATGAAGTACAGGCACGGGGAGCTCACAACTGACCCCTACTAATCCGGAACTTCACCATCACTGAGCACTGGCATTCCAGTGTAAGCAACTGAAGACGTAAGATCTTCTGAATTCTATTTAAAATTAAAATTCTAACATGATCAGGCTTTCCTTACAAATATCTATACACTATATACACATATACATGCATTCATACCATATATCTACTATAAAATATATAGTGTATGTATATGTGTGTATGTGTATATGATATATGATATTGCATTTCTGCTATGAGGGCTTGTCACTGAATAGTGACAGATATTCAACAATGATCAATGGCATATTTTTGTACTACTATGCAAAACGAATTAAGCCCAATATGATAAATGATATAATTGACCCAAAAAGTTATATATGATTCACAACTGATTTTTATAATGGCTTCATTGAAGTTAACCTTCTAGAAACAGCATGGAGCCTGGCTGGTTTGTGAATGAATACATGAATACAGGAAGGCTGGATGCAGGCATCACATGGGCGGACCTGTGCTGTCCTTTTTAATTACACCCTTTTTCAATTTGGGGAGCATGCGTCAGGACAGAAGTTAGTCTTAATGTGAATTTCAGTTCTATAAAAATAAAAGGTAGCAAAATTTGACAGGAAATTATAATGTAGTAGCATATAAAATGGCTTGTCAATGTTTTAAGACTCAGCTTCTTAGAAACCCTATATATTCAATTTGTTTCAATGAACTATATTGAGATAAAGTTTACAGACATAAAATGTCAATTTGGGGTATTTGCTTTGATGAATTTTGACAGATGGGTAGGATCTTCAATACAATTTCTACCTCAAAAGACATTTTTAGAAATATGTTCACTTACAGTCAGCTTTGATATGTTCCCATCATTGAAACTAACTTTTGCCTATGTTAGCGGTTACTAGAAATGGAATCATACATGAACGTTTTTAGCTGCATGTTTTCACACCGTGTAAGTTATAGCAGTATCAATGATGTGTGTGTTAGCAGTCTGCTCATATTTATTCTGAGAGGCATACATCACACGGGGATATGACCCAAACTGCTTCACCTTCCCCCAAATATTTGAATTGTTTTCAGACTTACAATTTTGTGAAGGGGCCTTCCCGGTAGCATAGTGATTATGACTCCTCACTATCACTGCTATGTCCTGACTGCAATATCTGGCCAGGGACCTGAACCGATTGGCCCAGCAGGCCTCTTCTGTCTCCCTGCTGCTCCCCTCAGAAGTGTGTTTTAGTCAGCCTGCCAGTTATGTTCCCCACTCTGTCTCTGTGAACCCTCTTAAACTCCCCATAACCTCTGGCTTGTACCTCAGTTCTTCTAGGCAAAAATAAAATCTTAAAAAATTTTAAAAATCTTCTATAGACTTTTATTGTCTTTTAGTTGGAAAATGATTGCTAAGCTTCAAGTCCACTAACATTTTCTTCTTCAGAGAACTGTACAATTCCCTAATGGGAATTCTGGGATTCTGTCTTTGTATGAAACATGCTATCACCCTCTAACTTTCTGAAAATATGAAAAAAAAATAGCACCTATTCAGATTTCTTTTTCCCTAACTTTATTATCTGTGTCATTTCATTCTGTTTCTCTTTATTGAATTTGTATTCACCATGGTGGTAAATAAGCATTGCTCCTTGGCAAGGCTGATCATTTTTTATATCATGCAAAACATTGTTTTGTTTTATTGGTGCTGGTTATATTTTCATCCCTATAGATATTCTTGAACGTTATTCTGGGACATGTTCCAGTGACAGGTTGAATTTATTGTCATAAAGTATTATCATTTTCATATTTCTATGATCATTGATATCATCATTTGTGAATATTCTTTGTATTTTATATTTACATCACTTGCTTTAGGAATGTACAATAATACTAATCTTTTGAATGCATCACTTATTGTTTTTGTCAGTACTTCTAATGTTTACTTTTTTTGTTCATTTTATGGTCTTTCTTCTCTAATTTCCCTTATTCAAAGCAATCTGAGTTTGCTTCTGTTTTATGTTTTAACTGTTTGCTTCTGTTTTATGTTTTAACCTTACAGTGACGAAAAACAATAACATATATGAAATGTTAAAATATTAAGAAAACACTTTGCCAGCAATTTTGTGCATTCATCTATTTTTGCTTTAACCTGAAATAATTAGCCTGTGTTACTTGAAGTGTTTCTGTGAAATGGCATAGCTACTAGCAATAATGATTCTTTATAAATACAAATATTCACAGAGTGATACATTTAAAACAATATACAAAGGGTAAGATGTTATGACTGATATTTTCATTTTTACTTGCATAGCTAAATGTCTTCTAAGTTGGAGAAACAGTGAATAACTTCATGGGAGATTACTTAATCTATCTTTATATTTCCATGTTTTAAAATCATACTAGCAATGAGATAGTTTATAAATAAATGTGAAAATCTGTCTAGCAAAATGGTATTTCCTGATCATGTTTATCTAGAGTTCTGATTGTTTTTATACATGTTAATTCATAATCCTGGCAAGAAGTGACATAGTGCAATACATTACAGGTAATGTGTCCAGGTAAATTATGTTATCGTTTATCTCACTTTTCTTATTTGTTAAATTGAATTTCTTGGAGTGATTCAGTGAAAATAATTTACTATATTAGCTATGAAAGGGCTTCATATGCTAAAATATGATATAAATAAAAATAAGTGTATTTGAAAAACCCTTTCATGAGTCAAACTAAGCAAGCAAATCTTCATTCACTTTTCCCCTTGTAAACAAAATGTGAAGTATACTATTATTTAGAATTCAGCCTATGAATACATTTTGCAATACAGTCTGGCTTGCTTTAGCAAAGATTTCAAGAAAATACTTATATTTTAGGTGGTATCACAGAAACCAGAGTAAATGAGTTTTAGTCTTAGAACTTGAACTTCAGTCATAGAATTATCCAAAAATGAGAGATTTCAACCCTCCAAAGAGTTTGTAATTTCCATACTAAATTTTCTTGTTTTCCTCTTTCTATAATCAATTTTGAAATTTTCACTTTTTGTTGCCTCAGAAATCTTCAATCCTCCTGCTTACCCCTGACATTCAAGACTCCATTAACTGCCTCACTGGAGGGACAGGCTCCCTCTTTCTCCTAAATGATAATGAAAATCACCAAAGGGGCCCCCTGATGGCATCGGGGTTAAGTCACAGCTGTGGACTGAGTTCCATCCCCCACCAGGAGCTGACCCCCATGGGACAGCAGACCTCTCCTATCTCACCCACTACTCCCCCCTGCCCTGTATTTCAGTACATCCACCTGTTCTTGCTCTCCACTCTGTCTCTGGTGAGCCCTCTCTTACCTGCACCTCTGGCCAACACCCCAGATCTTCTAACATATAAGTAGATCCTCCAAAAAAGGAAAAAGAATATCCCCAAAGGTAGTTGACTATATCTTCAGATGTGAAATTGAATAAAAAGTTTGATAGATCCTGCTAGTAAAATCCCTATATTGGCAGTACACAAAAATATTTCATAAAGCATTTTCAATTACTTAACTACAAATCTCCACTAATTGATAACTTACTCCTTTAGTCTATTACTAAAAGCTCAAAATTAGACTATTAATGTATGCAAATGTTATCAACAAATCATGGTTGTATTGAAGTATATATATGCATAAATACATAGCACTTACTGCATTAAAGAAAACAATTTGATACTGATAAGAGTGGAATGAGTGTCTACAAATTAAACACCTTCTTGATATTGAGTGAAGAAATTCAATGTATAATAAAATGCATTCCAATTGA
Organism: Condylura cristata; assembly: GCF_000260355.1. Lineage (NCBI taxonomy): Eukaryota > Metazoa > Chordata > Mammalia > Eulipotyphla > Talpidae > Condylura > Condylura cristata. Next base: position 46,975,135 of record NW_004567115.1, on the reverse strand, counting down.
AATTAAAATTCTCATTTATAGTTTTGTGATTATCTGTAAAAGATACAATTATTTCATTTTATATTTTTTTTTATTTTCTATATTATTCTATATATATATTAGGTTGAAAGCTTTCATTTTCCCAATGTTTTATTTTATACTTTTTCTTAAAAGTCATTTTGGCATTCCAATGCCCTTGCATTGGAAAATCTTTAAATTTACTGATTAATGGTTTTGAGAAGTAATAATGCTCTCCAAAATAGATTTCAGTCTTTTGGCTGAAAATTGACTTTGTTGGGAATATATCATTCCATGAGGAGGCATATAATATGATTCTTCCTACCATCTAATTAACATGAAATGATTAGAAATAGTCAACATCTGACATCCCCCAAAATGTTGGTAGCTAATTACCTTACATATAACTAGTGCAAATATAATATACTCACCTTAGGAGACAAAAAGACAAAAAGTCACTACACTGTGTGTGTGTGTGTGTGTGTGTGTGTGTGTAGCTAAGACTGGAGACACTGCCCATCAGTTTTATGACAGCACAGAAGAGATATCAGACATTGATGTAGTGGGCATTTATTCTTCACACACACAGTTGTGGCCATCTCCATCAATGGCAAGAACTTTCCTATGGAACATATTACTGATTTTTTAAAAATGTGTCTACTCAGCTCAAAAGCAATTTCTTTTTTAATGTGTTCACTTTATTACTTCTTTAAACTATTGGAATCCATTACAATTTTGATCTCACTGTAAAATAGGAAACATCATCACTTTGGTACTCGGTAGATAATACCAAAAAAAAAAAAAAAGTTTATAAACGATGCAGACTATTTGAAACTTCAATAAAAACTTTTGAAAGTTATATTTTAAAAATATAGTACTTCAAAATATTTGGAAGGAAGTTTCTTAATCAGAGTAGAATTTTATCTTTCTAAACACTGTATGTGTGATAAGAATCAGACTATAGAATGGTTACAGAGTTACAGGACTTATTCCAGCTGAGGTTGGGAAAGGTATCTATTGACTCAATAATGGAGCATAACAACAGAAAAATGGTAAAATGTGGATCATCTGTACAGGAAATATTTGGATTTGAAATTTTAAAAAATGATACTTTTAAACATAGTTTACTTGTCAAGAAAGTTGATACCTTCAAGAGGTTAAGCATCATAAATTTGAATATGCAAATATTAAATAAATATGGGTATTGGAAAGGAAGACAGTAAGTCGGCCTACATAAATATAGAAAAAATTATTTAAAGGTTCAAGGGCAACCAATGATGAATGAAGACAAGAACTGAAAGAAAATGGAATGAAATTAGTGAGGTGACAAGTGTCTGAGGAATATGGATAAGTAAGGAAATATGGCAGTGTCTCAGAAAGTGTCATGGGTGAGAGCATTAATATTAAATTCAAGCCACCCCCCCAACTTTTTTAGTAGGCTGCTCTATCATATGAATTTTCTTCAAATGTTTTGTGTAAGGACATCTATGTGTATCTCAAAAAGTCTTTCCCCTTGTGGACAGGAAATATATCTAGTTAAAACTATTTTTTTTTGGTTTGAAAATTTATAATGTAAAATTAATCCATTAATTAGAGAAGATAAAACAAAGTCCAGGTAAGAGCATGATAAAACTGGTCTCAAAGTGATTACTCGATTTTACCTAACATCAAGTTGTCACAGGTGTGGGATAGTATTTGGATCAGGTTAACCTAGATTTCAAGGGACCAATATATGGTTATGAAACAACAATGTGCTTCATAAAATTAAGAGTTTCAGTTGTTGTTATTTGAAAGACAGTAATCAGATGCCTGTGAAAAAATAAATAAGGTAGATAAATTCTGTAGTTTATATAAAGCATACATCTAAAGAGGTAGAGCCCTATTTCTGGATCATAGTCAATGTAAACATTTTATACTTTAATAAAAAATGTAAAAGTAATTCATGATAAAAATTGGAAAATTAGAGAGAGTCCATTAATGTAATATGGAAAATGGTACAAATCCTAAATGATTGTTTGTTATAATTAGATCAGAGTTGCAATTAATGAGGAAAATACAGAATAGGGTAACATAGTTGGGGCAAAAAGGAATGATTTGAACATCAAAATGTTTTGAGAAGTCACTAGAAAAAATTAACAAAATAGCCAAATACAATGGAGAGGCAACACAAAGAAAAAAGAAAATTAAAGAATGTAGCTTTAATTAATATACGCAAACTCTGATCTATGAAGATTTTAAGAATATAGACCCTTTGTAACTTCTGAACATCTATATGTTTAAATAATATAAAACTAGGATTGAGTTACAGTTCTCATGGGGTCACTAATTGAAGTTCGTATTTTGTTGCTTTTTGAAAATAAGTGAACCTATTTTTCTGAGCTAAAATAATTTTATGCAAAATATTGCTCCAAATATGTATGACCTTAGTTTCTTTATATGAATTAGCTAGTAATGGCCATTGCAGCATTTTTCTGAGTATAAGAGATCTATTTATTTTACATTATTTAATTTTAGGTTTCAAATGGTACTCAACTTGAATTCCCCAGCTCTTTGAAATACAGTGCCCTCAAGATTCATGCTAAGAGCTATTTCCCCCATGCTAATCATAATAATAAGGATTTTATCCCCATATTTTAAAATGTATATCACAGCATTCAAAAACTGTGAATGAAACTAAGTATAACATTAATAGTTCCATAGAAATTTAAATTAAAATTTGCATCTGAATATTTGAAACAATTTCATATTTAATCCATTTGCAATATTCGGGGCTATCATCCACACTGAATGCCTCAAATTTATCATCTTAAATGCTTTGTGATTATTATTTCTGAGAATATGAATGCTTTCTAACTGAGAAGGTGTCACGATTTTCTGGTTTTTTTGGCACAAATACCCACCATTTCTTCCCATCACACAAACCATTCCTTCTGTGTGGGTTACTATTGTGATTTGCATTGTGAATATCAATTGTTTGACACATCTCTGTTACATAATCTAAGATACTCTAAAAGTGGATAGAAACCTAGCCTCAAATAATAGCATTTGCTATAACAGTAAGGATTGTGTAACCCAGTAGTATTAAATGTTTGTCCAAGATCAAAGTACAAGTTTTGCTTTTTTTGTCCCAGCTCTGACACTGAGTTCTGTGTTCCTTCCTACTATATGATACCATAGTTAAACCTTAAACTTAAATTAAACCTAAATGTGTCTAATGCATCTACAAAATAGATGGCTAGTATTATCTAATAATTATACTAAGTAATATCACTTAAGTGGAATACTATCCATAAATAAATATCTGTGTCACCTTTCCCAACACACATTTCATCCAGTAACTTTTTCAGTTGTTACTAAAAATACTAGGGAATTGAATTTTCCTTTAGATAAAGCAAAACAATTTTGTAAGTTTCACAAATCTTATCTCTCTCATTTGAATCCAAGCACTTATAAAACTACTAGCATTATCCCAAATTTGATTATGTTCCTTGTATTATTCCTAGTCCTAAGGTTTATATCATCCTGGCTCAGTCAGAAAATCAAAAGCCACAGTTAGTATTTCAAACAGAGAGGAACACAGGGATTTCGTTACATGAAGTCATAAAGCCGAAAGAGAGAAATAGGTTGTTGAGACTGGGGTTTGCAGGCAGCAGCTAATCTCCTGGGTCTGCTGAGCAGAAGAAAGAAGTAGGTTTAATGAAGTTTATGAGGATAGAGGAGTGGCTATGAGGCAGGCATTTAAAGTGAAGCTGCTGCTGCTTCCTTCTTGGGGAAGAAGTGTCTTTGTATAGCATTAAGGAGGAGATTCTTTGTACTGGCAATGCCCAAGGAAGCTGGCAATAAGCAAGTCAATCATATATTGGTACTAATTGATTCTGACAGGAAAACAATTCAGTGCCATTCTTTTCCAGTTTTCAATGACCCTCCGATGCCCTCAACAAGTAGGAGAGAGTAGGACATAATAGGGAAACCCTGCTGGCAAAGGGGTGCGACTCTCAGACCCAGTCATCACAAACGGAGGGAGGTAGGAAGACATATATGAAACTGAGAAAGTGGATGAATAATGTCAAGCAGGAGACTAATGTGGAAGCCTTTAGTGACTCAAATAGTGGGGCTGTCAAGCAAGAAAGTTGATCGGTGAAGATCTTAGAAAGAATGAGAGGAGAAGAAATAGAAGAGTGAATTACCATGAAATGGAGCCGTAGCTAGCAGGTGTTTTTGTTTTAAATCATGTTTCTGAAGTATAATTAACTCTGATAAAAGATGTCAGTGTCAAGCAGACTATGTCACCTCACAGTTTTTCATGCTCTTCTTCACCCCCATCCCACAGACAGCCCCAGCAATAAATCCAATCCCACGGAGAATGACAGAAAAGCACCTCAATGACAGCAGAATGGTCTTTTCAACAGCTCAAGAGCATCTCATAGGTACACTTGGTGACAAAACACAGACGCCAGCAAACATCCGCCCAGGGGATAAAAAAAAAGAGCGCGTTCTCTCACCACAAGGGAAGTGAGTTGGAAGCCGGCCTTAGCTTGTGAGCTGAGAAAGCTCAACCAGGGTGGCAATTAAACATGCCTATTATGAAATATAAGTCTAAGAACTTACAAGAAATAAATGAAAAAATTTTCAAAGGAACACATAAAATAGCAGATTTCAAAGTCAGTGCTAGTTTTCATCTTCCATTTAAAACCATGTGGTTGCTGTTGTTTTTAATACTATGCCTTTTGTCTTGATTATTTTTTTGCTTAAAATCATTCCAGGTGTTGTCTAGTAGTCGTAAGGATAAAGAAGCTTTAGTGTGCTCTATGGAAAATGGACATGTGTCAGGTAGGTTAACTCAGGTACATCTGAGTAGATCAATCATAAGCAGTGTATGTGGGATCTACTCAAAAGTACACACATAGCAAAATCCTTTATGATACATTGGTGAAAATGTGAACAGAGGATCATAGGAACCTAATTCTGTATCCCCCTTAGAGTAATAGTTGACCATTTGCTAATTTAGTGAATGTGTGATTATTATCTAGGTAGATAGGTAGATGATAAAATGCATACACACATTACACAAACATATACATGCATGTAACAATAAATAATAAGTATATATATATACATATATATACAAAACCCTTTAAAGTTTTGTGAAATTAGCAAATTAATAAAAAGGGTAAAATTAAAATGCACATTTTCTAAGCACTTGGGATACACTAAACTCTGTACAACGCATAGAACAAATGCAAATTCACTTGCGTTTCGATCAGAGAACACCAGGTAACTTCAAAGGCCTCGTGATTTGTAGGCTACATAGCAGTGTGTGGAAGGATCTTTGACTATCTTCAGAGCACAGACACTTTTTATTAAAGCACATTGCTTAGTAAATTCTCTAGGCATAGATACTTTTACATGGCTAGATGTCAGTCACATTTTGGGTGTAGAATACCAGCTAAATAATTCTTACCTCTCCCCCAAATGGCTTATGCATTTTTCCATAATAATTAAAAAATATCATCTCTAGATATGTTTCACCTTGTTCCCTTGGGTTTGAAATACTGTTTAAATCCTCCTCATTTCATATTCTTTCTGTAACTTCCCAAATCTTAGTACCAGTCTTCAAGTTATTTTTTTTTCCTATTTGCTTGTTCAAAAATCAAATTCTGCAGCTGCTTATAATTCCTCTGCAGGTGCCACTGATAGATAATTATTCCCTATGGGTTTCTAGTACAATTCCACCAGGCTCATTTATCACATACAATTACATCTATTCTACTTTAAAATGTTTTTTGTTTTGTTTTGTTTCTGGTAGACTTACAAGAAACACCATTATATCAATTTTCAACTAACATCTGTGGATAAAAAAGCATTATAATACAAAAGAAATGTCTTCAGGGTGCAGCTCAACATTATGTTTCTTTCTTCACTGCTTAAATAGCATTCCACTCATTTTATTGTCTTGAAATTTTGGAGGAAAAAGAAAAAAACAAAGCTTATTTTACCACAATAAAACTTGATAGAGTATGGTTTGCTATTAAGGACGAAGGTTGGCAAGAGAGGAAATAAAGAACAGTGATTTCTTGTACAAAATTCTCACAATAAAAAGCAGCTATGGTCTTAGCTCTTTTTTAAATAGAAATAACAAGCAATAGAAAGCCCCTTGCGAAGTCACTTCCAGCAACTCCAATGCACACTATGTGTTTGTCTACTGTACTGGAAAATAATGGATAATGGCAAAAGGAACGTATCAGTTTTTCATGGGTATTGATGCCAGGCCTAATGTTAAAACCTGCAGAAGGGATAACTATTTCACTATGTCAGCCTAATATGCTTATATGGAAATCTTTCTCTAGAAATTGATTCATAACCATTGTGGGAGGGTGTGTGTGTCACAAGCTAGCAGATGCTATATTAAATTGGTAAGAGAGAAATGTTGCTTGAAATTAAAATTGATTAAAAGAGCCCTATCTGATAGCATTATAGAAATGGAGTTTTATGAGTTGCTTGGCTGAGTCAGCAGGAAAAATGTGACATCAAAGTATATTGAGAATTGAGATGAGAAACAGAAATCCCTTTATAGTAGATTGAAAAAAATTGGGAGGTGTTGTAAAACCATAATCAAGTTGGTCTAAAATTGTAAATTTAGAATAAAAGGAAGAAGATGGCAGAATTTTTAAGATAATCACTATGTTCACTGTGTTATTTTTATAGGGGTAACTTTGCTTTATAATACTTTATAAGATCAGAAGCATGGGATCACACATCTTTAGACATGGGTGCCACACCATACCTGCTAACAAGAAAAATATTTCTAAGATCAGTTCCAAGAATCTATAGGGGAAGTTGGCTATTGGGTTTCAACATAAAGGAAGTTATATCAGTTGAGATTATTCTGGAGATCATTTTAGGCAATAAAGTGTTTTTTCATGAAGAACTTGAATCCATTTGCATCAGTTGACACTTGGCTGGAAGAAAAAAGGTGTCTTTGTGAAGGTTCTTCATGTACAAAGGTGAGGAGCAGAGATAGAAGGATTGGGAGAAGAACTATAGAATTCCCAGAGTCCAACCCTATGTGACTGAGTTTAAGATTAATTAAGATCACAGAGAAAGATGGAAAAATCCCTCTAATGAAGTTCTCTGGCTGGGTACTACAAAGGACCCGGGGAAGACCAGTTCTCTGAGGAACAGAGTGTGATGAAATATAAATCAATGGTATTTTCTCTACTTATGTAAAAACTGGAGATATATTTATCAACTGTAATATGGAAAGATATGTCTTTGTGAAATCATTAGCATCCTCAGGCTAATCATGAATCTCCCTGAGCAGATATAAAGAGATCAACGGAGGAAGCAAGTTGGAATGAAAAATTATGGTGGGCAATCTGAGCAGTCAGGGGACAGAGGTCCTGAGTAGTCCAAGCTTCACGGGTGAGACCAAAGGTAACAGATACATGCTTTAGTGAGTTGCCAGGGATTAGAAATGAAAGCCTCGGCCCTCCTAGGTGTCGCAGTGGATTAAAGCGCAGCACTAGAAGTCAGCAGCTGCCACTTGGCGCGAGTTCCATCCCCTCCCAGGAAATGCTCCACAGGGCGCAGCAGACCTCTCCCCTCTTGCTCACTGCTCCCCTCTTCCTCAGTCTGTCTGCTCTGCTCCCCACTCTGACTATGATGATTGCTTCCACCACCCCCGCACCTCTGGCCTGTACCCCAGTTCTGTATGCATAAATAAATAAATGAATAAATAAATAAATAAATCTTTTAAAAAAGAAAAAAAGTCTCTCTCAAATAATGTGCTAATCAAGAAGTACAGCTGATAAGGGAGGTTAAGAAAAAAAAATTGTGATTTGAAGGGATTTTTAAAAATCATGAGAAAAATCTCAAACCTTAGATAAAAAAAAAGACTATTGATATCATATAAATTTAAGATTTCTATCACTCTCATTGCAAGTAGAACCGAGACATAGGTGAGTCTAGACAGCCCCACAGTTCAAAGATTTTCATGTAGTGAAGAAAGTATAGTAAGACATTCAAATAGTTCGTGATTTAACTTTGTAGCCTTCTAACTTATTTTTATCTTATTTCCTCTTTTTTATCACCTTAATACATATATGATTTTGTGACTACTTATTCATTTCATTATATAGGCTAGTGTGAAAATACATGAAGTTTTATTGTTACTTTTTTGGTATTATCAAGCCCATGCTCATCTAGTCATTATTAGTAAAACCTAGCTATATATTAATAACACCTATATTATTATACAAACTAGTGATTTTTCTACAGCATACTCTCAAGGAGCTATAATTAGGTACTTGGGAAATCTGCAAGTTGTGCTACCACCTGGTTTCATCTACCAAATAGTCCAAATTCACAAGTATTCACAAGGTGATTCACAGATTCAATGTTTATCAGGTTAAAAAAAAAAAAAAAACACCTACTCTTTAGGGTGCTGTAGTTAATGTGATATATAGCTGAGTGCTGAGTGCCACAAAAGAAGATATTGTAACTATGGAAAGGGAGACATATATATCAAATTTAATATTAATCATTTTCAAAAGACAAGTAGGTGACCCTTGTCATGGGTATATTTCAGCTAATATACACAGAATGAAATACTTTTATGAAGGAGAATTAAAACTTTTCTTTTTCAATTTTAATAGTAATAATACTTTTCAAATATGCTCTGATAATTCATCAAAGGGAAAATGAAAATATTACTAAAGGATAGTTTTGCTACCATTTTAAATGTGCACGCTCCCTATCATCACCTCCAAATATTAAAATAAGCTATGAAATCATAATTTTAAGAAGCACCATAGATTTCAGAGAAAAAGAAACTTAAATGGATTAACATCTAATTATACACAAGGTATATGGGTGACTCAACTAATGGGAATTGTGGGAGAAAGAACAAATCTGCTATAGACTGGCATAAGAAGTCAGAAACATTTTCAATGAGCTTTTAATGACTGTCCCTGGCTGCATGATGCATTTAAAGCCAAAGCAGACATAGAGAAATTCTGTCTCCATCCATCAGTCCCTTCCTGGTCATCACTGGTGTGGGGTAATGATGTGACCTTAAGAAGATGTGGTTCACTTACACAGTGTGATGCTGCCCATCGGGCTGAGAGTGTCTCTCCCGACTGCCTCTCATTACCGCACCTCTACCTGACCCCTGCCAGCTTCTGACTTCAGGTACTCAGTGTTATTGCACATTGAAATTAGAAAGAGAAATACAGATGAATCACATCTTCATCTCCTAGGGATACCTCCTAGAGCTTAGGCTACCAGATCTTCCATATTCTACAAATTGACTTCACCATCACGAAGCACACCCAATTTATGGTCTCAGTTGTTCCTTGCCATTCCTAGGTCCAATCGACTTCTATTACATTGCACATAACCCTTAATTGTATTTACTTGTTTGCATGTTCGTGTTTTTCAGTAGAGGATAATCTCCTGTTTACTGCTTTCATTACACTCCTAGAATATTCCTCACCTTGTGGAGTTCTGGTTTATATAACCTGAAACACACTTACAGACTGAAGCAGTGAATAAACAAAAGAATTACAAAGTTATTTGGGAGAGTTTTGTTGGCAAGATACATATAAATTCAAAAATAAAAGCAATAAATGCATTCTATGACTGCTTTGAATTTTCTAGCTTTCGGCTATTGACAGAACATCCCCAGGGCTATTACCAAGTCACTTGTGAGTCATCCCAGAAAAAAAAAAAAAAAAAAGGGATCTGGATTTCTTTGCCTCAGAATGGCAAAGATTTGACTGGTATTTGACCAAAAGGCTCTAGGAGATTTCCAGGACACTAGTTGGTACATGGTTACCGTTCCCTTTTAAGAAACAAACATAAAAATGTCCACATTGATTTAAGTGGGGAGATTTGTTTATATGCCCGCATATTTTGCCTATGGATAGGTTTGTGACACAGGCTAAGCAAAGAGTAATATAGTCAACCCACTGAGGCAAGCCTACATATGGATAAAGAATGACAATGTTTTCTGTTGCATTACAGAGTGATGTAAATTAATACAGTACCTCAGAATATCAAAACGTCAGACGGCTCCAAAGATCAAACTGATGACTTTGACATTAATGGCTTAAATCATTGATACAAAGGACATCTGTCATCATCCCCTGCCTACTGAATAAGTTCTGAAAAGAACATATATCAAATCTAGAATAAATGAACCATTAAAGTAATATTAAAATGTTCATTTCATTGGTCTAATAAAGCCAATTGACAATAATGTATTATCGTGTGCTGATCAAGATAATCACCAGAGAGAGTGAAGGAAGTAAGAACAGACAGAAACAGTGTAAAGTAACTGCAAATCTGCTGCAAGCCCTCTGTGATAAGAGTATATTTAAGACTGATAAAGCCAGTGTCAGATAGAATAAGCTAGGTTATGTTATAAATAAAAGATAATCCCAAAATCTTAAGGACTTAAGTCACAGGTTTATCTTTCTGTCATGTCTTATGTCAGTTGCAAGCCAACTCTTTCTGTGGAGGTGGGTTCTGTGTTGGGCTTTGCATAATTAATTTGAAATGCAGGTTGAAGGTATTATGGTGAATCAAGCACTGGAAGGTAAGGGTCCACGTTGAAACACTATCATTCACTTTACTCACAGATCAGCCACTAAAACAAATGACAAAGCCACACTTAATCTCTTTCTCACTCTGTCTCTATCTCAATTTCGCTCTCTCTTTCTCATTTTCCTTGTATATGCCCAAAAGAGTCTAAGTGAGGAAACAGCAAGAATGAAGCCGCCAAGAAGCCAAGAAGAGAGGCTTCTATAGAATTCACTCTGGTATTGCTTAATATAGCATGTCTTGACTCTAAAACTGTAAAGGGAAAAACTATTGCTTAAGGCACTTATCTGTGTTTTTTGTTATGACAACTTGAGTTGACTAATATAACACTCTTGGACCATTTTTTATAACTTACAGGCATTTGTATTGTGTCTTCAGAAATGGAATATTCTGTGCAATTGCTTCCTCTTTGATTATTAGTGTCATAGCTTGCAAACCAAAGTACATGTCCCAAATATAGTTGCTGAGCATTTTTCAATAACCCAGGGCCCAAAAGAAAGCCTAAATGGACCTATATCTGTAATTATTGTATAGAATATTAATACGTCATTAATATTTTAAACATGAATCTCCCGAAATGATAGATACCTTGATAGGTTACCAAGAATCACAATGATAAACTTTAAGTACACCAAGTTCAATAGACAACATGAAAATATTACAAATACAGCCCTCCCTGGTGGCGCAGCGGGTTAAAGCACAGCACTGAGAATCTAATGCCGCTTCTGCATGAGTTCGATTCCCGCCTGCCCCGGAGGTGACCACATGGTGTGGCAGACCTCTCCTGACCCGCCCGCTGCTCCCCTCAGCAGTGTACTTCATCAATCTGCCTGTTCTGCTCCCTACTCTGTCTCTGGTGAATCCTCTCACCACCCTTGCACCTCTGGCCTGTACCCCAGTTCTGTATGCACAAATAAATAAATCTTTTTTTAAAAAAAAGAAAATATTACAAATACTTAACAAGAAGAAAAACACAATTTTATGTGTAGTCAAAAAAGAAATGGAGTAGAAATAAAATTAAATGTAAATATGCACATGCAAATATATATGTGCATATTTTATATTAACTATATTTTGTATGACTGTTTATACTTATGTAGAAAATAAATTGATATGATAATTTTATATATAGGTATATTTTGGTAGTATAACAATCTGTGATATCATTCAAATATTTCTAAAAGAGAAATTACATTTCTATTTTAGAAGAATTGATTAAAGCAAAGTAGAATCCTAGTGGAAAGATAATTACTGTAATGTAAAAAATTACAATAACTGGGTCTCCCTGGTGGCACAGTGGGTTAAAGCACAGCACTAAGAAGCTAATGCCACTTCAGCATGACTTTGATCCCCACCCCGGAGGTGACCCACATGGTGGCACAGACCTCTCCTGACCCTCCCACTGTTCCCCTCAGCAGTGTACTTCGTCAGTCGGCTATCCTGCTCCCCACTCTGACTGTGGTGAATCCTCTCACCACCCCTGCACCTCTGGCCTGTACCCCAGTTCTGTATTCATAAATAAATGAATCTTTTAAAAAATTACAGTATCTCATACATCATAAAATTCTGAAAGAAAAGAATTTCAATATATTTGCTACAAATGAACCACTTTCTTGAAGGCAATAGTTGAAAACATTGAAATAAAGATCTATGTATTATCACTTCTGAGCAATGTATCAATATTGAGATTTTTAATAATATATTCATTTATTATTTATAATCCACAAACTTTAAAATAATTTAAAAGTCTCAATTTAAAGGGAATATATATTTAGAATGAATTGTAAACCTTAGCATAATAAGAACTATATGAGATAGAGCATGTAGATTTGGGGCTTTGCTGATTTTAACTTCTACTAAATATGGTTATTTTTTTGGCCACAAAGTCTAACTGTCAATATAGGCAAAACCAAATTGAGTTACACATGTTCCATACTCTGACCAATATATCAAGCCTGCTTTTTAAGAGAATCAAAGTTTTGCAGTGCTAAATTCTACAAGTAATGTCTTCCCTGGGGAGTCTCATGAATGACAACAAATGGATAATGGACTTTGTCTTCAGGAGCAGCTTATCAGCAATACTAGAAGCATTCTTCATTATCTAATTATTGAATCAATCCCTAATAAATTATATTTTATATTAAGAATAACACAATGAAGTAATTTCTACAGAAATTTCTGCATAAATCTGAGTCAGTTCAGGTAGGCATTTTGATAATCCAACTTGAGAAAAGAGCAGAATTTCTAGTAATTCGAAATGCTGAGGGGTAGTATCATTCTTGTGCTTGAGTTACCTTTCCTGAGTATCAGTTTTACCCTTTTCATGGAGAAAAATAACTTCAAGTGTACCCTCTTTGACATGCGTCTAGAGCATGCAGATCCTGGATTCTAAAATATTGCAAACATTTTATGATAGAGCTTGAAAGTATCATGGATAGTCTCCACAAATTAAGTGTTGCAGATAAGAGGGCAAACATTTTCTGAATCAGTTTTACATCATTTTGAAAAGTGTTTAACTGAGATCAAATCTTGCAGATAAATCTCTCAATCATACCCAAACCCCAAAGTAACTCCCACAAAATTACCTTCCCTATAGTTAAGCTAAAAAAAATAGAAACTGATTTTGCTTACATGTGCACCTTACAAAAAAGTCTCCTTTATTGGCTAATGTCCTGACACGTCCACTGCTCCCCTCAGCAGTGCACTTCATCGCTCTGCATGTTCTGCTCCCCGATCTATATTGATGAATCCTCTCACTGCCCCTGCATTTCTGAACTATACACCAATTCTGTATGCATAAATAAATAAATCTTAAAAAAAAAACATAATAGCCAACTAGGCAAACTGAAAATGTATAAAATGGCAAATAGCAAAAATTCAGACTAAACTCCTGGCTGAGTAAGCCATGCTCACAGATGTATGTGCATGACGCACAATACAAGGGTTCCCGTGATAGTGTCCCCAATCTTGGAGTCACTGTGTGAAGTCTGTCTTTGAACAATTTGAATAGATAGATACCAGCTGGAAAGTTAAAGTCCAAAACAATCCCAAGGCACAGACCTTTAATTTAGCAGTCAAGTCCTCGTGGAAGGGAATAAACACAACAAAATCGTGGAGACTCAACTGAGCTCTCTTCTTGGGAACATTCTAAATAGTCAAAGAGATCCATGTAACATTTAGTCATGGAGCTTTTCTGATTCTTGGAGACAGAAGCAAACAGCATTGCTATTCTGTGTGAATACTTCAAAGAAATCTATTTGGACCAACACTGAAGTATAAAGTAATAAGATTTTAAGCTACTTTTTCTCTTAAAAATTGAGCTGAAATAAGGAAAAACCCAAAAACTACATAGAATGTAGAATTTACTTGTAGTATATAGAATACAAAATTATAGTTTTACATGCTAATTTTTTGTCCTATGGAATTAAAAACTATTTAACACAAAAGATTTAGGGACATTAAAATGAGAAATTAATAGCAGTTTTTCATTGTTGTTATACAAACATATAATGTTGACATTTAGCCAAACCATTATCCAATTTTTGCAACTCAGTTCTCTACATGAAACTAGAAAGAACACTTTAAATTACACACTGAAACCCAAATTAATAACGTGCTACATTTTATTAGATACTTTTAAAATTTTACTGTGGACCTTTAAAGCATACATATGCCTTAGTAGTTATCAATTATTTCTTCTTATATGAAGTAGAACTTTAATCAGAAATACCCTTTCTTTAAATTAAGGATATGAATCTTCCCCAAAACAATCCTATGTTCATATAAAGTCTTGGAATTCAATGTCTGTTGAATACTAATAGCAGTATACCAGTTAGGATTCTATGAACACAGGAACTGTTTCACATAGATGTGCTAAAGTGGTACTGTATTCTCATACACACACACACACACACACACACTCACAATAAAACACTATATAAGTGTTGAGATTTCAATCAAATGACGGGAAAAAGTGGTCTAAATGCTAAATAGTAACTATTCAAAGGATGATATGAAAATTCTTCTACAACATAGGGGAAAAAAATCAAATGAACTTAAAATCCCTTATATTCACTTCATATGTGTATTTTTTGTATGTGAATAGTGGAGTCAGATTAAATTAATATAGCATTCTAACAGTGAGTTACAAATTATTTTTTCTAACAATCTGAAAATTATGTCCTCACACAAACCTAAGAAGAATGCACCAGGTTTCCCCCGGGACACATCCTCATAGCTCTGGGTTGTGAACAAATAATGCAGATCTTTGGTGGACCAGGATTATAAAGAGAACAGCAGCACAGAACGGGCACGTTTCAGCTCCAAATTATCCAATATGAACATAGACTGGACCAGGGCAGAAAAAAAAATGTATATTACAGGCCTTAATTTGAGTTTCCTTATATTTAAGCTAAAAAATATATAGAAACTGATTTTGCTTAAATGTGTACCTTACAAAAAGTCTCCTTTATGGGATAATGTCATAGACATTTAACTTATGTTTGCTAGCTTACGGACTTTCTAGTAATTTTATTAGATATGAAAGTCAAACTGAATTGTTACTAGTAAATAAAATGTATATACCGATGTGGTATTTTTTGTATAAAAAGTATGAACTTGATGCTTTTTTTAACTATAAAAGTAATTATAATATTGTCTAGGTTTTAATAAATGTTCCTTTAGCTGAGAATGCAAACTCAATATCAGTTTATTCACACATGATACAGGTTGGTTTTATTTATGGTTATTAAATGTTCATGTTTGATTTTTAGGATCTCTGAACATTAAAATTTCAAGACCTGTATTTCCTTTCACAATTAGCACAATCTACAGTTGTTAGGCAATCTGTCAGTATCTACTCAATACATTCAAGTCCTTTGAAGAAAAGCACAGACCAACGGAGAAAACCAACGCTGGGAAATTTCTGAAGCTGACTGCAGAGAAAGTTGAATTGTAGTCAAAGGTAAATTTCCAATGGAGTTCGATTAATACTGTTGTATCAAATAAGAAAAAGAGAATAAGTCATTCATTTTATGGCAGCTTTTTCCAACCTGGTTTTTCATAGGTTGGACTTCCTTCCAGACTAATTAACCACTAAACACTTCACAAGCGATGCAAGTGCGGAAGCAATAGGAGACAAATTGCACTTCCGAAGCAATTGATTCAGGGTAGATGGCGCATTTTAAGCAATGACAGTGTGCATCCTAATACCAGAAGAAATGCTTATTACTGCTGTTTGACAGGGCATTAGTTAATCTCAGACCTCAGCATCAGATAATAGACCAAGGCTAAAATGAAGCAACATGCACTAGATGTGGGTGTCTTAGTGCATAGAGCTGCGAAAACAGTGAGTGTTCGTGCCTTGGTCTTATCAAAATACCCCCAGTGTTATCTCAGATGAATTCCCTAGTTATTTTCTTTTCTTTTGACAGTAAAGTCAGAGCTGACAAACCAAGGCATTTCTCAAAGAAATTCAATTACTGAAGTGTCTGACAGTTTGCTTTACTTCTTACTAAAGTTTCCAAAGTTGCTTGCTGCATGTATAATAGAGTTTGCTTAGTAAGACATGTACTGTGTTTTATTAAATAAATAAAAGAACCATCAAAATAAATATACAAATTCAGAAATTTGATTTTTTTTTGTTAAAAAGGAAACAAGGAAGTGATAATGAATCTGAAAATAGTATCTTTTTTTGTTTGTTTTATAGACAACCTATTAGCTTTCTAGAATCATACCAGGTAACTGAGAAAATACAAAATTGTTTCTATTGTGTTGTAAACCATTGTTACCAAAAATAAAATGGTTGAAAAAAAGAACTAAAGTCTATGAAAACTTGAATATTATGATATCTGAAGTGACCCAAACAATTTAAATTCAGAATAATTGAATTAAAGTTCTTAAATTTAAAGATGTTTTATTTCCAAGTAGTGATATTTCATGTTTGAAAAACTATTGACAGGTCTATCAATTCAAGTAGGCAAAGTCATCTGATGTATTTCCTCAAATGAGTAATAGAGGAGATAATCAAATCAAGTGGGTATGTCAATATAACTTACACAAACTATATAAATGACACTGTGGATACATAATTGTTATGTAAAACAAGCTGACATATCATCATGTATTTAAATGATAAAGAAAAAAATGTACCTAGGAATAAGATTTCAAAAAGTACCTTGTTTCTGTGGACTGGTTATGATTTTAACTTTAGTCAAACTGGTCTCCAATTAATGGTAGCTAAACATTTGCCTGCAGTGAAATGTTAGGAAGATGGAATGGCCATGTATCTACATTCGACCTCTATTTCACCTAGTTCTACCTCCAGGAAAGTGGGCAGTAATGAATCCCTTTCATGTTTCTTGAAAGAGAAAATGTCATATTGACTAACAAATTAGTCATTTACTCAGTTTCAATAATTATAAAAAGTAATAGTTAGAGTTTTACAGTGTTACAACTTAGAGAGTTTCATCCTATCATTCCAAAGACAGGGCTTTTTGGACTGAAATTATGTCAGAAATCTGACTTGATCCTTAATGATCACCATCCTGAACATGCCATTAAATAAGAAATTCAAAGTTAACTGAATTCCCAACACTGAACATCTGTTTTGCAGTGAGTTAGAGATAAAACTCAAGATGTAATTACTCCAATATAAAATGGCACCGTTTCTTCCACATGCTGATCTATTTAACAAATAATTTTCATATTTAAACAAAGTTGAGGAAACTATGTTAGGCATTGATATAGCAAGGTTTAAAAAAAAAGAAATGCGGGCCCTCCTTGGTGGCACAGTGGGTAAAAGCACAGCACTAAGAAGCTAAAGCCACTTAAGGATGAGTTTGATCCCCACCCCAGAGGTGACCCACATGGAGCTACAGACCTCTGCTGACCTGCCCGCTGCTACCCTCAGCAGTGTACTTTGTTGATCTATCTGATCTTCTTCCCATGCTGTCTGAATTATCCTCTCACAGCCCCTGTATCTCTGGCCTGTACCCCAGTTTTGAATACATAAGTAAATAAATCTTAAAAAAAAAGAAGCATTACATTTCCATTGATGTAAAATTTGAGGCTTATAAAATTATGTCATCAATAAATTTTTATTTGAAGAATGTAAGAAAAAGAGCAGGTATAGAAGAAACTACAGCATAGGAAATTTTGCAATTTGGAGATTGTAGAAGATTGCTTCCATTAGAAAAATGTACTTGGGTTCTACCCTGAATCTCATATCCTCAATCACGTGAAATTTTTATACAATAGAAAACTTGTTTCCATATCAGTTATTAAATACCTGAAGTTCTTTAGCAAATTTTAAAAACAAATTTGACAATATATTTCTTGATTTTGTTTTATATATATTTTCTAAAAAAAATTACACAAAGTACTTTCAATTATATCCAATAACAAAAATCTAACGCACCTTAATAAAATATGAACATATATTTTTTAAAAAGTGAATAAATCACAGAATATGACATAAGATTGAAACTTATCATCATTTCTTATTCAATGTATACCTTTATCTTTCTTTCTATATCACTACTTTCTCTGGAAAAATCTTATCTGTTTTTATAATCTCATCGGTGTTTAAAGATATGTTTATATCATGATGGACATTGAGAAGAAACAGTTTATTTAGTTGTTTTTCTCTCAATTCAGATAAATTAAAAGTGGGCATTACAATTGCTTTATAAAGTGACACAATTTCTTAGAAAGTTGTTTCCTGCTTCTGTAGATGACTTTCATATCTTCTCAATCATTTTTAAACTGACTAAACAATGTCACCCTGTGGACCTCTAGTGGGTCCGGGACCTGGGGTGTGCCTGTGAAGGACAAACCAGAGGGATGACTGCTATGTCCAGCATGCAGTGAATCTTTAATTTGCAGCATGCTTTTTATAGACTCCACATCATCAAGCTGAAACAATAGCATATTGACTTAATCTGTCTAGACATTCTCAAGCAGTAACAATAATGTATTGACTTATTCTCACTCTATATCTGGTGTTCTAATTCTGGGAACACCCTGTCCAGCCCCAGATGGCCAAGTACTCACACACCCAGACACTTCTCTTGATACTTTTTCAAGACAGCATTTGTATTCATGAGGCTGGCTAAACAGTGTAGAGTGGAGTGAAGTCCAATCATGAAGGTCAGATATTGCATCTCCACAGCTGATATCCCTAAAGATTTCCATCTCACTCAATGAAATAGACAGTCCTTATCAAAGATGAAATACCTAGCAACCAATACCTCTCTGCTCTCATTTAGTATCATTCATTCAGATCCCTTCTTATTGTCTTCTGTCTCTTGGCTACCCCACCATGAAAGGACCTCAAGACAAGGACTCTGTCCTTTCTGGATGAAACGCTCTTA
>NW_004567115.1:46865176-46956059 GCF_000260355.1 Condylura cristata | reverse complement strand
GTATGCATATATATATATATGTGTGTTTGTGTGTGTATGCATATATTCCTCATTTACAAATCTTATGTCTGAGGGTGTTCAGTGAATTTCTGCTGGAAATGTTTTTCTAATGGTGAAATTACTACATATGTATGAATGCATATGTGCATTCTCGTGAACTTGCTTCCTTGCCTTCAGCATGAGAGACTTGAATTGCACCTTCTGAGAAAACACTTCTTAAAGGGTCTACACCTTCTCTCTCCTTCTCTGATTTATAATACCTTTAAATATTTATCACCATCATGTGTACATTATATCGGTTGGTTTGTAGGTTTATGGTTGGTGCTATCTCCCCAATTAGAATAGAAGCTCACTAGAGAAAAGACTCTACAGATTGTTGTTCATTGTTGTATACCTCACATTGCTCGATTAATATATAGCAGATAAATAATATATGAACCACATTCCATCCCACTGAAGATTCAATAGTCTAATATTTGAGGGAAGTAAAATGTTACCATTTGGCTTTGAATTTTACATAGACCTGCTTTTCCAACTCAGGAAAGGGGACATATTTTATTCATCACATAGTATAGTTTCTCATTTGCTAGAAAAAAAAATGAGCATATGGTTGTAAAATATAAGGAAAAATAATCTATAAACTGAGGAGACATACACATAAAATTATATAAATCTACTGGTATACGAAAGTAAACTGTGTCATTTTAATCCGCTTTTGTGATAAAAATAAAAGATTGAAAGCGAGGATGAAGAAGTACTTAACAATTACAACAAAACAAGTATTGTTTTGCTAACATTTTAAAATTTGTATTTAAAATCTGAGCAATAATAAAGGGATATCAGGATACTTCCTCATTTAGGAATCCTATGTCTAGAAGGTGGTTATCCAATTTCTGCTAGAAATACGTAAGGATTGGAGAAATCACATTAAAGAAACCAACCCGCCATTACAGCCATTACAATTATTAGAATTTTTTAAATCAAAATTAAATCTTTCTCATCATTCTTTTTTTGTCTTAATTTTGCTGCACAAATAGATATTTATTATCTAAAAATGTTGTGTACACACACACACACACACACACACACACATATATATAGAAAGAGAGAAACACACACACACACCTCTCCACATTTTTACTCCATTATTTTTATAGTTAACATAACATTCTTTTAAACTAAGTTACCCATTTTTGAACCTGTTAACATTTGTTAACATCATTCTTATTCTAAGTTACCTGTAATTCACAACAGTGCATTTAAACAATAACCATCTAAATACATTAGTTCACTCCAGTATGGCAATGACTCATAGTTATTAAATAACAAATAATTACACCATCACTGGAACATAAAATTGCATGGGCACACCCTTCAAAAGCTTTGACAATTCTTCTGAAATTAAAATATGTATTACAAAGTAAAAAGTTATTTCAAGGGCCCTCCCTGGTGGCACAATGGGGTTAAGCACTGCATTATGAAGCTCCCCACAACCACTGTGGCACAAGTTCCATCCCCCACCAGGGAGCTGACCCACATGACACATCAGACCTCTCCTAACCTGCCTGGGGCTCCCCTCAGCAGTGTATTTCCCTGTTTTTGCTCCCCACTCTGTCTCTGGTGAATCTTCTCACACTCCCCCTGCATCTCTGTCCTATACCCCAGTTCTTATATGCATAGATAATTAAATATTTTAAAAATAAAAGTTGTTTTCACCTCCTGAATTGGAAATGATCATAGAAATAAACAGTAGAACTAAGAAAGCTTTTGCAAATATTGGGAACAATAACCCAAAAGCTACCTATAATAATTGTTGTTTTAGTTTTATAGGTAACTTATATCGAAATAAAGAGAGCTAAGATTCCCCAGCAATTTAAGTAATTTTAAAATTAATAAGGGGCAACATAGTCATATTCATCATTTGACCCATTTAGTAAACTAATCCCTAACATTTTTAAAAATAGTTCTTAAATAGCAAGTTAAAGACTAATCGTATTTTTGTATATATGACAAAGACAATACATTGAAAGTCTAGAAACTAAAAACTCTCAAGCTATTCAAAAAGATAGACTGTGAACAACTTGGGATTTTTCCAGAGGGGTAAAGAATGTTCAACATTAAGAACTTCTTTCGACATTAAGAATTTCTTAATGTTGTCTGTTAAATTTGTTTATCTCTATTAAAGGGGCAAGGTGAGACTAAGAGTAAAATTTCTCATGCATTTAAAATTTTCAAGAACCATTAGCATTTCTTAATAGGAAGAAAGTAAAAAAATCCATGAAACGAAGACAAAATCCCACTTAAGAATGTAATACTAAATATTGTTGCATTCAAGTCAGGAAAAAAATATGTGCTTATAATTCTTTATTTCAGTTTGCATTGCTTTGCATAATTTTTACAAAAGTAATAAACTGTTAAAATAAGTCACTGAGAGAAAATATATTATTTTTAAATGACAGTATTGTTTACCTGGAAAGCACAAAATTCATATACTAATCTGTTAAAATTATTAAGATCACTTAGTAAGATTTCTGGATACTAATCAATAGACAGCAATCAATAATTTACAGTTAAAAAGCATACCTTTTAAAAGAGAATCCATTAACATTAGCAAAGATCAATATAATACAAAAATCAATTAAAATATTCAGAAAGTATTTTTCATAAAGACTATAGATCTTTCTGAAGATCAATAAAAAAATTGATGAATAAATTCAATATTACACAAACATTAGTTCTCTCCAAATTAAGTCATTAACTTGATGCATTCTCAACGAAAATATGTATGCGATTTGGGTACAATTCTATTAAAACTCTCTACTTACAGTCTATAGCTGTTAAAATTAGCTAATAAAAGTGAGATGGTATAATCAAAAGAGTAGAGTATGTAAAATTAGGAATTACATGAATTAGAGTTAGATCATTGGAAGATAAGTGAATGTTAATAAAAATATCTCAACACCTTAAAATATAATAACATTTTTTTAAAAAGTAAGAATTATTGAATGTTTGGTATTGAATTACAAATCAGCCAATATGTTGAGTCAACATACATTTCAGAAGTATAAGCTAAGTAAAAAAGAACTAAAAAATTAAAAGAAAAACATTTGGGGATATGAACATAATTTAAGATGATGAACAAATGTCCATTCAGGTAACACCTCAAAGTTAAAAATGTCAAGTTAAGAAAAAAATGTATTCAATCCTTTGACCACAACGTATTCTATTATAGGTGTGTTGATTTCCAGAGCATGCTTTGGAGGTGACAAAGAAATGTGCAATTTACTGAAGAGACACTGGCTTCCTTACAGCTCTGGAAATGAGGGCACAACTACAGGCATCCACCTGTATCTTTCATGGCTGGAAATGCTTGTTTTACATTCTCTTCTTGCTACCATGATGATACGAATGCCTGCTTACTCTATGCCAGGTTAATTTTATAATTTGGTTTGTCACCCAGAGTTCGATTTACTTGAAAGTCAGGCAGATCATTTCACAGCAGAATCCCCCCACCTACCACCGAGGCTACTAAGGAGGGCCCCGGAATTTGCAAGGAATCACTCTTGTTGAACGAGCAGATTCTCAATACCGTGCTAAAGGAGAGAGCCCCTTCCAGGTCTCATCAGCAGCACAGGCACACAGACACCCCAGGCCCTGCATCTCTGGGTGCATTCTTTCATATCACATCATGACAATTCTTACACCTGAGCTCATTCAGGTTATAATTCTGTTTAGACTGAGTCAACCCACTGCGCAATCGTTTTGATCGCTGCCAGTTGCTGGAGCTAGCACACGACACTGGAATCCACAGAGCACCTCTAAGGTTAGCTGACCTCCGCTTGTGTTGCTCCCCCATTCCAACCTGCAGTCTCCAGATTTGTGCCGATTCACATTACTAAATACCTTGCAGCTCTGCTGGTGTGGAAGCATTCTCCACCAGGTGTGATGGTTTAGTTGTTCCCTCGGCTGAGAGTTATATTCCCTTTCAGGTGCGCAGCTCCCGTTTTCCAGAACATTGTTTCACTGAGCCCACAGGTGCCCAGGTATGCAACATATTTCACAGCCTTGCCTGTAGCTAGCTGTGACATGTGGCCATGTGCTCAACAACTGAATGTGGCTGGAAGTAGTGTGTGCCGATTTGGGGGCATTTACCCAAAAAGTCATTTTTTTAATTCTATTGTATTTCTTTGAAACAGAGCCTGAGACAAGGAACCAAGTGAGATCCCTTCTATGGAAGATATTTCTCATGGGTTTGTAGAAAAAAAATAAGATCAAAAGACTGTAGGGATCTTCTTTACAAATCAAGAGGAGTAGAATTATCCTGGAGCAGCTATCACTTAGTTATGACCTCAGATGAGAAGAAATTATACGTTATTGTTACATCTTTTTACTACACAACATAGCTTAGATTCCATCCTAAGTATCAAAGCCTTCATCACATTTAGAGGCTGAAGACAATGAAAGTGTGTAGGGGCAACTCATAAAGAGATATGATATCTGAAATGAGGTAACTCTTCTTAAAGGCATGGTTCTTTAAGTAAGGAAATAAATAATAAGAGACAGTCTAATGTCATTTTCCTTTCCAAAATCCCAATATGAATTTACCTGCCGAGCCAGAGGTAGACATTTTGAAGAACATGGTCTATAACTCTCCCACATTTACCATTACGTGATACCATACAATGTGTTCTATGGTATATAACATTATATAAATTTCAGGAATGCATTATTATAAATCAGCAGCTTTTTGAATGTACTAAAATATCTTATTTTTGTTTTTATTCTTGATTACTGACGTGTTTTCCATTATAGCACTGTGGACATTTCAGGTGTGCACAAGTTTCATTAAGCTCACCATGAAAAGCTCAGTTCTACCGTTAACTCAATTATCATCCCCTTTGTTTTAATTTACCAATTCATTCTCCCTTCTGGTAGTCACTAAGTGAAAAAGGCCAGAAGGAGAAAGAAAAACACCAGATGATTTTACTCACATGTAGAATACAGAGAAAGCAAACAAATAGATGAATTAGATAGAGCAGAAATAAACTTCTGGATTATAAGCAAGCTATCTTTAAAGCAGTTAAAGTGAAGTAGATTCAGGCCACACATATTTCTGTGTCTTAGCAAACTTTGAGCAGAATGGATGCCTCTTTAATCATCCTTATAGGAGGAAATGTGATAGAGGGGGAAGTTAATGTTGGTTACATACTCTTCCAAATAAATATTAAAAGACAAGAAATATTTTCACCCATGTATATCATCTTGACATAAAGATGAAGTCCATTAGTAGATAATACTGAGGAAACAATGAGATCAGCATAAGCTGGAGACTCACAATCTTTAAATGTGCAAATTTCCACCATCATAGTCGAATGAAATTATAGAAATATGATTCCAAATAACTCAGGAACAGAAGTAATGTTAAAGACATTGGTGGCTAACAATTGAATGCACTGAAGTACAGAGCTAAAACTAGTTATTTGTGGAATTTATGTATCAGTGTAAGGAAAGGTTTTAATTTTAGTGTAATTATTTGAGATCTATGGAGTTTTCTAGTGTTTTCCCTTCTTTGTAGTATTTTTGTATTACTTAGTCACCATGCTTCTTTTTAATAAGTACAATGGAGTCATTATCCCAAGATTAAAGACAAAATAGTTTGTCACAAGAATAGTATTAGTAGTAAAATAAACCTATGTTGGCATTGAATAATTATGGATTTGTTGTCAAAATACTAAACCTCATGTCATCTATTTCAAAATTTGATGAAACTGACAATTTGTCTAAACAAATGCTTATAACCAAATGAAGCTTACATGTTTCTAAGTTAAAATCTCAGCAACTTGAGACCTTAGAGTTTCTCCTGTCCTTCTTAAGGTTTTCACTTCACTCTTTCGTATTTATACTTTGTATATTTGCCTTTGGATACACACTTTCAGGTATACCTAGTAAAAGACTAATTATCCCACAGTGATAATAGCATACAACCTCACTACAAACTGTGGAAGCCTGTTCAGCTGACCAATAACAGATGCAAATCAAGCCGTGTTAGAACTTTGTAAGTCAAGCAGTGTTAGAACTTTGCTTCTGAACCCAGCAATGAGGAACAGACTTATCCCATAACCACATCTTTGAGTGCCATTGATCAAACACCTCACTTGATCAGCTGCACCTCTACAAATGTCAACACATTTTTCCTTCTGAAAGACTGCCAATCCCTGCCTCTAATTTCCAGAACTCTGACATTGCCAGTCTGCTCTCTAAAGGAGACGACGTCTGACTTTATTAAAGAATAAATTATATATATATATATATTAATTAATTTTAGATGTTGAATGGTAATCTCATTCGAGATTTCTGGAGGTTTGTTTTAAAGACACTCAATTTATAAAATTTGACAAAATTCCAGGAGTCTCTCAGATCAACAGGTGTGCTCGCTAGATTCCTATGCCAAAATACCATTTTTCCTAAATTCTCCCATCTGGTAAGATAGTCAATGATCTGAGTCTAAAGCATTTCACTAAACTCTGCTACTGAATTTATTTTCTGATCCTAAATTCTTTATCCAAATGAGTCTTGATATAAGGTCATTACACTAGCTCTTTACATGAAAGTCATCAAGCCCAGATCTATGCATAAACTTGGTTAGAAGGTGCATCATTTGACCAATTCAACCTAGCTTTTTATGCCATATGATCAGACCTCAGATTTGAAGCTGCAGCAGTTTAAGATATACTGGTGTGTGCTATCAACGTGCTGATTCCTCTGTGCATGTTGTTTTGCTTTTGTTTGTCTTCATGAGTAAAGTTCTATTCACACAATTGTTGTGTTCTGCCTTTGATTCTCTTATTTCTATTGAACACATAAAAGGAGACATCGGTATCCCAAAAAATATTCTACTCACCAAAGTGGATTTACAGTGCTGATGGTTGGAAACTGCCAGGTGTGAAACAAGTCAGGGGACAGCTTTAGTAAACTTACTTTTGCTCCCTTACAGAGCCCATGGGATAGCAGCCTCTGACCTTGAGGTTAGTAAAAGAAATGTATCTGCCAGCTGTTCTCATGATCCCGCCTAACTTGTAGTGTTCAGGGAACCTAAATAACCTTCAGAATCTCACACCAGCCCAGACATACTGGCTTTCTTATTTGCCATGACTTTGTCAAAATCTCACCTTTTTTTAAAGAAAATCTGATTTCTCTTTAAAATCTCATTTTTGTAATTTTATGATTTCTTTCTAGATCTTCCATATCAGTCCTTTGGTAGACATCATCAGTGTGATAGTCTTTTGTTTTGTTACAGGGCACCCCACTGTGAACTGGGCCGCCTGTCCGCTGGTCCTCACCTGCATGCCTAAAATTCAGTTGTACTGCAGGCACACACAAAAGGGTAAAATAAAGGGTTTATTTACAAAAGAGGAAAGGAAAAGGAAACAACCCAGGGAAAGAGAGAGAGATACAAGGTAACTAGAATTTCTTCCCAGCTGGGCTGACTTGGTGCTCTAGTAACAAACTAACTGATAGCACCCTGTCACACTGCCCCGAGCCGTTGCCCAAGAAAGAGAGAGACGTTGGATAATGGCTTCCTATTTATCCCTCAAAGTCCCTGCTTAGCTCCACCCTTGGGTCCTCGCAGTTCCCTCCCTGGTACTGCTGGGAGTTGTAGTTTGCAGTCACTGGAGTACGGGGTGGAGTCCAGAAAGCTAGAGTAGGAGGTGGAGTCCACAAAACTCTTCAGAGTTCCACTAGGACAAACGTCCCCTTAACAGTTTCAGTTGTGATTTCTTTCACCGGACTGAGCTTTTAGCTTGATGTAGACTCAGCTGTTTATATTCTCTTGTGTTTCGCATGCTGTTGGGAGCAAATCCTTAAAGGCATTACTAAAGCTGTTGTAGTGAAATGTTTTGCTCTTTAATAACATTCCCTAAACCACCCACCCCCTCATTGACAACACCTAAACAGGTCCCGGACAAAGCAGGGCAGCTGAGTCCCAAATGTTGCCCTGAGTCTAAGGCACCTTCCAGTGGGGAACAACAAAACCACTAAAAGAATTTAGGCGAGACCCAAAGAAAGGGGGAAGGAGGAGAGAACAAACACACAAAATGTAGCATAATCCACCACAATGTCAAGATAATGGGTCCCATTGTCTCTGCCAAAATTCCAGGCTCAGGAACACGTGTCTCTCACCCATCCTCTCTCTCACATGGAGCGCCCATGCTAATTCTGTTTTTCCCCTCCACTCTAGTTCCACCTAGCTCTGCCACAGCCTCCCTCATGGCATGCTGGGAATCGTATAGAAGAAGAATGTATAATCAAATGACAAAGATGGAGAGCTGTCTGCTGTGAGGTTTTCTTCACATTTAATAAGGACAGGAAATGGCTAATACTGATGATTATAGGATTTGAAAAGATCATAGCGTCTAATACAAGAATAGTATTTGAGATTTTTCTTTTATCCCTAACATGTTCAGCAACGATAGCACCCTCTTCCAGAATCAAACCCACCTCACACGGTGTCATTCTGTATCAATATCAGTGTCTTCTGGAACACTGACATTTCCCCTCCTAATGGAGGCAAGGGTGAAAATAATTCCTAGACCTGGTCTTAATAGGGATGAGTACCACCAGAATTGTATTCCCTAACTTTTCCACAACTCCATGTGTCAAACAGCCATATTCACCATTTAGTTCCAGAAAAAGAAATGAGAGAAAGGAATATGCACCCTATCATGTTCTATGCATCAATAGTCCATACAACTCAATTAATCACTTCCCCTCCTTGGCTGAAATTGATCACCCCACCCCATAAGTAGGATAAACGCGGGACATGAATTAGCATCAACTTCAGGTTCACAGAGAAAGATTGTTGTGGCAACATCACATTGACTCATGCTAAAAATAAAAATAACGGTATATATAATTTGCATCTTTTCCTTCTTGACTGCTGGGCATAGAAAAATAAGGTCATTATAGTTTTAAATAATGAGATAAATTGACCTCACTTTCATGTTCATGAGGAAAACTTTACAAAGATGTGTACATAATAAGGTGGCAATTGAATTTTAGAGGAGTTCAAAGATGTATCAGAAAATGAGAGCATGCAATATTTTCTTAAAATTTGAGGCAGCATTTATTGAAGCATTTATTGAATTTTAATCAATTTTAGCAGTAAGTTGGGGGAGCAACGTTACCATGCCATGATGTACACCACTGCATGCAATATAAAACCATAGGTTAATAGATTAGGAATCAAAAGTAAAACCTCAAATACTGTTCTTGTATATAGGCTATGAGACTGTGATTTATTCTTTTCAAATTCCATTATCATCAGTATTACCCATTCCCTTTTCTCTATTATTTGTGAAGAAAACTTCACTACTGAATGGCTCTCCGTCTTTGTCACTTGAGTATACACTCTTCTTCATTACTTTCAATTTCTTGAGGAGAAATGTATTAAAGCCACCTGAGCCAGAATTTTTGATGGATAGTTTCTCACAGATTCTTAGGATTTGTCGATTTAAAAAGCGCCTCTATCAACACATTGAGTTTACCTCTTCAGAGAACTCTTTATCCTATGATATCTCTTAATCATTTCTAAAATAGAAATAAATTGTAATTTCACAACTTTCTTTTGCCATTGATTTCTTCTGCTTGTTCAAACAAATACTTTGTGCTACTACATTTTATTTAATGTTAACATGCTTTGGTTCTAGTTACCACGATAAAAAGAATCCATTTTAAAGACATCTGAGATTATCTCAGCTCTGCTGTCACGGAGTAATACCAGTTTTCATAAATTTTATACTTTTTACTTAGATGGCATGTTTTCTATATCTTTTATCAAAGAAGCCATTCATAATTTAAAATGTATGACCATATACAAAGGCTAATGTGCATGTGATATACAAATAAAATAATACTGTAAGATGATTGGAAATATTAACAGTACAGTTTTAAAGTGTTCACAACTGAATGTTCATTATTGTGTCATATTTAGTTTGAGTATTATACTTCACAATTCTTCACAATGACTCCCTTGTCTACAAATATCACTATAAATTCAAACAATTATAGTTTTGATATTATTTATAGATTTTTCTAGGAGAAATAGTATCATTTATGAATATGTAGGCTTAAAGAGAATATGTGTGTGTCAAAAGGAGAAGAGAGAATTGATGTAGTTAGAAAGAGTTAGAAATGGCCAGAGAGACAGGGAAAGATAGCTAGTCAGGGAGACAAAATAGAAGATTAGTAGGTGATAGCATCCACCATGAAGATTGATAGCAGGCAACATGATCAGGAGTAAGAAAAAATAGAGTAGTACTTTAATAAAGTTGAGATGCCAATAGTCTCTACCCGTGTTGATCATTCTAATTCCTTATTAGGGAAACACAATCAAAATGAAACACTAAGACACACAAATTCAAATTAGCAACATGGAATGAGTTAGTCATGACAAATTTCACTGAGGATGTGTTGAAAGCATGCTTCAAATTTCTACCATCTCTGTGATATCTGTATGACCTTATCTACTGAGGTTTTCCACTAGAATTCAGAGTTATCATGGGCCGGAGAAACATACCCATGTGTCCGTCAAAACACATGTACACAGTGTTCTTGGCAGATTTGTTCAAAATAGTCAAAGCTGGAAAAAGTCCAAATGTCTATAAATATTAAAATGGGAATTAAAGTCATGATATCGTTACAATAGAACACATGAGTAAACC
Organism: Condylura cristata; assembly: GCF_000260355.1. NCBI lineage: Eukaryota > Metazoa > Chordata > Mammalia > Eulipotyphla > Talpidae > Condylura > Condylura cristata. Next base: position 46,945,338 of record NW_004567115.1, on the reverse strand, counting down.
AAAATGAAAGCCTCAGAGTCACACAGCAACAGCAGGAGGGGATTCTATAATTGCTATGTTGAAAGAAAAAAATACACACAACTAATTAAAAGAAATGCTATGTACCTCTTGGTAACCCTCTCACAGAGAGACAGTACTAAACTCCTGTGTCAGAAGTCTCCCTGTGGAGGAGAGGGAGGGGTTAGTGCAATTAGTGGAATTTGAGATTTGTTAATGCTTCACATTTTTTTTTCCTCTCTTTGCCTAAAGATCTGGGGTATAGGCAAAAGGGGTGGAGGTGAGAGGATTCACCAGAGACAGTAGGGAGTAGAAAATATGGGTCTGTTCAAACACATCCTGAAAGGAGCAGCAGGGAGACAGCAGAGGTCTGCCGAGCCATGTGGGTCAGCTCCCTAGCCAGGGATCAAGCTCAGTCTGTAGCAGCGACTATGCTGAGATTTAGTCCCTAGACCATCAGGAAGGCCCGCAATATCCTTTTTCTTGATGTGGAAAGAGGTAACATGGGTATGTTTATTTGATGGTCTTTTATCAAGTTGCATTTTATCATTTTGGCATATAAACATAGTTAAGCAAAGCATATATGTGACTGTATGCGTGTGTGCATATAGATGTATGTATGTATATACACGTACAAACATAAAGTAAATCAATAGGAAGAAAATGGTCTATATATCTAGACCCAATTCCAGTGTGCTTTGTAGAGGCTTCTCTACAACAAGCGATTCCCTTCTGCAGTCAGATACTTCAGCTCACCTTTCTCACTAGCTACAGGGATGTTGAGTTCACGGGGCTCACTGTTCACTTTTCCAAGACCACTCCCCTTTTCTGATGCCCTTTACAAGCTCAAACTACGACCTGATTATTCATGCTATGACCAAATGATTGTAGACCAGAATGTCACAGGGCTTCCTCCACAGGTTCAACTCACTTGGTTGAGAAACCCACAGAATTCAGAAAACAGGCTTAAGTCACCATCTCACAAATGTAGCACAGAGAATGCAGCCAGTGATAGCCAGGTGAAGTTAGCCAGGTGGAAGTTCTGCAAGGGGAATTCTAGAGAAGGGCACAGACCATCATGCTCCCTCCAGGTACGCCATTCCACCTCATTCTCTACCTGCTCACCAGCCGGGAAACTCTGAAGCCCCCCTGGATGTGCTATGGAGATTTCATTGCATGGGCATGATGATTAAATCACTAAAAACTGGCACCTGAACTCACACTCTAGCTCAGCTTCCCCTCTCCCCCAGGTAACCAGAAAAGGGCTTGGGAACTCCAACTGCTCTACTCTGGGATTGTTTCCCAAGCAGCCCTGGGTACTTCCCAGGCACTGCATTAACATAAGAAAGACACTTCTAAAGCTCTCAACATTTTTGACATTCTATAATTTGGGGGGAGCTGTGAACCAGGAGCTATGGATTAAAACCAAATATGCGGAACTTCCCTGGTGGCGCAGCAGGTTAAAGCACAGCACTGAGAAGCTAAAGCCACTTCCGCATGAGTTTGATTCCCGCCTGCCCCAGAGGTGACCCACATGGCGTGGCAGACCTCTCCTGACCGCCCGCTGCTCCCCTCAGCAGTGTACTTCGACGATCTGCCTGTTCCGTTCTGTTCCCCACTCTGTCTCTGGTGAAGCCTCTCACCGCCCCTGAGCCTCTGGCCTGTACCCCAGTTCTGTATGCACAAATAAATAAATCTTAAAAAAAGAAAACAAATATGCTTGAAAATCCATATTTTGGTCACCTAAATGTGACCGACATGTGTTTCTAAATCACAGTATTCCTATGACAACCTATGACAATTATGAATATACATGTATATATATATATATATATATATGTTCATGCAAATATATATCTGCATAAATATAAAATCTAAGTGAACAGAAATTCAAGAAGAAACCACTGATATGTACTGGGCATAGAGGCAATGCGATTAGGAAAGATAGGAAAAGAAAGTGTATTGTTAAAATATTGAACAAACTAGAAATATATTTTATGAAAATAACACCAAAAAGGTGGATTTTTAAAATAAACAACTGCTATATATTTCACATGAAACTGTATCTGCTTTTATAGAATGTGGATTAAAATAAAAGGTGTGTTTTATTGATACAGTAAACACAGCATTTCCTTAAGTACATATGAAATACACAGAAACATAGAAACTTATAATGAAGATGAGTTTAATGCACTGAATGGTTGAGTGCTAAATAAAAATTTACACAAAATGAGAAGTCAGACTATAGGGTTTTATAGTAACAGGAGATGAGTTCTCAGTAGAGAAAGTAGGGAATGGAAAGTGAGAGAATATCTTTAAGATAATCACCAGGATAAGATTATGGGTGCTTTGATGGTGGGGGTGGTGTGGTTACTTACATCCGAGAAGGTGTGAAGCTGGTCCCCTAAATCATATCCATTGATGTAAATCAATGCTACCTCAACACACACATACACACACACACAAATGATGCGTGGATCTGAAAAAAGTAATACCTGAATAAAGGAGTAGCAAAAAACAGAAAATGGTAATCTCTAGGTAAGACTATTGCAGAAAAGTCTCACAGGAAAACAGTCTATCATGTCCTTTCTGGCCTTCACCTCTCCCCTCTGCAGGATAAATGTACTTAAGGATCAAATGGCTTTCTGCATAGAAGATCTAAGAAATTCCTGGCTTTCTGGATGCCTGAATCAGTTTTCTGTGCCCTTTCCCCCTTGTTTAAAATCAATCTTACATGATCACCAAACTAAGTGACATTATTTTTTGTGTGTGGCTTTTTAAATCATAGTCAGGGATTCTGACTTAAAATGTCACCATTTTCTTGAAAGTTTCACTTTTTTTTAAAGATTTATTTATTTGTGCATACAGAACCTGGGTACAGGCCAGAGGGTCCAGGGCGGTGAGAGGATTCAACAGAGACAGAGTGGGGAGCAGAACCGGATGACTGAGGGAGTACACTGCTGAGGGGAGCAGCCGGTAGGTAAGAGGTCTGCCACGCCATGTGGGTCACCTCCAGGGCGGGGATCAAACTCACGCTGAAGTGGCTTTAGCTTCTACTGCTGTGCTTTAACCTGCTGCGCCATCAGCAAGGGCCCAAAAGTTTGACTTTTGAAAGATGACAAGTAATGATACCATTCTTAGAAGTCATTCATAAAATCAATTACGCTCCCTGTCTTTGCAATGCCCATAACACCTTGAGTTTGACAGTACACTAGATGATTTGAAAAGTTTAAAGAAAAAAAAGCATGATATCCTCAAATATGGATTCTAATATCAGAAAAGGAAACATTTCTGGAAAAAATCATACACTCAAATCAGTTTCTGTTGAAATAAAATTCTGTGGTCAATAAAAGGAGTCGTGAGAAATTGAGGCTCACTGGACTGTCATCAAATCTTGATGAGAGCATCATCAAGAACTGCTCAGTAGATTTCAGGGAGTGACAGACTTTTGAATGTGGGGATTAGGAATAGTTGGGATTGTGTTATTTGTGATCTTCCTAGGCTTGTTTCTTGGAGTATCGTTAAAAAATTTCTTCTTTACAATTCCTTCCTTTCTTGATTATGGCTTCAGAAAATTTTATCCTCTAAAACTCAGTTGGTAAGAGAATTCAACATATGAAAAGGTTTCTCATCCAGGAAATATGTACCTGTCTCCTGTAGAGCTATGCCACCTGACTCACTGGTACCTGCCCCACGTTCTGGGATTCCCCCCAGGCTTGGTGGAAGTTGCAAATTCTAGTTGCAGGGAGTTTTCCCTGATGGAATTGTCAGAGATGCCAAGGATCATTACAGATGGAAAACAATCAAGAGTTCTGCTTCCTGAAAATGTCTATTACTAACTGTAAAGGACTTTAAAATTCTTTCCAGTAGCCCTCCAGGTCAACTCAATTGATTACAAATTAAATATGCTCACAAAATGCAAAAAAAAAAAAAAATGAGTCTTCTATCTTGTTAAAGGAGGCTAATGGAGTTCAAAGTGATAGAAATGAAGTGAAATATACATAAGGTGTTTCCTTGAATTTCAAAATACTAGCTTCAGTCAAGACAGTAGCTAAGTATGTGGGTTTGGTAATTAACTGGCATTAAATTAATTTCAAAATACAGTTATTCTCTTTATTTGATTTAACTTAATGTAAGTCAAAATTTACAGTGCTTCTAAAATTCTTATTTATAGCTATAACAAAGGCAAATATTATTAATTGAAACACCTTTGATGGATAGCATGTATTGTTTTCCTAAAATAGCATATGCTAATGAACTTTTCTCTACTTCACTATTTTACATTAGCAAAAAATTCATAAAACTTTGAAAAATCACATTAATATTGTTTAATTTACAGTAGCTCATTTGTTTTTCTCCTAGCCTCAAATTTACAATAGAATAAGATTACTACAGATGTAAATTAAGTAAGCTGAATATATCTGCAAGTAGAGGTATTTTGTTAGTGACATTGAATAGAATGTTTTAATATGAATATGTTGCCTAAATCCTATATAGAAAGGCATTCAATCAAGCTCCAGTATTCACATAAAAAATGAAGCAGAAGAATCTTCCTGAAAAACAGCTGGTTTATCATTAGGACTCAACCTAACATGACTGTTAACATGAAACAATTTTCTTCCAGTTTTGCAGTGAGCACTGCTTACTATTAAAAAGCCAGAAGAGTGTCATTCTATTGTGGTAACATGGAGAGAATTGGAGGAGACCATGATAAGCAAAATAAGAAAGCAAGAGGAAGAGAAAGATTAAGGGTGGGTGGAGTCATTGTATGTGGGATATAGAGAAACAGACTAACAAACAACAACAGAAAAAACTGGTCAGATAAAATCAATCTGAAAAAGAACCCTAGAAATTTGACTACAGAATCCCAGTATTTAGGGAGGGGAGAGGTGGAATGAGGAGGGAGCAAGATCCACTCTAGAGTAGACTAGGAATTTTGGAGGTGATGCTATAGCACTTGATAGCTGATAGAGGCAATCCTATATCCTGTACCTCCAAAACGCAAATGATAGTGGAAACCACCCATGTCTCACTAACAAAAAAAAGTAAAAAAAAAAAAAAAAAAAAAAAAAAAAAAAAAAAAAAAAAAAAATCAGCGGGTTGAATATTTAAAATATTAAAAAAAAAAAAAATACAAAGCCACGACTCCTAGATTTTGTCTCTTGCATGTACATTACAAAACAAATTGTGCATTTCATCCATATGTGGGGAATTTGTTTCACTATCTTTCCAGAGTAAAATGATTCTTCCAGTGGACTAGAATATATCCATTAATTTCTTTATTTCTAAAGTGTCAGAAATCCTAGCTATGAATGTTAAACAAAGACAGAATATCAAGCACAAGAGAACTTAATAATAAAAAGATGGCAAAAGTATTATGGAAAAATGGAAATAGGCATTGTTGGAACAATTGGGGGTTGCTTTTAAGGAAAACAACAAAAATAAATGTTAATTAAAAGTCAAATTTAGGACCCTCCCTGGTGGCACATCTGGTTAAAGCACAGCACTAAGAGGCTAAAGCCACTTCAGCGTGAGATGGATCGCGGCCCTGGGGTGTGACCCACATGGCATGGCAGACCTGTCCTGACCCGCCCGCTGCTCCACTCAGCAGTGTACTTCATCAGTCAGCCTGTTCTACTCCCCACTCTGTCGCTGGTGAATCTTCTCACTGCCTCTGTCCTGAACCTCAGTCTGTATGTATAAATAAATATATATTTTTTTAAAAAGTCAAATTTAAAGAAAATAGCCCCCCAAAATAAATTAAATAATTGACCTAATGATAAGAATTTTGACATTTTAGAAACTAATCTGACCAAAGCTTATTTTTAGAATAAGGATTTTTTCTCAATTGATAAAAAAAAATAAAATAAAATGTACAAATTAAATAAAATGTACAAATTGCTATGATACTCATGAAAATACAGCAATTACAAAATCACAACACATTTTAACTGCAGTTTAAACTGCCTAGACTGTTTTTAATCCACCAACCCATTGCTATAACAAGAATTCTTTACACAAACACCACAAAGATGATCTTAATCCTCTATCTCTGTGTTTTTAGTGAGTGGGATCTCACCCAGACAAATAAAACTGTTGACAAGTGACAATGTTACAAAGATTGTAACAGTGCATTAAACATCATATTCATCAAACTTCTTCCCAGTAGACTTAGCTCTGCCTTAGAAAGTTCAAGTTCTCTTAAAGTATGGTCTATTATACAATATATTCTCTTTACTAGAATCCCCATGGTAAGCAAAGACAGTCATCTGATGCCTATTCATCAATTATTTGTAACTGGGTATTTTCCCCATGTCACAATGAGATCAAATTGTAATTGTGTGATGAATTTAAGTCTCCATAAATAAGTGCACATCTATTATACATAAACACATGCATGCATATCACACACATATGTTAAAAATAAAGTTATGCCTACAACTTATTTTTGTGGAAAATAAGCACTGCCTTATTCATTAACCAAATATTTTAGTTCTTTTACATCCAAGATCATCTCAATTCATAAGACTCATTTGCAGAAGATGCATGTGGATAGTTATTATATCATAATTCATTGTGTTACATTATATTATAGATGCATTTGTATGTCATATCACTGGTGTTCGGCCAACAGGAAAATGGGATTATTGTTAAATTCTGGATTTTTAAAATACCATGTAGGAAATTGACTGAGATTAAAGTGACTGAAGTGACATAATGGACATTTCATTTTAAGATAGAGGAGAAGCTGCACCAGGCAACTTCTAGAAGCAGCAGTGATGGCTTGTGGGTATAAATGCACATTTACAGATATGCAGTGTGTACGTGTTCATACAGTGGCCTCAGTATGAAAAGATTACCAGGGTTACCAGGAAAAGTGAGAGTGTCTCAACATGAAGTCTGTCCTAATAGGCAGCATAGGCTTTGGCGTTAAATACACCTTTGTTTGTAGTTTGACTGAGGTATTGGTTGACTATATGAAACCAAACATATTAATTAACAGTTCAAGAACTCTTAGCTTTAAACTAAGCATATAATAAAACCTCCCTCAGGATAGTTTTGGGGTTGTTTAAAATTAATGTTGCACATCCTAAGTAGAATCCCCTAAGCCGACTTATAAAAACTGAGGACAATATTCACTCTTTGTAATGCTTCAATAAGTAATTAAAAAAAGAAATTTAAATGCTTTTGCTTTACTTATATTCAATATGAATGGCTCAGAAAGGTTCAACTCCTGATTTCTCTGCTGTCTCTTTCCATCAATTATTTAAAAAAATATTTTCCTAATCAGGTTAGTGTATTGATGCAATTTGTTTTTAAAAAGATTAAGTTTAAAAATGTGTCCTTTGTTAATTGAAATCTGAATATAACCTTGTAGCAAATTTGGAAAATTGTATTGCATTATTTTATGAAGGGTGCACTTGTAATTAGTAACAGCTGCAGATCTCCATTTTGTAAAAGGAGGGAGGATAAGTTATCAAATTAATCACATTTGGAAAAATATCAAGTCTTTAAAAGAGAAGTTTGACTAGGTTTGTTGGCAATATGTTGAAAACAATCCAAGAAAAAAAAAACGGTACAAATACTTTAGCTGACCTTGTTTCAAAGACAAAATATGAATTATCTTTCCTCCAAAACCCTAGTTAATTATGCCATTCACCTCTCTACCTCCTACAGAGATTTCTCATTTCTGGAACTATCTAAACATTTATTTTTATCACCTCTGTATCCCTTTAGATGCACATTCACTGTTGCAAGGGAAACTCTAACTAGATCACCCATTGTCTGCAGAGAGCTGGGATTTTAGATGAGTTCTGGAAAATCATCTTACCATTAGGCACTAAGCAATTTTGAAAATGGGAAGTGGAGAATATTTACTACACCTGGTGAGTTTCTAATTACAATGGTCTACAGTCATCATTTACACACATTTGTCATTTTAATTAATTACTCAGGGCTCAGTTCAGTCCCTTTGCTGTATTGTAAAATTCCCATTGATTTAAAAAGGTATAATTGTGGTTATAGAGTAACAGACATTTTGGAATTGTGGTTATAGAGTAACAAACATTTTGGAATCAGTGATTTTTTTTTTTAAAGATTTATTTATTTGTGCATACAGAGCTGGGGTGCAGGCCAGAGGCTCAGGGGCGGTGAGAGGCTTCACCAGAGACAGAGTGGGGAGCAGAACAGGCATATTGATGAAGTACACTGCTGAGGGGAGCAGCGGGTGGGACAGGAGAGGTCTGCCACACCATGTGGTCACTTCCGGGACAGGCGGGAATCGAACTCATGCAGAGGTGGCCTTAGCTTTTCAGTGCTGTGCCACCAGGGAGGGCCCTGGAATCAGTGATTTTTATATAATCAAGAACTCTAATCTATATAGTTTATCTCCTATGTGAACTAATTTTCTGACCCAAACATTTTGCCTTTCTTTTTTCTGACTATGAATAAAAAGAATCTATTTTTAGTACTCTACTAAGAAATTCTCCAAATTCTGTCTCTAGCCTTACAAGTCTCATCACTATAAATATGCATAGGGGCTATTATTATAACATATTTTCTTAATAGTTGTTTTAAATAAATATTAAGGTCTCATTTGGTAGGTAACATGTTTGCCCAGGACAAATTCATTCTTCAGAACATCAAGATTAACTCTCAAGTACAATGTAAGCATTCTCAATTATTTATATAATACCTTTCATTCCTGAATGAATGAAACCTTGTTTTTTAATATGTCAGTAACCATAAAGATACAACCAATGTCATGAAAAAAGTTATTCACCACCGCATGATGGGTTAATTGTGGAGAAAAAGGCAATCACCTTTGGTCTGAATTAACAAATGTGAATGCGCACTGAAATTAAATTGCTTAAATTGGTCGAATGTGTACTTTCTTTTTCATTACTAACATTAGCCTGAAAACAAGGCATGAATATTGCCTTGGCTGATTTCAAATAATAACTGTGGTTATTATTATATACTTAAATGAAGACAGGTTTTACAGTGTATCATCTATGTGGAGAAACAGAATTGTCAAAGCAAACTTACCAGATAAACAATATTTTTTACCTGTATTTCATAGAAAACTGAAACACAGTTTGTGTAATTAGGTTTTGGCCTCAGGTTCTGAATATCCAGAGCTTGCACTACTAACCATTATTTCCACTGCCGTATTTTGAAGACTTGAGAACTAGTCAGCTTTCTTTTCTATCCCCCAAGGTCATGAAAAAGGAAGTAATGATTATTTTTATTTTTCTCCTGGATATAACGCATCTTCTTAAAACCCAGCACAATTTGTTGCCAACATAATATAAACTGTAGTCCCTAAATATGATTGGTTGTATTTATTTAGTTTTTTCTTTTATAGTTTATAATGGTATTGTGACCTTTAATTTTTATTGAAGTCACATTTGTTGAAAATATTGAATATAATTCAGAGACACAGATTCACACCACTACAAATGTCTGTTTCCACACCACACCCACCACCATAAATCTATTGTTTATTCAACAGCTTTATTGAGATATAAATTACATCTAACACTCATCATTTGTTTCAAATGAGAAATTAGATGAGTTTGGGGAGATTGTCTGTTTATGTGTGGTATTTATATATGTGTGTACGTGTGTGTAGGACACTTCTACATATATGTAGTAAAATATGTATGTGTGTACATATATACATATATATAGTGATGTCCAAAACCACAGTACATTTTACCAACACTTCAAGAGCATTAAAAACTTTCTCAAAAACCCTAAAAACAATTTATTTTCAGCCGTAATTATTTGCTTTCAACAACACACATATAAATAAATCCTGAAATATGTATTCTCTCCTATTTGAATTCTTTCATTCAGTTTGATGTTCTGTAATTGTTACATGTGTCAACTATTTGCTCATTTTTAAGGCAGTGTGTATTCCCCTACATAGATTTGCACTAATTTGGTTAACACTTTATTAGTTGATGGATATTTGGATTGCTTCAATGCTCTAATATCAGCAGTACAAACACCAACATATGTTCCAGTCATTGTAAGGTGACATATTCTGAAAGCAGAACCATTGGGTCATTTGTGACTTATTTTCTATATGTTATTGAGATATAATTGGCATAACATTATATTGGTTTCTGGTGTACAATATAATAATTTGATATTTGTGTATGTTATAAAATGATCACCACAATTAATCTAATTAAAATCCATCGCCATATGGTTTTAAAATCCATCACCATAACACTTTTTCTTGTGATGAGAAATTATAGCATATGCTCTCTAAGTTCAGACTTAATTTTGTCTGATTGCTAGTCTGTTTTCCAAAATTACTAAAAATTTACAGTCCCACCAGCAAAACAAGAGCTTCAGTTGCTCCATGACCTCATTAACACATATTTTATTTAATTGTAGGTAAGTGTATGATTCAGTGTGATATACAGTTGTTAGATATGTGTTGTTAATATAGAGTTCCTTGGATGGGACTAGTACATTTGAAAATCCTTTTATATGCTTATATACCATTCATATATCTTATTTTATAAATTAAATTTTTAAATGTTTTCCAATTTTTGATAAATTTCAGTTTCACTCTAATTTTTTTTATTTCTCTGTATTGGTCTTAAACGTAATTTGTTAAATTTATTTCTAAGTGCTACAGATTTTACTGCCATCACAACATATTTTTACTGCTGTCACAAAGACAAATTTAGAAACGCTCTTAAGTTTTTCAATGTTCATAAATTGATATGATTTTTTTTGTACCTGGAATATATAATTAAATCTTGAAAAATTAGTTCTAGTGTATGTTTTCCAGATTCCTTGAGAATTTCAACATATGTGATGACTTTCTTCTTTGAAAAAAATTTTTTTATATAATTTGTATAAACAAATATATTTATTCCTCTGACTTTATTATGCTAACTAGAATTTCCAAAGCAATTTTGGGTAAAAGTGGTAAGAACAGACAGTCTTGTCTTACAGCTAATGATAGAGGAAATGTATATTTAGCCTTTTACCCTTGAGGTTGATGCTAGATATAGATTTTAATAGATGTCATTAATCAAATTGTGAAAGCTTCTTTATTCTATTTCAATGAAAATTTTTAGGATAAATGATAAAAATTAGCCAAAAGGAACTTCTGTGACCATTCAAATTATTAACATGCTGTCCTTTTAGTCTATGAATACAATTCATTATACTGTGAAATTCTTCAAATAGTAAGCTAACTTGATTGCTGACTTGTCTCACATTTGTTGGGTGGCTTTATATTATCTACTTTAAAGCATTTGATAATATTTTGCTACAAGATAATTTGTAGTGTTAAACTATTTTTCATTCACAGTCAGAAGATAACTATCTTCCTACATTCTTAAAAGTGTTTCTTTTTCCTCAATCTGTCAAGCATCAAATTATTAATATTTGCATTAATACTTCTGTAAAGTCATATGGAATACCACAGGAAAGTCATTTTTGCCCTATGTAAATTTTTTCATGAAAAATACTAATTATGAATCTTATTTTTTAAATGAAATTAGGATTATTATTATTTTCTTTTTTGGAACATTTTAGAAATTTGGGTCCTTTAAGAATAATGTTGATCTTGGCAAAATGCTGCTCATAATAGACCTTTTCTACTACCTGGAGAGTCTAGAATACATTATCTCTTCCAAGACTGTTATTGTTCAACTGTGTCATAATTTTCCAGAGAAAAATAAAGCTCTGTTGCATTTCATCAACTTTACAGCACTTTTCAAAGAATCAGACTTTGTTCTATTGATTTTATCATTGATGTGTCTTTTTCTTCGATTTTTTTAATTATATACTCTCATCTACTTCTCCCCTCTCCTAACTTTATGGGTTATTATTTCTTCTTTTCTTTTGTATTGTTAAAAGGCACTTAGATCACTGAATTATGACCTTCATCTCTCCTAGTATAACCATTTAAAGTTGTAAATTACCTTAAGACTTCTCAGCCGTGCCCCATGCTTGTATATAGCTGGTATATATATTTACATCCGATTTAGTCCAAAATATATTCTCATCCTCATCCACTTTGAACACTTTTTTGACCTATGAATGTTTGGAAATTTTTACTTAATATTAAGTTATTTAGAAATTTTTGGAAATGATTTTTAAAATCAATGTTCAGCTTACTTATGTTGGAAATTTTTGATATATTTTTTTTTAAAGATTTATTTATTTGTGCATACAGAACTGGGGTACAGGCCAGAGGCTCAGGGGTGGCGAGAGGCTTCACCAGAGACAGAGCGGGAAGCAGAACAGGCAGATCGACTAAGCACACTGCTGAGGGGAGCAGCGGGCGGGTCAGGAGAGGTCTGCCGCGCCATGTGGTCACCTCCGGGGCAGGCGGGAATCGAACTCATGCGGGAGCGGCTTTAGATTCTCAGTGCTGTGCTCCAACCCGCTGTGCCACCAGGGAGGGCCAATTTTTGATATATTTTAATGTGTTGATATTTATGTCTCCATATGTTGTCTGTCCTGGTATGTATTGTATGAACACTTGAAAATAACGTGTTTCTCTTTAGTATAACCCCTATAAATATCAAATAGGCCAACATGACTAAATGTATGACTTAGCTTATACATTTTTTTAAATATTTTTGTGTCTATCTTATGAATTACAAAAATGAGGCTATTAAAATATTCTACCCCCCAAAAAAAATATCCTACCCATATTTGTGAATTTGTTTAACTTGTTCTTTAATTATATTTATGCATTCTGAAGCTCTGTTATTAGTTATATTCATACTTATGATTGTGATGATTCCAAGGTGAATTGCTAATTGTATTATGTTGAAATGTTTCACTCATTCTACACTTATTTTTTGCATATAAATTTATTTTACTTTTTAGTAATAGATTAATAAAAGCATGCTAATGTTTATTTGCCCTTATCCTCACCTTTTACGCTGTAGTGGAAATCTGTAATGCCATATTTCTCTTACTGGAAAAAGGACATTATTTTTTCAAATAACTTTTTTCTGCCCTCTGTACTGCTTTCCTGCAAACAAATTTTTCTAGGCTGCTAAAGCAATATGTCACAGAGGAGACTAGAATAATACACATTTAATATTTCAGTGTTGGAGACAAGAAACCCAAGAATGAAGGTATCAGCAGGAAGGGGTCCTTCTGAAAACTGGGAGGAAACATTGTTCCATAGTATTTCCCTAATGTTTGCTATGTTCCTTACAACTGATGGCTTGCTTTATCATCTATCCCTAACTTTTCTTATCTTTAGAGTGTTTCTTCGTGCAAGTCAGTGGCCAAATTTCCCCTTTGGATAAAAGAAGTCTTAGAGGGTTAAAATTCTTCCCCATGATAGCAGGACCTCATTTTAACTAATTACATTTGCAACAATCCTATCCAAAAACAACAAACAACAACAACAAAACTTGCATTCGTAGATACCAAGTAGTTAAGACTTGAACATATGCATTTCAGGAAAGATACCCTGAACACCCTTCTTCCAGGAAACATATTGAATATGTATTAAATTATCTGATACTACCTGAAGGTCCTGGAGGCTCTGTTCAATTTTCACATACTCACTAAGACACATATTTCTTTGATAGATCTCCAAGTTTCCAAGGTCTCTGTCACTTTTCTCATTACCATTCCCGTGGGCATTGGTTATTATTTCAAAGTTCAAATATTATTTATTTTCAGATCACTAATTTCTGACCATTGTTTTCGTTGTTGTTGTTGTTTAAAATGTAAGGATCTTCCTTACATTTTGGAACCTTGGAACCTGAATGGATTGTGCCTATGATGTTGAGAAACTCATTGAATTGTCCTACATGTTCACCTGTGGCTATCATCAAATGATTGATTTCAGTTTGGTCTCATTTGAATGCCTTTGTTTTTGAAAATGAGTTCCAAATTACAAGCTTTTTATGTATCTAGCATATATAAAAATATGTTTTTATATGTTTTTATATAACATTTTGTGTGTTACGCTGTGGAGACTTGCCATTTGCTATGTGTTAATGTGTTACTTCCATCGCTTCAGCATTGATTTGTTTCAGTGCAGATGGTCGAAAGGAGAAAGCAATCAAGATCTTAGCTTGATTGTTTCATTTTGTAAAAAAGTGCTTTTATGCATAGTTCAAGGATCAGCAAGATTAGATGTATGTATAAGTTAGAGGATGGAGATACAAAAAATAAAAGTGTAGTAGCAGCGGTAGTAATCTTACTAATAAAATAACTGATGAAAACTTTGAGCGAGGCCACACACAAATAAATATATGTATTTTTCATACATATATTTACTTATTCCCCACATTAGTGCTAGAAGTTAAATCAAATTACTGTAATTTATCAGAAGCCACATAAGTTTTAAGCTACAGACTTGGAAACTAAACAAGTCTGCTTGAAAACTTTAACTCTTAAATTTTATATTCTGTGGTTATATTTTTTATTAATGTTTCGTTTCAATGCTAACTATATGGTAATATATATGAACAAATAATTCCACAGTTGGAATTATTAACTTGAAATGTTAAGCAAATAAAGTGATCACATCATATGTATCTCACTTATATACAAAAAAAAAAGTGTTAAGGAGCTCAGAATTTCAAGTGTTGACTAAATGAGAAAAAAGAAAAACAAAGTTCTGTGAGTGGGCATTGGGCACACAACTGGATATCACTGAGTTTGGCACAACACTTGATGACAAGAATGATCTCAAAAGATGTTCTCATTTTGGCTATTTTTTTTTCCTTCGAGGAAACATCAGGAATTCAAAATTCGGGGTTCCAGGGAAGTAAATTTTCATTTCAGATTTTTTTTTTTTTTTTGCCTCTTAGAGTATACTCCCAAATGCCAGAGAAGCTGAAATGTAAAATAAATTATTACAAAATATTTGCCAGCTAAATAACAATTATCCTAAAAACACAACTTGTATTAAATAAAAAATGTGCTTCATATTTTCAGCAATGGATCAAACCTGTAACTAATGTCACATCATCAGTGTGTATGACAAACACATTACTAAACAGTCACTATCAATATTTCATTTTGAAACACTAAACATCTATTTCTATACTTAAGCACAGTTGTTCTGTTTTTTAAACAACTTTAAAGGATCAAGTAAAGCCTGTAGTCTTTGCATTTTCATTGTTACAGCTCTTTTTTAATTAACCAGTATCATCTTGAAAACAGCACACTGTCTAATATATTCTTTTCCTGAGCAAATTAAGTGGGTTTGTGTTTTCTTATTTATATTGATTAACAACTGTACCTTGCCATGCATAAGGACTTGAATTCTCTTTAAGAAAAAAAAAAAAGTGATTTACTTTATTCCTTAAAAATAAATTGACAGGCATCAAAGATAGGGTCATTCCAATTTTATATGATGAAAACTCACACAGAAACTAGGTAAACACAATTTTCCTTTATTTAACTTGGGGAATAAATGCTTCACAAATGTTATTTCATGACCATCAAAAAAAACAGCACAGAGTTGGACTGGAAATATTTTCTTAAAATAATGCATTTTCATTTCCTAAATCCAATTCCAGAACATATGGAGAAATGGTTTCAGGTCATCAAAGAATCTTTTAATAAAATTTTCCTAGGCATTTTTTTTTAGTGGAATCTAAGATTGAATCAGTATTCTAGGCTTTGGACTCTAAAGGAAGTCAGTATACTCAAACAATAACAAAAAGAAAAAAAAAAAGAAAAGAAAAGAAAAGAAAGCAAGGACTGAGATAGCCTGAATCTACCCAGTCTGGAAATCCCAGGAAATATAGAGAATGTTCCATTTTATGCAATATCAGATTTTGCAACCAACACATCACAATGATATCCCTGTCTAAGAAGACAACTAAGTAATCCCTTTGAACAATCAGAGAATTTCCTTAGAGCTAAAAACCAAACAAAATAACCAGTAACACTGTTCACATGTGGCAATAATGCTAATGTAAATTACCTAAATTATTAAATAATCAATCAACCCTTATTTTATTTCTCACTATGAAGAATCATTTATTTCTTCAGAATTTTTGCGAGTTGTCAAGGTGTCACATTTGAGCTAAATTATGTGACTTTAATCTTACTCTTACAGTTTCAAATTCATGCTAATACTTCACTTGCCCTGGTAATTATAAAGTATAATTCACACAAATTATAATTAACTTTTACAATACTAGAAAGTTCTGCCTACTCAAGAAGGATTGGATTTTCTATCTCTAAGAATCAACTATTACTTCAGTCTGTGGAGACATGCATACATTCTTGAGTAAGACATCATGGAATTCATGTTTTTCTATATTATATTCAATTCATGAAGCTTCAGTCATATGGATATCATTATGCTTGTTTTAAGAAGAAAAAACGGACAGTAGAGAAGATAAACAGGTTGCTTAGAGCTTTGAGCCAATTAAGCCCAAGATATCTCCCTAAAGACAATACCCAATGGTATCTCTGTGGAATAACAAGCAACTCAACTAAGAGATAAAGGCAACTAGACAACCTCGCAAGCAAACCTTTAAAAGCTGAGTACAGAATGAAGCACCGAGTGGGAGCAGGTACAGAAGGATCTAGAATAGAGTGGGGAACCAAGCGCAAATAACAGTGGTGGTGGATGGAGTACATGCGATGGTGGGTACACTATGGTGGTGAGACTTGCTGGGTTTATCCTCAATGCCAACACAGTTTTTAAAAAGGATAGGGTCACACACTCCCACCCCATCAGACCAGACATCTTTAATGGATTTTTTAATGGGTGCACATAACATACAGAACTTGGTTCCAAATGGATTAACAGGCAATTAGCTGGGAACAGTTTGACTCGGCTTGAAACTGTATTCTTAATACATCACTTCTTCAACGCCTTTCTCTACTGTCTGAGATTGACTTTTTTCCTCAGTTACACCAGACATTCAACATCGTCATAGCTCAGATAATTAAGTCATTATTTTTCCATTCAAAATGCCATAATTCCTCCTCTACCCTGAGAAGTTGCATTTACCTATGATGTTTCATGAAAATGATCCCTCGTTGGAGTTAAGACGTTTTTCTGCCACACTTTCCTTATAGGCAAGACAGACCAGGACATTCACTCTACACTCTTATTATATAGCAAGAAAAATGTGTTACTAGAGTACAGTTTATTAAATGTATTCTTTGTCGTCACTGGACTTAGCAAATCCACACACATTTATATAAGCAAATCAAACCTTTGTGCTTAGGAACTACCATGACAAAATTGGAACCAGATGATACCTCAACCAAGGGAAAAAAATCATTTCTAAGGTGACTACTTGCACCTAAAAATGCAATGCTTCTCCCTCATCATTGCTTCAAATTCCAACACAGCCACAAGCATCCTGATCTGCCCCTCACAGGCAGATACCTAAGTAAAATTTCATTAAGCTCCTCTCAACACCACACTGTGTCGACTCAGGCTTCCAGGAAAAAGCACCTGCATAGGATCTACAATTTGAAGGCCAAAAGGACCAAATTAGTTAGCAACTCAAAAACTAACCAATGGATCTTATATAGTTTAAAAAAAAAAAAGGCATCATGACTTTAAGTTAGTATTATTTAGTCATTATTTCGAAAGTCACTATGTAGTCATTATTAAAAGCAAGCCTCTCAGGTTCAGAGACAGCTGTCTAGTTACTTCATAATGACCTTTATATTTGCTCACTTTTATAAAGATTTTTAAAATAGTGTTCTGTTTATGGGAAAATGGAGCAACAGAAGTCTCCATATAGGCCGCACCCAATTTTCCTAAAGAGAACAGCGTAGGTTAGCACAGGCCATCTGTGAGGGTCTGTGAGCCATAGCACCCACATGCACCCACTCAAGGCCAGAGTGCCTCCTCCCTTTGCAGCTGTTCCAGGGTGCCCTTTTCCTGTAAGCTTCCAAACCAGGACAGCACGTGATCGCTAAGCCCTCTCTCTATCTCTTCTTGCCATCATGTTTTTCTGACTTTTCCTTTTGATGACCTTGTCAGAGTAAGGAGTAATGGTCAAGTATTTTGCAGGGATGCTCCTCTACTGAAATTTGTTTTCCTTATGATTGGACTGGGGTTATGGATGTTAGGAAGGAAGACCAAAGAAACAAAATGCCATATTCATCATATCACACCAAGGGTACAAGCCAGAAACGTGATTTATGATGGTTAATGTTGACCTTTATCATTTGGTAGAGGAAGTGTTTGTCATATTTCTTCACTATAAAGTGGCTTTTTTTCCCCTCAAAAATCTGGTTTCTGTAATGTTCTCTTTGGAAGGAATTTACTACAAGCAGCCCACACTTAAAAGGACACATTTTTAATTCCTGCTTCCTGAGACTGGCATATCTGTATCAGTTATTTAGCTTCTTCCTCACTCCCTAATTTTCTTTTCTCACCAATGAATTTATTTATTCAATATTTACATTTAAAGAAATGGATTCATGGACATTTAAAATTTGGGGTTTTAACCCAATACTGTTTTGTTTCTCAAATTATTCTAGCATTGATCATTAACTAGTTGACATTTAAGTCCCTTTGACATACTTGAATCTGTGTGTGTGTGTGTGTGTATGTGTATGTACCACATGGCCTTACTTTCTGACACAGAAAGATGTTCCAGACAAATCTTGTATATTTATTATGCAACTTCAAAATCGACCTTTTGTCCTAGGTACCATGGTTCATTTCAATGGACAATTAAAATCTGAGCTGGGATGTAAAACACACTGCTGTTGCCACTGTTGTATTTATTTTCAGGATCTCTCAATGCACAGGTCAAAGAAATCTTTGTGTGAACTGTGTGTGTGTATATACATGTATATGTAATATACATGAGATATACCTACACATGTGTGCACACCATCAGTATTGGACTGACACATAAGACATGCGTCCTTATGTCTTCGAACCCCTTTAACTAATGTGGCTCATCCCAGGCTCCTCCTGCCTCTGCTTTGCAAACTCACTCACCAATGATGACATCTCTGGCTCCCACCACCTGCCCTTCATTTACTCGATCTATTTTAGTAGATAGCATAATAACGTCAGAATTATTAAATTCTATCCTCTGAGAAGCAACTTTATTGACTAAGCTATAAGTTCATGTGTACTTCCTCGCCTTTATTTTATCCACTTTAAAGCATCATCAGACCCTCCACCCCTAAACACCTTCATGAAGATTGTTTCATACAATGAAGTAATATTCTTTCAGTCTGTGTATTTTCTGAGAATATCTCACCTCTAAATGATTGCACATATAGTAATGTTCACTCACTCTGTGTGCCTTAATGTTCTGTGGTTTTTCATAAATGCAAAATGGAATAGCTACCATTAAATCATCACTGAGAATAGTTTCACCACCTGAAAACTCTCAGGTATTCCACCCTATCACATCTTCCCCTTTCCTCCAAACACTTGGCAACCAGTGATCCTTTTACTCTTTCTATAGTTTTACTTTTTCCTAGAGTATGACAACTGATATCATACATGAGACTTTCCAGATTGACTTCCCTCACTTAATTGTAACATGTATTTAAGAAATGCATTTACCTCTTTCTGTAACTTGATAATTGGTTTCTTCTTAACACTAGTATTTCATTAAATTGTGAAGCACATCTTAGTTGCTTACAGGTTTTAGCAAGTATCAATAAAGCTACTATAAACATGTGTGTCTAGGTTTCAGTTAAACATGTGTAAGTACAACTGTTTAGTCATATGGTAAAACTATTTAGTCATATTTCTAGCATAGTAAAAACACCAAAATGTCTTCTCAAGTACAAAGCCATTTTGCATCTCCATCATCAGTGATTCACCACCAGACCCTGTTCCTCCTCATTTTAGCATTCCATAGTGTTCAAGGTTTTTCTCCTTTTATTTTAGTCATTCTTATATTAATAGTGGTATCTCATCTTTTTAATAGATACAGTTCTGCATACAGAACTGGGGAATAGCCAGAAGTTCAGGGGCGGTGAGAAGCTTCACCAGAGGCAGAGAGGAGGACAGAACAGGCAGATCAACGAGGTACACTGCTGAGGGGAGCAGAGGGTGGGTCAGGAGAGGTCTGCCAGGCCATGTGTCCCCTCCCAGGCTGGGGATCGAACTTGCACTGAGGCGGCTGCAACCAGCTTCCAGTGCTGTGTCCTAACCAGTTGCGCCACTGAAGTTTTAACTGGCTTGCTATTAAGAGTTTTACATCTTAACTGTTTTACTTGTATTTTCTTTGTTCTTACTTTTTTTTTTTGTATCATTTTCATACACAGGTAAAGTTGGCTTATAGTTCCGTATATCATCTAGGCGAATATGATATTTGCTTTTACATTGTAGGAATAAAGTTATTAAACCCTAAAACATATATAATTCAGGGAGATGGCACTAATTCAGAGTCTAGTAGTAAACTTACCCATTCACTATATGAATATATTTTAGCAGTTTCCTTGTAAAGCCTACAGGATTTTTTCATACATTATCTCTGTTTCATCTTCTAACAGATTTATTGGGGAAAAACAACCAACCACCTGACTAGGTAATATTTCCTGTGTCTTTCTTTCCCAAGAATAAAAATGCTGCATTCTCTGTTGAGTTTCCTTCACTGCTTGTACCGCCCACTTCATCTCCTCTTTTTAAGTCTTTGGAGAATACCATGTACTATGTATCTGTTTGAAGTTTCCTTAAATTCTTTACTATTTTAGAATATACAAAGATAGATGCGATCCTTCAAGATTACATATAAACATATATGCCTGTAAATGTACAAATTTAAAATCGCAAATGTATATGTAAGATTTAAAATATAAAATTCTAACCTCGTATGCACACATATATATGTATGTGTATACATATATGTGCAAATGCCCACATACATCTACACAGGAAATTTGAAATTACAGAAATAAACATTTTAGAACCCATCCTATATTTTTTCTGATTTAACATTTACATAGAATCATAAGCCAGACATTCTTCTCAACATTATATACATAGCACAATGCAGAACAACAAAAAAATTCTCCCATCTCTCACCTTACTTTTCACATTTCTAAGAGAAAATGTGAAAATTAAGAAGAAAGTGACAATCAACATGATTAAAATGAAACCAAGATGTTTGTAGTTTCTATTTCCCAATGACAGAAATGTGCAACTACTTAACTACTTTGACAATAAACTATGAACTAAAAATAGTGCATTGCGTTACTATTACAAACTTTGTCTTCTTTTAGTTATATTTATTTATGCTCCAATCTTTTTGTGATATACCCAGGAACATTTATATTTTTAACTTATTAGGTGTGTGTGTGTAGGTAGATAGGAGAGATAAAGAGAGAGAGATCAGCTGTATAGTTTGTATAAAGATCTGGGATTCTCATGCAATAATGTGTGTGAATGTCAGTGTTTTATCATATTTATAATTTACATCGTGTTCAGAGAGATCAGCATGCTAGAAAGTCTCTGGTGTACATGTGCCATATCCTATTTTTTAATTTCAGAGGAAAAAAAAAACACAAAGCTAAATTTCTCTGGGTGCATATGGGATTATGCATTTTCTGATCCGAGGGCTCACTTTTTATAGCCTTTGAAATAAGCTACATTGTCACGCAATAATTATATGTATTTATGTCTCTGGGAAAGAGTGATTGAGTGTCATCTGTGGAGCTGTGCAGTACAACCCCGTGGCTCGCATCAAGCACACTCTTAAGGATTTAGAGCTGAGTGTGTGCTTGAATGCACTTTAGAACTGAATCATATCCCTTGACATAGACAGATACATGTGTGTGACTTACCAAAGCTCTGGTTTATCACTCAGTCCATGAATCAAATGAATGCCTGCCTAATTTTTTTTATAATAGGTGTTAAAACTACCTATAAGGAAAGGTATCTATATCTGAGCATTTCTAAAAAATAAGTGAATGTATAAAATTTGCAGTTTATGTGTATGAGTCACAAACAGATTAGGACACTACAACTTGTAGAAATGCAAGTCAATCCTAACGCAATGCCATCGTGACATGATATTTAAAAAGCTGTATGAGGTTAAAGAGATCCTGCTGCAACGCCCTTAGGGCTTGGGGGATGACAAGGAGAAATAGTCCCTCAGATGCACGCATCTTTCTAGATCTGATGATAAATGCCTTATTTTTCAGCAGAATCCATTAAAATGTATGAAGGTTTTATCAGTTCCAAGGAGATATTCCTTGTATTAAAATCAGCAAATGATAGAAATCACACCAGAAGCCCTGTATTAGGTTTGAACCACACAACGCTATGATGTAAACAGTTAGAACTCAAAATGTCTTAGTAGAAGTTATCGTTTCATGGGTGACCTAATATGGTAAAGAGAGTCAGTTGAAAAACAGTGAATTGTTTGTGGGGAATTTCAATGATGTTATTAGTTATATTTTGCTTTCAAAATATCTGAACACTGTTATATTACTTCCATAAAGTGGCTATTGGGAAAACTTGCTCTCCTAAGGATTATATAATTGCTTAAGGTGTTTCTCTCAGGGAGTAGGAATCTCAGGTTCTATATATTGGGAGCGAGGGCAATATGCATGTACCTTATTTCTGTTGAGATCACGCTGATGATTTCCAGATGATTTGATATTCCATGACTCGTCCTTTCTAAATCTTATTTATATAATATTTTATAAATATTCCGTAACCAAAGTTGTGTGAGGCAGGGGAGAGGGTGCAATGACCTCATTTTATATATGTAATTAAACTGGCCTCAAAGAGATTAGCTGCCTGGCTTGTGCCAAACATCATAAATGATACAGATATATAAAATGGGTCATCTGTCGCCAGCTGCTGCCAGGCTCCTGCCATAGAGCACACTGTTAATAAGGGAAGATAAAGATTCAAGCCTTTCCCAGGCCTCAGGATTTGTCATTAATCAGACAGAATCACAGTCATTTTAATTGAACTATATATGAACTAAGAGAGTGAGAATTTTCTTTATACTGATGACATTTTAGTGACTTTAAGATTCTCTTCTTATCCTCACTCATTTATTAATTTTTTAAAGATTTATTTATTTATGCATACAGAGCTGGGGTACAGGCCAGAAGTGCTGGGGCGGTGAGAGGCTTCACCAGAGACAGAGCGGGGAGCAGAACAGGCAAACTGATGAAGTACACTGCTGAGGGGAGCAGTAGGCGGGTCAGGAGAGGTCTACAGCTCCATGTGGTCACCTCCGGGGCAGGAGGGGATCCAACTCATGCTGAAGTGGCTTTAGCTTCTTAGTGCTGTGCTTTAACTCGCTGCGCCACCAGGGAGGGCCCCACTTTTTTCATTTTTAAAAAAGATTCATTTATTTATACCTACAGAACTAGGGTACAGATAAGAGGTGTGGGGAGCGAGAGGATTTACCAGAGACAGAGTGGGGAGCAGAACAGGCAGATCGATGAAGTACATTGTTGACGGGAGTAGCGGGCAGATGAAGAGAGGTCTGCTGCTTCCTGTGGATCAGCTCTCTGGCTGGGGATCGAACTTGTGCTGCAGTAGTTGTGATGCAATCTTGTAAAGCAAAGTTAGTATACTTCTGCAGACAACTCTAGCTGGTCCAAAGATATACTAAATATCTTGGGACATTTCTTAACTGATTGAACTTGACCAAACAGATTTTGGAAAAGATGAGCTCTAAGATAGCGCTTAGTTAATTAGTGTTATGATTCAAAAATAAATGACCCCTTTGTATAAATCTCCTAAAAATATATAAACTCAAACATTTACACCATAATCCATTATATTTTTTTATATTCCAAAAAAAAAAATCTTATCCCAACCTTCAGTAATTCTTGAAGCTACAAAGCCTCAAGAACATTGTGCTCTATGGAAATACACTGATAAGCTTTTGCATGATTTAAAGACAACTCTGGGCTAAGTTCCGCATGAAGACCAAGGCACCTGGCTGTGTTTGCCTGTTTAGGCTCATGTCCTTCCAACATGAAGCTCAGTTTGTCACTTGACGTGATCATTGGACAGGGGAGCATGAAACTCTCCTGTCTTATCATCATGTTACAGGGTAGCCCAGAGTGGAGTGGGCCGCCTGTCTGTGGGGCCTCACCAGCGTGCTCACAATTCAGTTATACTGCAGGGACATACAAAAGGGTCAATAATGGGTTTATTTACAAAAGAGGAAAGGAATAGGAAACAACTCAGGGAATGAGAGCGGGATACAAAGTAACTGGAATACCTTACGGCTAGGCTGACTGAACACACAGAGTCACCCGGTTAGGAGAGCTGCTTCCCTTGCGAGCGAGAGAGCCCAAGATGTAATCACGCCCTATTTATCCCCAATAGGGATAAGTGTCCCAGAATTCCTGCTAGCCCCGCCCTTGGGTCCTCGCAGTTCTCTCCCTGGTACTGCTGGGAGTTGTAGTTTCCAATCACTGGAGTAGGTGTAGGGTCCAGAAAGCTGGAATAGGGGGTGGAGTCCATAAGACTTTGCAGAGTTCCTTTACGACATCTTTCCCCTTAACAATCATGCCTCAATGTCACAATTTTAAACAACAGTATCTTCTGCAGCAGTCAAGCAGGAGTAGGGGAAAGACTAAACTGCTCTTAGTAATGCTGCACCATTACTTATTTAATGACTGTCCATGGAAAACGCCGTACTGAAGGCGGCAGCAGGCAGGAGAAATCCGGGCATCTAAGGGGACTTACAGTCCACGCTCCCTTGAATTTCAGGTGTCAACAAATCTACGAAGACGGTGCAATCCAAAGAAAGGCAGTGCACATGTCAGTACGTGGGAAAGAATACTAAGTACAGTAAATATACAACTGAACACTCTTCTTACATAGGCTTAGGAAAGAAAAGAAAATGATGAGTGTTATGAGAACTTACTTTTGTCTCAAGATATAGGGTATGTACAGATCCATAACCCAGCAACTTCCTTTCATGACACCTATTACTCATCTACTCAGAGACAATTTTGCATGATCAATGTAAATCATGCATATTATTAATTTTTGCTAGCCTCTATTAATGGGAAAGAAAAGTATTATTTGCATAGGAGAGGTCCAAAATGCAGTTGAAAATATATAACCAGAATTACTGGCATACTGTGAAGCAAAACAAGCCTACCAGATCACATTTGTTTTAATGACGTGGGGATATAAGGTAGAAAAGTTCTACTCCAAAATTTACTCTTTGCCTGGCAATAAGTGCCAGCAGACAATAATCAAATTTCATACAAAACCATATTTCCAGTTCACTTTTATAACTCTCTAGTGTTATTCAGCCTTTCAATAATAGGTAATTGGAAAAGGCACTATGCATTTTACAAATGTTTTCCCTTGGATTTCTGAAAAGGTGACTTTTTCAAAAAGTAAAAGCTAAAGCATTTCTAAGTCAGAGAAATCTCATATAATTAAAGCCTCCAGCTGCATACATTTTTAATAGCACAGACAACATAGTAATTGACATATGTGATTCTGGATCACACTTCAGATTGAAAATTATGTTAGTCTGATGAAATGTGTTTAAGTGCACTAACCAGAGATACTTTCAGTAATTCGGCTTTTAATGACTATCCTTCACTTCAGAGCTACCTTTGATGTTAAAATAGTCTAAGAAATAATGTAATTTTCCCACATGCTGGTTGGGTTATAGTCAGATGTTTCTTAAATATTTCATGTAAGAACTCTCCCTGACCCCTACCACAGTGAAAATGTGAGGAGATTTTACTTATAATAATTTTATATCTTGTAGTTCACTAAATTAACTGCAATGATCAGGACCTCAACCAAAATGGATTGCTGAACTAAAGTAGGATCAAAGCAATAAATCAAAAGGATATAGCAGATGTAAAAATACAAATTACAAGAATAACTTCAGAATAATTAATATTTGCAAAATTACAGTGCAAAAGACCTTCGAAAGTATAAAGCCCATATAGTACATTAAAATCTAAAATTTTAAATAGACCTCTGAGCCTGGAAAAGACTGCCATCTCTGAGTTTTTTGCTGTGAAGCCAACGGGCTGGTTAGCACAGAGCTTCATTAGCAATTATAGAGCTCTTTCCTAAGTTTCATTTCTCCAGTGCCTTACACAAATTATTACCAGACTTGTTGGACATATGTGATGATTCAAAAGCTTCTCAATCACCTTTCCTGCATATTAACCAAGGTCATAATTTATACTTTCTAAATACTTCAAGGAGAAGAAATAGATGTGTCAAGAAAAATCTAAAGGGATATTATTTAATAATTTCAATAAGCATTCACTGAGCACCCATTACTAAGAGATTAACGAATTGTTCATGGAATATTGAGAGATGAAAATAAGGTGTTTCCATCTATCTTTGAATGCCACTAAATAAGAGCAAAACAAATACAAGATGGGAAGAACAAGATTGTGGCCAAAAAAGAGTAAATGATCTCGTTCCTCACATTTTGTATCTGTTTATCTCCTTATTTAGTAGCATTCAAAGGTAGATGGAAACACCTTTATTTGTAATTATTAACATGTTACTAATTCATAAAATAGTAAAGTGGAATAAAAAAATAAAAAAGCTTTTTGACTTAAACTGGTTACACATCACGTGATACCAGCAGTAAAGAATGATGGTGGCGCAGTGGACTGAAGCACAGCACTGAAAGCTAGCCACCGCTGCTTCGGTGCCAGTTCAATCCCCTGATCTCAGAGGTGACCCACGTGGTGCAGCAGACCTCTGCTGTCGTCTGCTGCTCCCCTCAGCAGTGTACTTCGTCCATCTGTCTGTTCCGCTCCCCACTGTCTCTGGTGAAGCCTCTCACTGCCCCTGCACCTCTGGCCTGTACCCCAGTTCAGTATGCACAAATAATAAATAAAACTTTTTAAAAAGTGTTATTCATTAAAATGTTGTTCAGGAAAGAAAAAGGCAATAATTGTATATGATCTCTAACCAGACTATACCTTTTATGCAACAGGGGAGCTTCTCATTTCTCAATTCCCTAGGGAAAAAAAAAAGCTAGTGGCTTTGAAAAATATTTCATGAATCAATTTAAAATTAATTTGTTAGCTTCTCATTAACTATTCATATCAAAATATGGAAATTAGCAGCAGAACATGTGTTGCGTTGCTCTGTTAGGATGAAGATTGTTGGGAATTCACATGGGATTTCAAAGGACTCTAAAGCCAAAACAATAATACTTTAAAAACAGAGTTGGAAGAATCACTTTTGTGATTTCAAAACTCACTAGAAAACTACAGTACATGAAAGAATGCCATACCAAGGAGAGACTGACATACAGAAAATGGAATGTAAGAGAGAGTCCGGAAATAAACACTTGAGTATGGAGTCACATAGTTTTGACAAAAGTCCCAAGACAAAGTAAATGGAACTGGGAAAGATGGAGCACCCACCATATTCAAAATAACGCCATACACAAAAATAAGCTCATAATGGGCCACAGATCTAAATGTAAGAACTAAACTACAACATTCTTAGAAGAAAAAAATAGAGGAAATGGTTCACAGTTTTGATATCGGCAATGGCACCTCTGATATGGCAGCAAAAGCACAGGAAACATGGGAAAAATGCACAAAACTGAACCACATCAAAATTTTAAACTTTGGGGCATCAAAAGACACTATGAGGAGAATAAAAGGGCAACATGGCACAGATGAGGAGAAAGTTTCTGCAAATCACATATTAAGGGATTTGTATTGATGCTGCAAACTGCAACCACTCAACAACAAAAAGCAAAACAATTCAATTTAAAACTGAGCAAAAACTGGGCCCTCCCTGGTGGCGCAGCGGGTTGAAGTGCACCACTGGGAAGCTGAAGCCACTTCTGCATGAGTTCGATCCCCGCCTGCCCCGGAGGTGACCGCATGGCGCGGCAGACCTCTCCTGACCCGCCCGCTGCTCCCCTCAGCAGTGTGCTTCGTCGATCTGCCTGTTCTGCTCCCCACTCTGTCTCTGGTGAAGCCTCTCACCGCCCCTGAGCCTCTGGCTTGTACCCCAGCTCTGTATGCATAAATAAATAAATCTTAAAAAAAAAAAACTGAGCAAAAACTTAAATAGATATTTCTGCAAGGAAGATAAACAGATGGTCAATAAGGACATGAATAGAGGCTGAGTGTTACTAGTCATTAGGGAGATGCAAATCCAATGAGGTGCCGCTTGACATCCCTGGGAGCAGCTATTATCAAAACACAACCAAAAGCTGACAAATGCTAGCGAAGAGTGAGGAAATTAGGGCCTTTATACGTTGTTAGTAGGAATGAAAACCAGCAGCTATGGAGCCGGGTATGTCACTTCTCAAAAAATGAGACAGAAGTGCCATCTCATCCAGCAATTCCACTTCTAAATAGGCACCTACAGGCCTCCGTGCTGGCCTAGTGGTTAAGTCTCAGGCCAGAGTTCAATCCCCAGCTAGAGAAGTGACCCACATGGCACAGCTGACCGCTTCCATCTCCCTGCTGTGCCCCTCAGAAGTGTATTTCAGTAGATCTGCCGGTCTGTGCCCACTCTCTTGCTGATACATCCTTTCAGGACCCACACCCCTGGCCTGTACTCCAGTTCTTCTACATAAAAATAAATTTTAAAAAAATTTTTAAATGCACCCCAAAGACAAAAGCAGGGAAAATGATATTGGCACACCAATGTTCAGGTCGCGTTACCCACCATTACTAAAATGTTGCAGCAACCCAAGAGTTCACTGGCAGACTCACATGCTTTATTTAAGTACAATGGAATATTACTTCACCTTGTATAGAAAGGAATCTCTTGCTACAACCTTTGAGGACATTATGTTCAGTGAAGTTAGTCTGGCATCAAAATAACAAATACAGTAAGACTCCACTGTCTGAGGTAGTGCTTAGAGTCGAATTCATAGAGAACAAAGAAGAGTAGTATTTAGAGGGGTCAGGATGAGTGGGGTGTGGGTAGGTATTGTTTAATGCATGAACCACTTAGTGCATACTTAGAAGGGGACTTGCTAGATAATATTGTAATTCTGTTAAAAGGGTACACTGGATGGGATTCAGTGAAAATGGAAAACTTCTGGAGATGGACTTTGACAATGTTTGTATAACAGTGTGAATGCATTTAACATTGCTGAACTACATGGGCAAAAATGGAAATTCCATGTACTCCACTTGGCCATAACAAAACAATGCGAAGAAAAAAAATCTGTTGTGGAATACAGGCATTATTTGTTAAGCTACAATGCAGTCACATTCAGGCTCAGGGAACTCCATAAGGAGTCTGAGTTTGGATGGCCTCTTCAGCGCTGAACTGTCTGGAGAAAAGCAAGGGGAGGTGACTTTAGAGCCCCCACACCTTTGGACAGAAGCTCCTTCAAAATGGAACATGTCTGCATTAGAATACTCCTCAGGGCTTCAAAGGAGAGATTAAATGAAAGCAACTAGTCACCAACCTCCAGCAGAGGGACAGATGGATGCCTTGGTTCTTAAGGAGGGATTTGGAGCAGCATGATTTAACCCTGTACCATAATAGTAGCCTTGCCCCGTCACTCCTTATTGCCTCTCTCTCTCCCCCATGCATGAGGAGATTCTAGAAGTATAACAGCAACAACAGCTATCAGTTAAGTGCATCCATAACAATAACCTTTTTGAATCTACCCTGAACGCTCACTCATCTTGAACCAGAACCCCCGAATCCAGCTCTTACAGGTCCCCAAGAGATGCTTGTTATATTATTGCTTAAATTGTGCAGCCCCGTCAGTTCTAACATAAATTACTTCCCAGCATGAATTCAAAACACTTGTGAAACTTGCAATGACATTTGTAATCTCTACCTATCTCGTAATTTTCTTTCTAAAAAACATTACTAATTACTGATTAACCTCTGTTAACTGAAGACTGAACCCAATGTCGACAGTAAAAGGGGAGCTACATCTTTCATAGTTTTATTTGGTGTTTTATACCAAAATACATTTTCCTAAATAGCTGTGAAGGAATTTTTATCTCATCCTGTAGTGGAGGAACCTGAGGCTCAGAGAAGTTAATTGACATGGAAAGTGTAAATAGCTAGTAAGTAGCGGAAGATTAATTTGGCTACAAAATCTTTACCAACTCTTTCTTATTAGTACTATCAACAAAAACTCCCATTTATTGAACATCTTTGCAATCTACATTGTAAAAGTGACTTTATATTTTAAATTAAACACAACCATAGAAATAAAGAAACCCACAGAAAATAAGGGAACGTAGTATTGTAAGGAAAGGAAACATCTATCTGTATTGTAAATGAACTTGAACCTCACAAGCTTTCCTGGTCCACCATCCCAAGTTACTATTTAAGAACGTGACAGGTCTGACAAAAATCTCTTAGAATCTTTAAGAACCTGTAAAACATCAAATATTTTGTGTACATATATATACATCTATATGGATGTACATACATGCTTGATAAAGTGTCATCATTCAGGTATGAAGCACCCCTCTTGGGGATAGAACGTATCAAATAAATTAGAAGTATTTCAGTTCAGAGGGCCCTCGCTGGTGGTACAACTCTTTAAAGCACAGTGTATGAAACCTGCCCCAGCTACTTTCATGACAGTTTGACCCCTGGTCAGGGAGCTGACCCATGTGGCACAGCAGACTTCTATATCATCCACTGCTCCCCTCAGCAGTGTATTTGGTCGATCTGCCTGTTCTGCTCTCCTCTCTGTCTCTGGTGAATTCTCTCACCCTCCACATCTGTGGCCTGTACCCCAGTTCTGTATGAATAAATAAATAAATCTTTTTTAAAAAAAAAGTTCCTAACTTGAGGGGTAAAATGGGATTTTACTACTGCTTCAATAAAGTTTGAATGATTTAAATTAGTAAGGTCAAGTCACTTTATTATGCAAGTCCAGAGACAGCATTTAATCATCTGTAGTTAATAGTATAATCGAATGTTTTTAGCTTTTATACTTAGGGTTCCCAGAGTTGAGGAAGAACATAAATCGATCAATAAATTTCAGAATTAATAGATAGTACAAGGCAATCAGAGAGGATCGCCTGTGTGTGCATTTGAAATACATGCAATCCCCAGTGTTACATTTATTTGCAAAAACCTAAACAATCAACAAAACTGAAATAAAGTCTACACAGTTTATCTAGAGACTAGTAGATATGCCAATAAAGTATTTCAGGTAATAAAATCTAGGAAATCTTAATTCATTTCAGTGTATGGTATCAAGGCACTTGATTGGAAAAACTTCAGAATGATTTGTTAGGTCTAGCAAAAGACAAACCCATTCGTAGTTTAGAAACATATGAACTGGAATTTCTATTTCCTAAAGCACATGTTCAACTGCAAAATTGTTTAGTGTCATGAAATTCTTCCTACAATGGGCTCAATAAGACTTACCGACTTACCTGCGAATCATGCTTTATTTTATTTGCAAATATTTATTTGAAGATAACAAGGAGTGACTGCTAGGAATTAAATTTACTCCTTTCCAATCTTACATATAGGCAGGCTGGAAGCAGATGTGATGAAACGACATAATCAGTGAA
Source organism: Condylura cristata (assembly GCF_000260355.1). NCBI lineage: Eukaryota > Metazoa > Chordata > Mammalia > Eulipotyphla > Talpidae > Condylura > Condylura cristata. Next base: position 46,913,907 of record NW_004567115.1, on the reverse strand, counting down.
GTTAGTCTATAAGAATGCACAACATTGAACTTACAACACTTTGAAAGAAATTTTATTTTTATTGAGGCAAATTAGTTTATATCACTCTATGATTTAGGAGTACAGGTTCATACCTTTCAAATATGCATTATTACCACATACTGTAGTTGGAGTAATAGTTTCATATCTGTGTAACTATGTCCCAATTATTTTAATGAAACGGATAATAAGAGCAACAAGAATTCTAAACAGAATACATGATAGGTAGAACTGATAATACATGTGTAAATTTTTTGCAACAAAAAAACCCTTAAGTGGCCCTCCCTGGTGGCGAAGCGGGTTAAAGCACCGCTGAGAATCTGAAGCCACTTCCGCATGAGTTCGATTCCCGCCTGCCGCCTGCCCTGGAGGAGACCACATGGTGAGCCAGACCTCTCCTGACCCGCCTGCTGCTCCCCTCAGCAGTGTACTTCGTCGATCTGCCTGTTCTGCTCCCCACTCTGTCTCTGGTGAAGCCTCTCACCGCCCCTGAGCCTCTGGCCTGTACCCCAGTTCTGTATGCACAAATAAATAAATCTTTAAAAAAAAAAAAAAAAAAAACCCTTAAGTGACCTGTTATTGTTTTGAATTGTGTTTTGATTTTTAATAACATGAACTGTACTGTAGAAATAATGCCAGCCAGAGTAGCAATCAAACAGAATGAATTTATTCCTTCCCACTGAAGAATGAAGGTGAATATTACCTTTAATGAAATAATCTGTATTAAAAAAAAAAAACTTTGCTTTGCTTGCATTTCATTCGTTCACTGCAAGCATGAACCTTTTCCAAATTTTAGTTTTGTTTCAAAAATAAAACAATAAAACAACCCAAGGAGCATTCAAAATCATACTATGCTTTCTTTGTACTACAAATGCAAATATTTTGAGTTGCTCTTTATTGCAATAAAGAAATTAAAGTGAATTATCCTGCAATGGAAATTAAACTGTAGAGTTGACTTTATAACAACAACAACAACAAATGTATGAATGTGACTAAAGCCCTCAACAAGAAAGGAAGGGTATGTGTAAAGGACCTTGACAAACAGCAGGACGTGCAACTGCTCATTCACGTTGCATTTGTACAGCTCACCAAGCACTAGACAAGCTATTAAAACTTTATTGTTTTGGGATATAAGCCTATTATACTCTGCAAATGAAGACACTGACATTTTGCTATATTGGTTGAAAAGATTAACAGTTCACAAAAACAGTACCTACTGTGCCAAATTAAATATATACGAACTGGAAGGCTTTACATTCAATGTGCCCTCCACCGTAAATGCACACAGAAAGTAGTTTATATGGCCTCGGTGGCTCTGTTAATAATGGGGTGTCATGCCAGTTTTGGAAATGCAATTTAAGTCTTTGCTATTTTGTAATAAAACATGGCAGGCTGTGTTTTCCTAAAACATGAATAAGTATGTGTGGTGTTGGTGAAACAGTGAAGCAGAAAATATTTCCAAGTTATTTTTTACTTTGTTATGGCTGATGCCAAGCACACCTTCATAAACGAAGCGGCAAAATATTCAAAACATTTGCATCATGTATATTTAAACTTGTTTCCACTATATGTTTTACTTCACTGAGCCCTGATCATTTTTGCTACTACTATTCAAATTTCAAAATTTTATTTTAGTTATACATTTCCATTTATACAAAAAAAGTCTTCTCTTTATGATTAAATATTCCATCATAGAGAACGACTTGTTTCCAATTCATATTTTTCATAGGTAAACTACTGATATGAATACCAAACCCACAGATACTTAGTAAAGATTAAATCAATACAGTATTATAAAGCACATGGCATAATGTCTAGGATTTAGGAGGATAAGACATGTTCAATAATAATGCTAATGATAATAACAAATATCTATATCCCACATTGTATAACATGTTGATATGGTACTTAAAAAGGATACCTGGGGCCTCCCTGGTTAAGTGTCAGTGCTATCACCGCTGTCTTTGGCCTGAGTTCCATCCCAGCCTGGAAGATGACCCACAGGATACAGCAGACCTAGCCTGACACCCTGCTGCTCCCCTCAGCAGTGGATTTCAGCAGATCTGCCTGTTCTGCACCCCTACCTATTAGGCAAAGCACTCTGTCTCTGGTGAATCATCTCACCCACCTCTCCACCCCCCATCTCTGGCTTCTTCTTTCATCTATAAATAAATAAATTTTTAAAATAAAAATAATGATCTTAGGGAATGGGGTTTTTTTCCTACATCCTGGACTATACACATGGGCTTGCCTGCCCAGACCCTGGTACAGTCGTGATGACACCATCATTATAGCCAACCTCATTGTTTTTTCTCTTGAAAGACATAATTCCACTGCATTTTTTTTCCTTCACAAGAAAGACATAATATCCCAAAATGTGTATCCTGTCTACCTTGCTGAACGTCATCATGCATGATGAAATCAGGCTTCCTGTAACAGAACAAGTCATACCTGTGGGAGTTGGAAGAAAACCTGAGTGTGCATCAACCTTGAATTCCTAGTGTTTTCAGGAATTAGGCTTCATATTTCATTACTAGCTTGCATTTAGCCCCATGCTGATTTGCTCATTTATATCAAAGGTCACATTTGTGAATTTATCAACACAAAGATGTACTGAGGTAAAACTTTGTAGTTGGTATTTTATGAGTCATGATAATCACAAGCTTTGAACGGGCTACTCAGAAAGGTTAGGAAAGAACTTGACTGACTTAGTCAACAATAGGTGATCCCCTAAATTCCTTTGTTTTAAAGGTTTTTTGTTTGTTTTTAATGCATACAGAATTGGGGTACAGACCAGAGGTGCACCAGAGGATTCACTGGAGACAGAGTGGAGAGCAGAACAGGTGGATCTACTGAAATACACTGCTGAGGGGAGTAGTAGGTGAGACAGGAGAGGTCCCCTGGGGCACCTCGGGGCGGGCAAGGGATTTTGCAGTGCTGCACTTTAACCGCTGAACCACCAGGGAGGGCCCGGTGATCCCCTAATTTCTTATAGCTGCTAAGGATAACAAGATCAAAAGTGAGAGTGTGACAAAGCTGGATGATGATTGTGGATATCACTGAGAAGGAAATTTTCTATCACCTCCCCAGGCTGTCCACAGGTTATTTCACAAAGCAGATAAATTCCTGAACTGTCCCACAAAAAGACAATATCATATGGCTCAAACCATAAGCTTCCCTGTCTCTTACATTTTCTATTCATGTCTTTATAAATATTCTTAAGTAAATATAATTAAGGAGTTTAGAATCAACACGCTTCATTTTTTTTTTCTTTATTTAAAGGGCAGAGAAGATAGGCAGTATAAATGGACAAAAAGTTAAATCCTGGTATTTAAACTTTGGGGATATTAGGACTGATGTTAGAGTTCTTTTATTTGAGGGATTAAAAGTCCTGACTCTACTTGATTTTATTAATAACTGATGGATAAATAATCTGGATATTATATCATTTTCAATGTACTTAGAATCCATTATAGGATTATTTCCTTCAGGCAGTCACATTTTTTTTTTAAGATTTATTTATTTGTGCATACAGAACTGGGATACAGGCCAGAGACTCAGGGGTGGCAAAAGACTTCACCAGAGACAGAGTGGGGAGCAGAACAGTCCGATCAATGAAGTACACTGCTGAGGGGAGCAGCGGGCGGGTCAGGAGAGGTCTGCAACACCATGTGGATCTCCTCCGGGGCAGGCGGGAATCAAACTCCTGTGGAAGTGATTTCAGCTTCTTAGTGCTGTGCTTTTAACCCACTGCGCCATCAGGGAGGGCACAGGCAGTCACATTTTAAAAAGAATAGACTTAGTTTAAAAATAACATTGCAAGACTAAATGTAACTAAAATGGTAAAAGGCATAAAGTAAAAGTTAGATGCTAGAAAAGAACAAGGAAGGAAATTAACCAAGAAACAAAGAAAAGAGTCAAGGTTTTGAGGTAGCTGATGACAGAACAATACACAGATTTGACGTTCTTCATACAGGACTCACTCACTGCTCACAGCATCATGTACACTATGTCGGCCACTCTTGTGCTGGGTCCTGGAACACTAACCAGTCATAGCAACATCACGAAGTCCTCAGTGTGAGGATTATGTACAAAAACTAAAGCAAGCTTTTGTTTTCCATCCACTCATTATAACATAAATTATTCTCAATGATCATTATTTCATAAAAAAGACTGTTAAAATCTAGCTGATGCATCATAAAGGTCTAAGTTGACAAATGAGAAAACTGATAGAAAACGTCATATAGTAGAAAATGTCATTATAAATGTAAATGCTTCTTCGAAATACACTGAAAGGTGTGGTCCCACACAAGAGGTCTTTACTTTAGCAGTCTGCTGTCAGCCAGTATATAGTCACAGAGCACTGAAATGATAGAAAAGTAAAGAAATTCTCTGTGTTGGTGAACTCACAGATAAACACCTTTCTAAGAAAAAAAAATATGTGTCAGCATTCTTCAAATAACCCTTTAAGCTTGATGCTTTTACCTCCCTTATTATATAAAAGATAATTAAAATAATGTACATCTTAAAAAAAACTCTTCATTTCATTTTCATTTTTATATGTGCTATAGTAACATTTTTTTAAAAGATTTATTTATTTGTACATACAGAACTGGGGTACAGGCCAGAGGCTCAGGGGCTTTGAGAGGCTTCACCAGAGACAGAGTGGGGAGCAGAACAGGCAGATCGAAGAAGTACACTGCTGAGGGGAGCAGCGGACGGGTCAGGGGAGGTCTGTCGCGTCCTGTGGTCACCTCTGGGGCAGGCGGGAATCGAACTCATGTGGAAGTGGCTTTAGCTTCTCAGTGCAGTGCTTTAATCCGCTGAGCCACCAGGGAGGGCCATAGTAACATTATTTTTAAAGAACATTCCAGCATTGAATCACTTTGGTAGACAGAACTTTTGTTCCGAACATGCTAAAATTTCTCTGAAATGTTCTCCTCTATCATTTTCTCTAGAGTCAATCAGGGTCAGTAGATGTTTTTTCTTGGATTTAGTTGTTCCAGCTGCTGTTAGTGTTTCTTCCCACCCCCATAGCGTCCTCCCTCTCCCCCTACAGAATCTGAGGTAGTGCCCTTTCCCACTGTTATGAATTACTTTTCTCTGCAAATAAGATCACAGGTCCTACAAACACACTTCCTCATTCCCGTTAGCACAGCCCTGCAGTGAAGTATCAGCTTATCTCCCAGACCAGTAGGATAAATATGAATAGAATAAGCCATGTATGTTCTGAGTAACATTGCTAGGCAGTTTTTATTGCCAATATTCTTCTCTTCAAAGTCTTTCTTGTCCTACCTTGTCTCATCATCAGTTACTTAATATTCCACCACAAAATTCAAAATTACACAACTTAAAACCATTTTACAATCATATCTACCAATCAGTGTGAAATATTCACTGGAAATCACCAATCAGTTCTTCCTTAGTTTTATTTGTAACACAACAATAAAACATGACCTTTGCCCTCCTTGTTGTATGCGAGGTGCCATCTTGTCATTATTTGGCTAGAATGTCAATAAGATTCTACAATACCATATTTACTCATGCATTGTTTATAGTTTTCAATTACTAGAAATACTCATGACTATAATGGCATCAATATTATATTTATCATTTTCCAATATCTCATGATTTGAGAATCATGAACAAATAGTTTTGATTTAAGTTCTTCTGACAATCAACAGTAGTCAATTAGAAGTTTTGATGCAGACTCCAGTGAACAATAAACATTGTTATCTAAGTGGATCCTGAGCCTACAACAGTGCAGAGTTCCAAAGCAGCCAGACACCCCAGCACCTTGGAGAGACCTTGCAGAGATGGAGATAAAAAGATTCCTTTGCAGAGAGTTGCCGATGCAATTCTTATCAGACCAAACACTCCCTGACATATGTGGACAACTGAGGCAACACCCCTTCCTGAAGCCGAGAGAGAACTGACTCAAAAGGACTCAATTTGTATTTCAGGGCAATTGGGAGGTGAGACGGACGCCTGCCTTGATTTCTACTGAGAAAGCGGGAAAGGCATGAGGGAGAGACCTGAAGTCAGCGTGACTGCCATTTAAGAGTATCATCTATGTATACATTAAAATGTAGTCAAGAGTTTTCTAAAAAGGGGACCCCTGAGAAATCAAGGTTTTGTGGGAGAAGGATATTCATGAGCCCATCAGAACAAGAATTTAAGCTGGGGATTTCCGTGACACCTGGAGAATGTAAGCAAGTCAGGTGTAACAACCTGCCAGACCAGGGCCAAAGCATCTTTGAGCAATACCAGTCCAATAAAAGCGGTATTGTAAAATTCGACCCCATCACCAGTCTCTCTCTCTCTCTATTCCAACTCAGGAAACTTTCGGAGAAAGGAAACAGAGAAGTAGCCAAATATTCCTGATCCCGTCAGTCAGAAGGCAACATAACAATAGTCACCATGGTGATTTAAATCAGAGTCAAAGTTATGAATATTATACAGCACCAGACATCTTAATTGGTGATTTCATAGTGTGGTTTGTGATTTAAACTTATCACAGGCAACCCTAGGGCTAAACGGAAGGGCAAATAATTTTCTTTTCATCCACCAAAACTTTCATTTAATGGCAGAAGAGTAACTTTTCTTGCTGAATAACATTACAGGGGTAGTAGGGATATATAATTAATGGGCATATTTAAATATAAATTATTATATTAAAATAATCTCAAGTTACATCTTGGCTCAACATCTCAGAACCATTCACATGAATATTATTTCTTCTAAACAAAGGAGAGAACATATTTCTAAAATTACCCCAGAAAGACAGAAAATAATGTAGAAAAGAAAACACTTCTAGAAGATTTTTCTTTCATGCTGCCCTTCACAGTATCATCATCTGGTAGTTATCCTGTGACACCTGGAGAACGTGGTTCTCCTCCCAGCAGTCACTGAAACACAATAGATATTTAGAAGAAAGAGAATATCCAATCATAGGCAATGCAGATGTCAGAAATGTAAAATGGGGGAGGGGAGGATAGAATTTTCTTTTTTCTCAAAGTTTCACTAGGCAAAAGCCCTATTTCAATTACTCTCTACTCCAGTGTACAAGTATTACCTCAGACAACGCTGTACTTGGCTGTTTGGGCATTTTGACCAGCTAATTCTTTGCCGCGTGGGATCCTGTGCATTGTAAGATCTCACCAGCATCGTTGGCCTTCTTCCTTTAGGTTCTAGCATCTCAAGCCAGTCGGCAGCTGAACATATCTCCAGCAGACACTGACAAATATCCTCTGTGCCATCAAAATGTCCCTCTGCCCACCAGCATAAGAACCTCTGGTCCAATGAAAAGATCAGGCTGCACACAAAAATTCTGCCTTACAACCAAAACCAACACACTTCACTTTCATGTAGCACATTCTGAAGTTCATGGTGATGAAATATAAAATTATGTACATTGGTAAACTCCATTTGGAAAGGGTTGATGGATTAGCAGAATGTTAAAAATAAGATTTTGATTCCTGTGGTAATCTGGATTTGTCAACGATAAGTCATTATATTACTGCAAACATGGGTCATGATATTTAGAAAACACAGAAATACTTTCCTAAATCTGTATTTTATAAAAAAATTAGGAAGACTGTAATCTCAACTCTATGTGTAATAGATCAAGCCTCTAAATATTACCTCTATTTACCACCTCTATTATTCACTTGAGTATCACTAAGACACGGTTTCTGTGGCAATGCAATGTCTTCTATATACAGCCTTAACAAAATGATATCTTACAAGATTTACTATTTTGTAAAAAGAAGAAAACATTTTAGATCACTAAATGTTTCCCAGTTATATTCTGAGACGAAAATGGTCTGAGTATATTTTCATTCAAACTGGAAGGGCATGATGAAACTTCTCATTACTGACAGTAATATGCAGATGTTATGTATTTTGTGATGTGCTAAAACTTGTATTTGTTTTTACAAGTAAGTTACATGTAGAATTGCATGAGTCTTCTGAAATGGAAATGGAAATTATAAGGATCCCTCCTCAATTAAGAACCTGTCTGGAGGATATTTTTGTTTCTGTCATAGAAAAGATCATTTTTTAAATTAGGATGAAAAGAACTAAGCAAAAGGACAAAAAGGCTATAGATCTAATAATATCCGCTGATGATGCCAATTCACTTCTAATCAAGACATGGCCACTATTACATTTGGATAGATTATTTATAATAGAAGAGAAATATAAAATATTTAATGAGAAATATTTTAAAAGAGACTGCTTTATTGAAAAAATTTATTATATTAATCAAGGGAGGAACATGCAATATAACTTCCTTTATTTAAAATGTATATTTTCTTCTCCAAACTCTGTTTTCTGAAATTATATTCTGTGAATTCATATATCAGATCAACGAATTGTCACTACATAGTTAGGGTGTATACTTGTGTATTCTTCCACCCTTAACTCATACCCCCTATAGAGGAAGAATTCATAGTCACATGTAGGTGTGCAGAGTATTTTCTCTGAAAGAGAAACAGTGATATACAACAAAAGGAAATATGTGGTGTGATAACATCATCGTCATTAAAATTTTGGCCCATGACACTTCATGAGCAATTAGGTTACTACAAATTGTGGCTACATGTAAATCTTATGCCAAACTATAAGATGACTTCCTTTGGAGAAGTGTCTATTTAAATTGTCTTTCCAAATATCAATTAAACCTTTTTTTTGATTGTTGATTTATATGAATTCTTTTATGCATTTTGGCTATCTGTCCCTTGTGGAGGACAAGACCTATCGATATCTTCTCCCAACTGGTGGAAATGGTATGAAAATATCTGTAGGGATTTGAATCTATAAAGCCTAAAGCATATACAGTGTTGCAGACCAACATTATCTCAAACAGAATTGGGGAAAAAGCCTCCCACTTAGTAGACTTCCTCTTCATTATGCTGATGATTTTTTAAAACATGAGGATTTTAGTTAGATATATGTTGATTTATTTTTGCTTTTGTTTCCCTGGTTGTTAAAGGCTTTTGGTAGTGACCATAATATAACAGACATAAATGTTAAAATATAAAATCAAGCATCTGAAATCTGCATATTTTATACAAGATTTTAATATATACAATATATATTTGAATAATAATAAATAACAGACTTTGTATATGTTATAATAAAATATGAAATTATAGAATTGCCACATTCCCAGTCTCAGTTTCTATATGTAGATGCAAAAATGAAGACTTCCTATGGCCTTTACAGTGGTATTAATAAGATCCTAGTGACAGAGCTTTTGTGATATTAGAAGGAAAGGAATTCTGAGACTGAGTGACATCATCACACAATGTGCTAAGAGGGGAAATAGTCAATATGATTATAATCAAAACATTGAAAATAAGCAGCATGATATGTATTAAGTAGAGGAGTGAATTTGGGGATTAGAACCTTCCAGAGTTTTATTTCTAAATAATGTTTTTCAGAAAACTTATAAGGTCCCATATTTTTAAACTTTGGAAGCTATTCCCATTGTTATACAATGCACCCAAATTCCTACAGTGGAACATATGAATAACTAGAAAATATGTACTAGCCCAACGTAATGATTTTAGTTTTGTGCTAGCATGCTTCAATGTACAGTGGATCGGCATAGATTAATGGAGAAATCATTGAAGTAGTAATACAACTAATACAGTAGTAAGGAGAGAAATAAAAGAGAAAATACTTCCATGCAAAACACTGTCATGACAATTCAACAAAGGGACAATATCTCATTAAGCTCGTGCAGAATTGTGTCACCAGACAAAGGCGTTGTTATAGATAAAAATTCAGACTTAAATGAGACAATCACCGTTCACCTCAGTGACAAGGCTTAAAGCTTATTTAATAAATTTCCAATGAAATATTTATAAATGGATACAAATTCTAATTAACCAGGAGTCACTTTACAAAGGGAAACTAATAAGTTTGCTAACCCACACTTTCCATTCAATGCTAAAAAAAAAAATCATATAGAGCTCATTTTTGTATAGCTGGAATACAATAGATATTCAATATAAAAGACATAATCGAATGAGGAAAATGAGCCATGGCCTTTTTCTTTAATCAAAATAATTTATATTCTTATTTTAGGTTCACTGATACCACTTTCAAAAACACTTAATTGCTGTCTTCAGGACACGCTGTATCAGGAACCAGATGGCTTTAGAGACCATGAAGTGGGAGATATTACATAGCTCTTCACAATAATCTTCCTGGCTAATGATGGCCAGTTCACAATGAACAAAACCTACCCCATTAAATTACAGCACAGTGTTTCCTACTATGGAATGAACAAGACTATACAGGCAGAAAAATAAATAAATAAATAAGGAAAATTTTGGAAAAAAAATTTTGGAAAATTAAGGGAAAAAAAATAAGGAAAGTTTTGCTCTTTTCTCTAGTAAAATTTACACTAGCATTAGCAAAACTCAGACTGAACGCAAATACAACTAGCAAGAGCAAACATTCTCATCCCCCTAACAAGAAGATGTACCCTTCTCTCCCAGCAGAGCTATTGTAGCAGAAGGGGGTCAGGGTTCCTTCCGGGTGGGCTCAGCGCCCATGGCTCTCCTGGACAGACCTGAATACAACCCAGAAGGTTTTTGCTAATGTTGGCCCATCAGCCAGTCGGATCATCCATGTCTCTTTCTTGGGTGGAAATCCCTGGTCTCTCCATTTACCCCACACTGCAGGGATACCGATGAGTGCAGTATCAAAATAAAGACAACATGCAACAGGTCCAGTGATGATTAGCAAAAGTAAGTGCAGTCTGAGTAGACGCATATTTAAAATTCCCAGAGAAAACCTCTCAAAAGAGAGATTTTTCATAAGAAATCTGAATGAAGGGCCCATGCTGGTGGTGCAAGGGGTTAAAGTGCAGCACTATGAAGCTCTCCTCAACCACTGCAGCAGAACTTTTATCCCTGACCAGGGAGCTGACTCATAGGGCGCAGCAGACCTCTCCTGTCTCACACTCTGCTCCCCTCAGCAGTGGATTTCAGTCAATCGACCTGTTCTGCTCCTGATTCTGTCTCTGGTGAGTCATCTCACTCCCTTGCACCTCTGGCCTGTACCCCAGTTCTTATGTGCACAGATAAAGTAAATTAAAAAAAGAAAAAATATGAATGATGGGAACAAGTGAAAGATGGGAATATCTGGAGGGAAAACGATGCCAAGGAGCCAAGAGTTCTGCATCTAGGTTATGTAGGATGTGTAAGCAAAGCCCAGTGTGGCTGCATGCAGCAGACAAGTAAGAGGGGGTGGAAGGAATTAGAGAGGCAGTAGGAATTGGACAGGAGAAGAAATGTGTATGCACCACCTAAGAGACCCAAAAATCACTGTGAATCACTGTGAAGAATATCATCTTTTGCATGTCAAGGGAAGCCACTGGAAGAGATAAAGGAGAGGAACCACATCATGTGTCTCTTGCAAAAGGGAATCTCTAGGTTCTGGATGGAAAGTGCCTAATATGAAATGCAGGTTTGTACCAAAGGTTTGCAAAAATCCAGATGACACATGATGATGGCTTGCTAAGACTTCGAATCTGGATATATTTTGAACAAAGGCAAAAAGACTTATTACTGGGATAACTTAAGGAATTTATAGAAAATTCTTTCTCAAGAAAATGTCAGAACAGAAGTGAAACCTACTTCTCTGACCTTCAATGTAGGTTCTCTCAATTACTCACTCATTTGTGACCCAAGTGATCATCAAAACACCAATGACTTTTCATAGGGTACTGATTTTGTGGTCCTGCTTCTGGCCTACAGAATTAGAAGGCAGATCTGCAGATCATCACTTTAGATATTCAGGCAGGTTGCAAACCACTTCTTAGACAATGCAACAATCAGTGAGATAGATGTGAACATAAGAAACAGACCTAAATACCACAAGAAAAACTGCACTGGACCTTATACAGAGGCTAGCTGTGTCAGCGACTATTTCACCAAAGGAAGATAAGCAGAACTTTGAAACTCAAATTGTAATTGCAGAACAAGGAATCAATTCAAAAGGGTAAACTTCTAACAGAAACCAGGGAAGGTAAGAATTAAATTCTGAATGTGTCCTTAAGTCGGAGATACCAGAGAGGAGAATGGATGTAGGTAAAGCACATTTGTTTAAAAGAACAGCTCTTGTATGCATAAATAAATCAATCTTTGGGAAAAAAAGAAAGAAAGAAAGAGAGGAAGCAGAACAGGCTTAAATACCTTGGACTTAACTTTTTTGATTGCTGAATAATATTCCATTGTGTATATGTACCACCTCTTCTTGATCCAGTCAACTGTTTGGGGGACATTTAGGTTGATTTCACATCTTCTCTATTGTAAATATGTAGCAATAAATATAGGGGTGCAGGTGTCCTTTGAATTACATTTTATCATTTGGGTAGCTACCTAGGAGTGGGATTGCTGGATCATATGGAAGCTCCATTTTTATCAGTTTGAGAAACCTGCACACAGCTTTTTACAGTGTTCACACCGGTTTGCATTCCCACCAGAAGTGTAGGGGAAGTAATCCCCGGAGATTATAATTGAGATTTAAAAAAATGTGCAAAATGAAGAATAATGTAGAAAAATGTATTTATAAAATAAATACCTTGGACTGAGTTATCTCTGGAAAAAAAAAGTGAAGTTAGCTGTTGAGAAAGCAGTTGATGCTGAATATTTAGGGCAAAAGACTTGCAGAAAGAGCTTTTGAATTCTAATGGGACTGGCTGGTGCTGGCAAAGCCCATCAGTGCCTCTTGAAATGCTGTAGACTTCTGGGATGCACAATGAGCAAATGGCAAAAAAAAAAAAAAAGAGGTATTCATGGAAAATTTCAGAGAGTTCACTCACTGCTATATAACGTATAGAACAAATTAGATACTCATCTAGCCAGCTGTTGATCTTGCCTATTATACTCAGCAACCTGGCACCAGAAGTAAGAAAGAGTAATGAGGATTAATCCAAGTTGAGGATTTGTGGGTATTAGAAATGAAACTTTGCAGGTCAGAACAAATATTTGCTTTAAGAGCTGTGTGAGCTTAAACAATTTATTTAACTTTGTGAATCCCAACGTTCTCATTTAGACAATTGAGATAAATCTTAACTCATTATGCTGTGAGGATGAAATTAGATGAAACAAATTGATTATTGTCTGATTAATGATAGATGGGCAGACTTGATAACCATTTTTACTATTCTAACTGCAATGAGAGCATGGTTTGAAGTGGAGTAAAGATAAATGATCAGAATTCAGAAGGCTAAGAATTAGGAGGCTAGATTTTTGAAATGTTCAAGTGCAGAGTTCTTGATATATCAAGAATAATAGCAAGAGACCTCATTAGTTAACAGAGAAAATTGACATGGGAGAAAAAACCAAACAGGTTTTTATCACGCCAATCTCTGTACGACACTACTCTGAACTACCTGATTCTATTCACAGCTCAGGCTCTGAGTCTCCTATCATTTCCCTGGATGAATGTGTCCCATTCAAGAAACCTTAGGCCATATGGGTTTAGCACCAGGGTGTAGAAGACAGAGCAGGTGCTGAGAAAAGGCTGCTTTTCTGTCTGGCTTCCTCTGTCCAGATTTCCTTTCTGTTTCCTCTTCACACAATTTTCCACATTTTCAGCATAGCTCCTAGAGCCATGCTTCACTGAAACGTCTCCTTACACGGGTTATTCTCAGTCAGCCCCCGCGGCTATCTCCAGCTCTCACCTCTGGCCTTTCTGCAGGAAGCAGGCCCACCTCTGTCTCCTGCAACTTTCACCTGTCTTCTGCCAGACAACACTCTCCTAGGGTCCTACCCACTGCGCAGACCACTCTGTCAAATTCAACTATTAAGGTTCAGCCAGAGCTAAGTGATGATCAGACTCGTCATTTCTACCCCAGACTCAAGTGTGTATAAGAAATTGAGTAACTCCTGTTGTACAGTATAAACCCAGAACCCATATGCACACAATGCAAAGTCCACATATATACCAAAATCACTAGAATATTTGATCACAATAACTACACTTTGTTTTGAAAAAAAAAGATTTTAAGAGTAGTAGCCAACTTGAAGAAGAAATGGTTTTCTAGAAATAGTATGGCTAAGAGATCAACTAATAAAGAGGATTTATCCTTCTAACTACCAGAGATGCAACAAGTGTTTCATTATAAACCATGCTGTCATCTGTTTCTACTTTGATAATAGAATTATTCATCAGTTATTTAAGTCACTTTGTTACCAGATAGCAATGACAGTTTCCTGAAAATAATTATAGGATACAAGTTATCAATAAATCAATTATTTTATGTTACTCTAGATTTCTGTTTTTGTTGTTGGAAATGTTTTACTATAGCTTAATAGTTTCATTCAATAAGCACAGTAGCTGAATGAATAGGGATAGAAATAATTTTGTACTTTCAAAACAATTTCAAAGAATTCTTAAAAAATCAACTTACTATAAGTAAAATTTCCTGAGATAAAATATTTCTTTCAAAAATAGCATTTGTATTCTTGCCACAGTGAGACACAGTTAAGCTGTCAGTCACTGGCCAATGTATAACTAAAATTACATGTGAAAAAAATTCATATTGTAATTTCATGGTTCTTCTTGAACAAAGAAAATCTGATTGATTGCAATCATTTACACGGCCAGAGAAGAGAAGAATATATAAAAAAAAATCAAATATATCATTTTAGCTTCTATCTACAAAGCTTTGAGAAGTGAACTAAAATGAGAAATACTGCACTCTTTCTGGATTGCATGAAACAGCTGTGAATTCAGATTCCACACTTCATCTTTCATTTTGATGTACATTCTTTTGATCCCCGGAAAGAAATATATTTATAATTTCCAAAAGAACTGCCTCAGAGGTAAGTGGTATCCAAATATTGTTCTGCAGAGATAAAAAATACACAATGTCAGTGGTATTTGGCGAGGGATTGATGATGCCTTGCACAAGAATATAGAGACACGGTTCCTATAAAACTTGTAACATTATGGTTTAGGGACTATTTAACCTTTAACACAAATCATTTTTATTTCCCCACTGGAATTTAAAGCACTTTATTCTGTTATATTGTATTTCTTTTGTTTCCCCATTTTCCCTTTGCTATGCCTGCTGAAAATCTTGTCTTTGGCAAGCTGTGAAGAAGGAAAGACTAAGGAACACGATTTTAAGGCAAACAGAAAGATGCAGAATCAATTTCCTGAGAAGATATATTTTCAATGACAATGAGCTTACACCCACACCAGAAAGTCTTCTTTTAAAAAAGGAAATAAATTGATTTGATGTTTATTTTCTGATGAGTTTTCAGATAAATCTAGGAATAAACAATAAAAAGTATGAAAAGTAAACATTAGTTTCAAGTGTTTTTCCTATTCAACATTGCACAATGTTCCATAAGAATTACCTAAATGAATATCACTGGTGTGTGTGTGTGTAAAGAGAAGCAAACAGCAAATTCTAGGTGATCTTGAAGCAAAAGGGAGTCAGAGAATTTCATTTCCTAAATAATCAGACATCAATGATAAATTTTGAATTTTGATGTTGCTGTAGTTGGTGAAATGTATGAGTTCCTTAAGGAATTTTTCCGAAATGTGTCGTTTTTTTCCACCCTTTCAAAATAATACTGTAGTCAGTGTACAGGGCTAGGCAGACATATAAGGAAAACATTTTGAGTCATTATTGATACAATTAAAATGATTTATATTAAATGACAAGTAGTCCCTAAACTATAATGTTACAATTTGATAGGGCTGATGCCTCTATTTGCTGATATAATCCAGCCTCAGTTCACTGCCATGTACCATGATTACTGTACATTTCTACTCCTATAGAACAGTGTTTGAATAGCACTTGCCACTAAGTACATTCTTCTGGATAGAGGAGCAGTGGACAGTTAATCTAAGAATGAATTAAGGGATCATGACCCTAAGGAGATAAACAGATGATCCTGCATAAAGGTAAACTGTTTAGTGTATACAATATGGCTATTTGGTGTGTTGATTGAGTTTTTAAAGCAAGACTGTTCTTTTTTTAGAGTGGGAGGTTGTTGAATACAAATTAAGATTTGAAATCATTAATTTAAGCACTTTATAGAACATTCTTGAGATGCAGTTTCTCCACACTAACTAATTAGGTTGGACTATTATAAGAGGAGGCACAGACTTGGCAATTATATGTTGAAGTCAGGTTATAAAGAAAGGCATAAAGGAAGCTCCAAACAAATAATTTAATTCAATTAGTGTTATATTCAAATATACTCCCCACATATTTGGGGGAAAATAACTGTGAATATTAAATTAAATTTCAAAGGGAAATATAACTTCAAAATTCTTAAAACTGTAAGACTAATGACTATCATTTTTATATGACTATTTGTTCCTTTTATAGAAAGTCATTCTGAACTATCAAATGACAATTCTAGTGAAAAGTTGATGTCTTATTTCATTTTAGGATATTTACTGGAAAGATACTTGACTTTTACTAATGCTTCTCTTAGGCTGTGGATTTAGCATGCTACACAGTGATCTGTATAGATGACTTTGATGTAATATAAAAGAGCAAAGATGTGAAAAAAAATTATCAGTTACAGAAAGACACCCAAAGTTTGTATGCAGAAATGTGTTGTACTGATATTAAAACAAAATTAAATGTTATTAGAAAATATATTTTAAACCTGAAATTGGAATCTTAAAAGTTGAAAATGGATTTTTGGTGCATGGTTATTAATTCCTCTGATTGGGGGAGGCGTATCCACCACCACCTTTCTTCTGTTTCAAGAGTCAAGGTCATACTCATGTTTTGCATTGGGATCTGCTTCACAGAGGAAGAACTCAGCCTTCTATCTCTTAACAAGCAACAATCATTTACTTTGATTCAGTTTCTGACTGGAACAGAGATTTACAAATTAAGATACTAAGTATATAGGTTCTTTGCATCACAGACTTTCAAATTAGAATAGTTACCATGAACACAACTGTAAAATTCAGATATTTTGACATTATCACATCTAATAATTTAAAATCACATTAAAGCACCTTTTATGTCTAATTCTTGATTCACATAATCATATGATTGACCTCTGTTATGTCATTGCCATCGAGTTTGAATTCTAGAGCTGGTTATATTTCAATGATTGTCCTTACATCTTCAACTCCTCAAAATGAAAAATGCCATTTGAACAGTCTCGTTAAGATACAGAGGTGTTCTCTAACAACTACAGACCAGGTTAACTTTTGATAAAGGAATTTATCAAAGGCACAATTTCATAGCAAAGTGGTTAAGCAAATCATCTGATCTGTTACATTTATTCTACACAGCATTTTGTAAGGTGTTTCAATGATAAATAATAGCAATGAGACTCATGGGTCCATATTCACTTGTGAGCTAAGATGAATTATTTTTATTTTAGATGACATAAACACATTCCATTTTGTACTTCAGAAAACTTGCTCAGTATTAAATGACAAATCATCTAAATTCCAGATTATTGGGTATACAATTGTTGAAGGCATAGCCGAGTGCCTGATTCATTCACTATATATAGCAAGAATTCCCTTTCAGCTTCTTAGTTGAAGCAGATCTTAATAAATGATAAGCTGAATGAAGATAACTACTATGTCATTGCTACATATTTGAGACAAAATTTAAGATCATATCCAGTCTAAAATTAAGTGACCATCTTTGAAGCATTGCTTTGAGTCCTTGACCTTAGCAGTTTTATGTTAAACATTTTCAGAATGATCCAGTACACAATCACTACCTGACTATACCTCAGTCCTATAACTCATGCTCACAAGTTCCTTTTCACAGCTTAATTTCTTTGATGATGTGTCCTAAACATATGATATCATCAGCATATAAAAGCAGGTTACCCATTTTCACTACTAAATGGATGTGCTCAGCCATCTTTTAAATTTTCAAACTGCAGGGAAACAGGCATTTCAATATTGCCTGTTACTTTTTTTCTTTTTCTGTATTTTTGTTCATTTAATAAAAGCACCTCTTCAAATTAACATTTTGAAAAAAACATGTATGGCAATTTTTTGCTTTTATGATTTAACTGCTTTTCAGAGAATTGCATATCTGCATTAAAAAATAAATTCTCTTGAAATTTGAGAGTTTTCAGTTCATTAAGTATTTCATGACATATCTTTCTTTCATGCAGTTCATCACAAGTATGGTGACTTCAGTTGCTGTGTGGTTACTACATAGATGCACTTGATTTGTGTGTTAACCACAAAAGATTATCATGCACTTCTACTAGATAATAGAATCTTTAATTTTCCTGGAGCACGCATCTCTGTGGTGTACTTTCATAAATTTTATTTTATTAGAGACAAAAATAGTATGGATATTTGAAGATATTTTGCAAACACATGACACATGGAAATACGATTTCATTTCATGTCATAGGGATTAGGTAAGAAAAAGTCTTATGAACACCAGATCAGACATGATCTTGCCATAAGACTTCCATGGGAGAGTGTTGGCTTCCATTCTGGATTCCAACTGCCCAAATGCCTAGGATTTTGAGCTCACAGCTCATGAATTATTTTTTTGAAGATTGATTTATTTATTATGTACACAAGAACTGAGGTGTAGGCCAGAGGTGCAGGAAGTAAGAGGATTCACCAGAGACAAAGTGAGCAGAACAGGCAGGTAGACAAAATACACTGTTGAGGGGAGGAACAGGGGGAAGCGGAGGTCTGCTGCACCCTGTGAGTCAGCTCCCTGACTGGGGACTGAACACTTGCTGTAGTGGTTGCGGATAGCTTCATAGTGCTGAGACTGAACCCCTTGAGCCACCAGGAAGGCCCCTTCACATCTCATAATTTTTATGTCTCAGCTTAAAATTGCTGGAATCTGTGGAGGAAAACAACTGTGACATACCCTGTCTCTGAAGCCCAGGACCTCTGTGGATGGCTAAGCTTTCCCAACCCAAGCTCTACCTTTTCATAAAAAGGGAGTAGAAATGATTTAACCAAGCACACAACTTGAGATAATAAATGTAAATAGTGAATTATAAGACTGGATATAATGAAGTTTGTTACATTTAAAATGAATCTAAATTAATCATTTTATTGTGATTAAAGTTTGAGTTGACCTGCCAAGGAAGATTAAAGATGCAGACTTTACCAAAACTGTAGAGATCACCATCTGTCTTGGAGTATTTCTGAAAATTTCTGGGTGTTGTCAGAAGAATACAGGCAGAACTCCCTATTATTATTTTTTAAACCAAATGCCTTATAGCAAAGTAAAATTTTAAATGTGTAATTACTCCACGACTTCAGACGAGCATGAACATCTCACTTTGCCAAGAATTCTGCATGACTAAATTACCCTGACTCTTTGGACAGTGTCAACATGGTTCAGTCCTAGCTACGCCATTACACCCTCTGGCAGTCAAACAGCAAGGCCAACAGAATATCATTAAAAATGAAATACATTTGGATAAACATTCAGTATATCCAGTGCCAGTTGGAAAATAAAGGTCATTGATGTGCCAAACCGATTTTGGTGAGTATATGAAAAGATTATAAAAAGACATTTCCTATCTCTCAGCAATATTGTCTCAAACTATGTTACATTGCTATGCTAAAACAAATAAATTTGTTTTGGCATAAAGATTTTGTAAACACATACATGTAGAAGACAGTGAAAAAGAAAATTACTGGACATTTTGTGTTTTGCTGAAAAGTTTTAAGTGGGACTCTCCCTGGTGACACAACAGGTTAAAGACCACATTATGAAGCTCTCCAAAACCACTGCAGCATGAGTTCAATCCCCTGCCAGGGAACTGACCCACGTGGCACGGCAGACCTCTCCTGACCTGCCCGCTGCTCCCCTCAGCAGTGTATTTCAGTAGATCTGCATGTTCTGCTCCCCACTTTGTCTCTGGTGAATCCTCTCACCCACTGGCCTGTGTCCCAGTTCTGTAATCATAAATCAATAAATCTTTAAAAAAAAAGTTTTAAGTGTTAAATATCTAATTTGTAACACTTCAACATTGCCTTTTCATAACATGTAAAATTGGGTTAAAATGGTCCCACTAAATAAATATGAGCATTATTAAGGGGATGCTTTCAAAATTTGCCTTATATCATTAATTGGTATTCAGTAAATTCTTGCTAATCCTTCCTGATATTGGAAGCATCTTCAAAGAAGAGCAACTTTCAGCATTATTCTCTCGCCCTGAATGTACTACATTAACTTTTGCCATATAATTTGTTTGGCATACAAGTAGGGGCCAGCACATACATAGCCAAGCTTTATTAAAGCTCCTTTCAATTTTCTCCAAATAGGCCTCCTTGGGGTTAAAGTCTCAGCACTATTAAGCTCTCTCCATCTACTGTGGCCTGAGTTCAGTCCCCAGCTAGGGATTGACTCCCAGGGCACAGCAGACCTCTGCTGTCTGCCACTGTTTGCCTCAGCAGTAGATTTCAGTAGATTCACCTGTTCTGCTTGACACTCTGTCCCTGAATCCTCTCACCCCCTGTGACCTCTGGCCTACACCCCAGTTCTTGTGTGCATAAATAAATAAAAATAAATCCTAAAAATAGCTTTCTCCAAGCATGCAATTCTCTTTAAGTCAATATGCACAATGAATGTAGGTGTGCCATCACCAGAAGTTGAATTAAGCAAAATGCACACACTATGTTCCACTCTCCATGAACTAAAAATAAAATGGGCGCAGAAGTGTGGACTTCCTGATAACCATGCCTTTATCTTTGGAATACATCTCACTGTAGCTATAGTAGAGCAAGTTCATGCCAGATATTCCTAAATCGGGTCACAATATTGAAGTAAAATGACAAAGATCTGGGAAAAGGAAGAATTGGAAGATATCCATAAGCATTCTTCCAGAGCTCCCCTAATCTCTGCTCCTTTTGACCTCATTACTATTCTGGGGTTCACTTCCTTGCTGGCTAATTCATGTAATATGCACTTCTTGAATACCTACAAAGTGTTCCTGCTGTCTCAAAGACTAAGCTTGGAGTAGTAAATGCAGGGACCAAGTTCTCATCCCTGTGTGTGGGCTGCTATTCTTGTTAAGGATAAACTGACAACAAGCAAAAGAAGCACTCAGAAGTCACACCTAGTCACATACAAACATCAATGTGACTGATTTTTATATCATTTTGATATTTCAAATTTTTTTGACAATATTATAAAGAGTGCCACGTACTAAAATCAGACTGGGTAAAGAGGTTGAGTGGGTTGGTGATCTTTGAACATATCAGCTAAAATTGCCCTCTTTGTATCGCTGATAGCATGAATTCCTTAGTCAGTCTTGCCATTTGCATTTCTGCCTTTCTCCAGGCTCACTCCTTTAATTCAGAAGTTGGTTTATATTTTATATTGTGACTGTAAAGATGTTTAAAAGTCAAAATCTAGAATGTCTGCTTTAGCGTCCATTCATCATGTCTTCCAATTTGCCTTGTGTGCAAGACAGAAAGGGATATTGCTGCCTTGGTATAATATTTCTTTGTAGATTTTCATCCTAATAAAACATTCATTTTCATTTAGTGTACACATTATGTTTGGGAAGGTGTATTCTCACTCTTACTCTTCTGCCACTAAGTTGTAAATTATTCTATCCACTGTCCAATTGCCTTTGGTTAGTAAGGATACTTTACAAAAGCTGAGGCTGAGATCTAAGGCCCTGTCTATTAGTCAAGTGGAAAGAATCCTCTAGAGTGAAATTATCCTCATCTTTGCTACTAAACGGACTAGACGAAAGTGATTTTTCAGTTGAATAGTGCAGCTGGTCTCTTTGAAAAATAACACACAAGGTGAGAGGTAGAATGGTTTATCCAACACACATGCAGCAAGACAAAAACAATGACCTTAATAATAGACACAAAACACAAATATCTAGAAACCCTGCAAAAAAAAAATCTCTCTTTAGATCAGATTTAAATTATTACTGACTTAATACAGACTCTGAGAAAAGTATTTCACTTACTTCCCGATTCACACTTTGGTTAAGCCTGTCATGATCAGTTTACGTAACTTTCAAAAAAATGTGTAACAAAATAATAAGATACATTAATGATGAAATTGTTTTTTTAATTAAGGGCTTGCACATAAGTGTAACCAGTATATATATTTACCAATGCACATTTACCCAAGAATGAAAAGAAATCTATAAATATTTACAAAAACATGTGAAATTTCTATATCAGAAATAATTTAACCAGAATTTGAAGATCAAAAAGACCCAAGGCTAGAAGAATGCAGCCCAAATACCAGCAGAGTGAATCTCTAAGAGTATGTGTGTGCGTGAATGTGTGCAGTAGTAAACTACTAACGGCAAGTGGAAACAAAATATAACAAGGTTGTGTCTATTAATGAACTAGATCATAAGATTGTATGAGTGCAGGAAACAAGAATGAAAAAAAAATAATTAGCTCATTATTTTAGATAGGTTATCAGCAAAGATTAGATATAAGATATCTATAACATCTTTATCTTGATGATTTGTAGCATTTTTATTTGAAAGGGAAGAGACACTGGGAATAGGACAAGAGGGAAAGATGGGAGCGAGTGAACACTGAGTATGTTTACACAATTTAAAAACTGTATTAACTTTTGTTATACTATTTTAATACATTGCAATTCTCACATGTCAATGACTCATTAGCCTTTTAAATCTGTTTCCCAGCAATGCAACTGGCAAAAAATTGATCACATGTTAAACTAATTTTTGTGCAAGCTAAATACAGCTTTTTTAGTACTTACAGGGAAACTACAATTACAGAAATACACCTGACCATGTCCAGATGGTAGAGTCAAATTCAGCTGGTGAGACACTCCCTGGTGGTGCAGGGATCAAAGCTCAGCACAATCAAGCCATCAGCAGCCACTGAAGCATGAGCTCAATACCCAGCCAGGGAGTGACCCACATAGTACAGCAGACCTCTCCTGTCTCCCTGCTACTCCCCTCAGCCGTGTATTTCAGTCAATCCATCTGTTCTGCTCCCCACTCTGTCTGAATCTTCTCATTCCCCACACCTCTGTCCAATACCCCAGTTCTTGTATGCATAAATAAATAAATCTTTTTTAAAATTCAACTGTTTAGACATACAGACCACTGGATTCGGATAGAAAAACCAGATATAAATAAATCCACAGGTTTATGGACAGCTAATCTTTGACAAAGGAGCAAAGAAGATACAACGGACAGAGAAAGTTTGTTCAGCAAATGGTGCTGGGAAAACCGGTAAGCTACATGCAAAAAAATAAATAAATAAATAAAACTAGACCACTACCTCACACCATACACAAAAACCAACTTGAAGTGGATTAAAGACCTAGACATAAAACAGAAACCATAAAACACCTGGAAGCAAAGATGGGCCAAACACTATACGACATACACTTCAGCGACTTCTTTGAAGATGCAGCACCCAGTACAACAACAGTGAAGGCAAGGATAAATAGATGGGACTACATCAAGTTAAAGAGCTTCTGTACAGCAAAAGAGACATTACAGAAAACAAACAGACATCCCACTGATTGGGAAAAAAGATTTTCTCACACAAAACTAGCGATAAAGGATTGATCACAAAGATATACCAAGAACTAATGAAACTCAACAAAAATAAAGTAAACAAACCCATCAAAAAATGGGCAGAAGAGCTAAAAAGACACTTCTCCAAAGGGGAAATGCAGATGGCCAACAAGCATATGAAGAAATGTTCAACATCACTTGTAATAAGGGAGATGCAAATTAAAACCACAATGAGATACCACCTCACATCAGTGAGGATGGCACACCTTAAAACAATTAGCAACAAGAAATGTTGGTGAGGATTTGGAGAAAAAGGAACTCTCCTGCACTGCTGTGGAATGCAAACTAGTACAATCACTATGGAAAACTCTTCAGAGGTTTCTCAAACTGCTACAATGGAGCTTCCCTATGACCCAGCAATCCCACTCCTAGGTATCTACCCAAAAGACACAAAAACATTGATTCAAAAAGATACCTGCACCCCATGTTTATCGCTGCCTTATTTACAATTGGAAAGACATGGAAACAGCCCAAATGCCCAAAAGTGGATGACTGGATTAAAAAGATGTGGTACATATACACAATGTAATATTACTCAGCAACCAAAATTAAATAAATAAATACATGCCTTTTTCAGCAACATGGATGGAGCTGGAAAAGATTATGTTTAGTAAAATAAGCTTGAAAGAAAAGGAAAAATACTGGATGGTTTCACTCATAGCAGGAATATAACAGACGAGGTGAGAAAATAATAATGAACAGCTATATACCAGAGACATTTTATGGGGATGGAGTGGCGAATGGGATCAAAAACAGTAGGGGAAGGGAAATGCACCCACTGTAGTGATGACACGCGGGTGATTTGGTGATGGGCTGCCCAAGGGGATTACAACTGAGATGGATAAATGCACAAAATGATGTGAAAATAACTATTATATTATCCAAAAATAATAATAATAATAAACTTAGAAACTTAAAAAAAAAATTCAGCTGATTAAAAATACATTGGGGCCCTCCCTGGTGGCACGGTGGCACAGCAGGTTAAAGCACAGCACTAAGAAGCTAAAAGCCACTTCAGCATGAGTTCAATCCCTGCCTGCCCCGGAGGTGACCACATGGCGCGGCAGACCTCTCCTGACCCGCCCACTGTTCCACTCAGCAATGTACTTCGTGGATCTCCCTGTTCTGCTCCCCACTCTGTCTCTGGTGAATCTTCTCACCATCCCTGTGCCTCTGGGCTGTACCTCAGTTCTGTATGCACAACTAAATAAATCTTATTAAAAAAATACAGTGGGGGGGATAATGTAAAATGAAGTCAGTCAGAAGGAGAAGGCAAGAGCCAGATGGTGTCAAGTAGATGAGGAATATAAAGAAAAACAAAACAAAGAGCCAGGTAACATCTAACTAAAAAACTGACCCTTGAAACCTGAATGTGGAATGAGAGCGTCACAAACTGGGGTGGAGGCCGCACAACGGTCTTTGGGGCGGGATGTGGATGCTTTCAATGGACGCGCTACGGCGACAAAGCCTGCAGGGGGGATTCTATCCTCCTGTAATGGGAACAACAGTGTAAACCAACCTTACCTCCATTCACGTTATTCAAAAATTGAGGTGAGTGTAAAACAAAAGTAGATGACGTCTATATCACGAAGGAAGTGATTCATTTCCCCACCAGCAAGACAGACAAGGATCAAGAGAAAATGAAGGCGGTGGGGGAAAGAAAATGCTCATGTGCTTGAGCATCACTGAAAATCTGTTAAAGTAGTTACGACATCAGAAACCTAGAGAGAATGAACACTTCTGATAATCATTCTAGGACACCTCAAGGGGCTGATATTGACATGAAGGACCCAACATGCCAGACAAACTGGTTTCCTGAATCAGCTCCTGTCGATATCTGTTCATTGTTCATTTTAGCAAGTTTGCAAGCACTGGCATTTATCTTTCTCACCAGATCCCTAGGAGGAGCAACTGATTCTATGACTACAAATGCTTTCCAGATGTCCTTGCTGACTCCTCATCTACTTGAAAGCAAACTAGAACAGCTGTTAACTGACTTCCTCATTCGTATCATTAATAAAGATGAATTAAGTGGTAATTAATCTCCTTGACCAAGCTTGTGTCTGGGTATGTACCAAGTGTCAAAATACATAGAAAAACTTTAGAGCATCAGTTTTAACAATTTTTTTTATATTTTTCTTTAAGATTTTATATATGTATGCATACAAAAACTGGGGTACGCGCCCACACTGGATCCACCAGAAACAAAGTAAGGAGCGGAACAGGTAGGTCAGGGGAGGTCTGCAGCGCCATGTGGATCAGCTCCCTGCTGGGGATAGAACTTGTCTGCAGTGTCTGTGCATAACCTCATAGCACTGTATTTTAACCTCTTTCACCTCCAGGGAGGGCCCTGGTTTTTATTTTATTTTATTTTATTTTATTTTATTTATTTAATTTTTTTAATTTTTTAACCAGGCAGAAAAATACATTTCCCCAGAATGCAAAGATTTAAACTATGGTAATACATGGAGTGCTATGGCAATCCTAATTTCAATATCTGATTCTGTTATTTTGTGTGTTTATCTTTAAGAAAGAAATATCTACACACACACACACATATGTATACATATAGTGCCCGAGGAATATGGATTTACATCCATTGTTCAGTTACTTCTACACTGAGACTCAGGCTTCCAGAAAGTGCTGGAACAACAGTCTGAAAAGAGGAAAGCACAATGTGGGGAAAGGAGAAGAGGAAACGATAATGAAGGATATAAAAGGAACAGCCTTTTCAGGGAAGGGTTTTTAGAGCTCTTAAAATAGCAATTACCTGCTTGGTATCTACTGGGAATGAAAATACAACTTATTACTCAAGCCACTTTTGTAGATTTGGGGAGAATAACCAGCACTCCCATTTTATTTCCATTGAGGAATTAAGAGATCAAGAAAAAATTTCAAAATGAATAATGTCATAAATAGTTGAAAGTAGTTACCCATGAGAAAGCCATTTGCTGACATGTTAAAGAAAATATAAGTGATTCAACTATCATGCTTAGGTATAAAGTAAGTACTAAGTGTCACTTGGGAAACATCCACAGGGCAATTTGAGTTTTTAAAAAAACTTGAAGGAAAGCAATCCAGAAAACTCTACATTATGGTTTTATAATGAATTTACTTTGATTCATCTGACACTTAACTGGGAAGAGTATAATAGCACCTCTTCATTGGTAAGTAGAGCATTCTAAACAAGGTATTCATTAAACATTACCCTTTAGTAGGCAGGAAAAATGCAATCTAACTTGCACTCAAATCTGTACAGATACCAATCTAGTCTATATTTTTACTCTGTTTTCTATATAGAAACAATGTGAATAAGTATTTACCTTTATGAGTTAGTTATTTTTCTTGTATTCAACCCTATTTCACTCTTAATTCTAAAAGCACTCTGTAGTGTGTTAAGGATCCCATCAGGTACTCACGGAATCTAAGTGAGACTTTCAGCTACACTTTTGTAGGGCTTCTCTCTACAGACCCCCTAAATTTTGGCCCTTGCCATGGCTTCTTCAGGGAACTCAGACATATAATTAGTTTTCCCTTTGAGAACATGTCTGAACACTGCAACAGATGGAAGTGTTCAATGGTGCTAGTGAGTGTGGTCACTTTTCAAGATTTAAAAATATCATGTTCCCAGCAGAGTCTAGGACTTCTATAAAACCTTTAGATTCTTGGTTTCATTTCTCCAGAAGTATATTTACCCCTTTTCTAAAGCTCTTTATTAACTCTTATCTTAGACGACAACATAGGAACTAGACTACCTGCACCAGAGATTACAAAATGTTAGTCTTTTTTAAAAAGGAAAAGTGTTTGTCACACAGAGGTAATTTTACAAAATGCCATAGTGAACATTATTGCAAGTCTACTAAACAGTTTGTATTGAATATTGAAAATGTCTACACATTATTTAATTTGATCACCCCATCATTTCCAATTTTCAAAAAAAAATACAATAAAAAATACATACTCCAACTATTGTCACACATTTATTATTCAAAAGCCCTAGGATTTAAAAAAAAAAATAGTAGGAGTGATTTGTGTTTTAACATACTAACTCATTCACTGTAGAAATTTGAGACATCCCAAAATGAATGATTGGTTACCTTTGGGCAAAAAATAGTTAAATTCTAACTAATAAGTTTCAACTTTGATGCAGAAATGCTGTGCAGGGCATTTTGCCCACTGTCCTCCTGGGGGGCAGAATTCAGGCTGAATTATGCCTATCGTCTTGCCAAAACCAAAATTAACCCATTTTCTAAAGTTGCGTGTCTTCCATCACAATTAGGTAAGTCATTTTCTTTACTCAAGAACATAACATTTAGTATCGGGGGACACAATCCTAGAAGGCAACTTGGCTATTCTTCTCGTGTGCAGGCCTTCTCTCATGCAGGGCAGAAAGGGACTGCATCTACTCTACGGAGAAAAGTCAGGGTGATCTCCAGGGAATGCACTTTATTGATTACAGCAAAGAAGGGGAGCAAGTTCAGTTGGCTCACCCTACTTGGTCTTAGCACAGATGCAACTTGGTTGAGGAGAAAATGAGTATGAGGTAATGCCATCATAAATAATTGCTTAAATCATCCAGCTCTATGGAGGCTGAGATTTTGTAAAAGGAGAAAGCCCTGTAAATGTAAAAGCATGGTAAAGGCAAGCTCTTAAAGTAATTGAGGATTTTTCATTGGACAGAAGCTTTCTACAATACAGGCTTTAAATCTCAGTTTGGTGTTCCCCTTGAGCTAATGACTACAGAGCTGAGTCGCGTTTACATTTTCACTACCAGCCTTTGCAACTGCAAACAGAATTAAAGGAGCTAATGGAATATACACAATTAAATAGCCTCTCGTGCAATGCTGTATAGTGACACAAGAAGGAAAGGGTATTCATTACAAATAGTCCAAAAGCTTTTAAATGTATTTCTCATCTATATATTGAAATCAATATTGATCTTTAGATTTGAAAAAGCAAAGTCCAGCAATGGATTCAATGAAAACCATTAAGATGCACGAGCATAATTTCCAGGATGTATTCTTGCCCCTTTTGGGAAAGCCAAGATAGAATAGAAAAGAACTCACTATTTATAACATGAATTTTTTTCTACTTTTGCAAAAATATTTATTGACCTCAGTGTGTAAAAATTTCTTTTGGTCAAATAGAGCAACATTTTCAAGTTTTGTATTTCTTTTTAGCTTATAACTGAACAAAGTTAACTTCTAGACAATGGGAAGCAAGGCTCTGAGCATAACCTTGGAAGCAGAAATTCGGGTAGGGCAGGTCTATCACTTGCTACTTTGTGACACTGGTGGGCCAGTTAACCTAGCTGTACCTCAATTTCCTCTTACAGCAATGATGACAAAGTAATAATATCAATATAAAATTACTGATATGTCAAGACACCATAACAGTATCTGATAAATAAGTAAACTGGGTCTCTCTGATTGTCAAAATAGGATCTTCTTAGATTTGACAATACTGTGTCTTTACTATCTTTCCAGACTGTTTTGTGTTAAATGTGTAGAAAGCAATCTGGAAAATTACACATTGAAGAGTTGTTAATTTTTTGGTAAAATGGAACCCATTTAAGAAACAGTCAATATAACTCATGTACTTTAAGGAAGTTTTTAAAAATGTGTAAGCCTGACAATCAACATCAAAGATATTATCAAAAGACTTTTCTAGCAAAAAAAGTGATGCTACTTCAAGTTTCATTTAAGAGACTGTATAAGTATCTAATAAAATTCTTGTGATAATGATTTTGTTAGGTTTTTTTCGAACAATTCTCATTTAAATTATAATTTTCCCATCAATGATTACAAACACTAGTTTCTATTACTCCACTTAAAAGATTTCTTCAAAATATTGTATTATGAAATAATTCTAACTCTATTTAATTCATAAACAGAATTTTATGCTTAAAGCCAGTTCCTGAAAGAAAAATAAAAAAATATTCTAATCAGAACATACAGGAGCAAAGGATTGTTAAGTGCAATTTTATTTTATCCTCTATCTACAAAAAAAAAAAAAAAAACTATCTACAAGAAATGTTGGCAATAAATATTTTTCAACTGTTTATCTACCAATGTGTTTGATTTTATTATGTAGTAAATAAACTCTTCCCCCTACAATATAATGCCAAGGAAAGAATCCCTTATGATGCGGAGAGATTAACCTGAGATCCTACATTAATAATACAATTCCATCATAATGGAGACTTTTAGTACTCTAATTTGGTATTTTTTCAAATTCCTTTGTCTTTAGGGTCTATATCTTATTAAATTACTAGTATTTGGTAATTCCTTTTCACATTTAATTTTAATGAGTATAGGAAACAGCATATCTGTTAGTATTTAAGAAGAAGATAAAAATGAACTTATTAATACTGTTCATACCAAGTAATGAAAGTATGAATTGTTGATGACATACAAATGTAATGTTGGTGTATATATGTTCTGTGTATGTAAGTGTTGTATATACATATATATTGTATATTATATGTGTAGTGTGTATATAGTATGTATGTTATATATCTTGTATATTATGTCATATTGTATCTCACATTGAGAAATATAAACAGATTATAGAGAATCCTAAAAATTTGTACTTCAATCATATTTTGTCAAATGGAAATATAAGATCAATGGCTGAAGAATGCAGTAAGTCTAAATCGCCTCTCCTCCACCTGCACTTTAAGGTAAGAGTGCATCTAACACAATAGATGTCCCCTGGAAGACTTTCTTCTGTGAGAGAGGGACCAAGGCCTGTGGAAGAAGAGACCTTGGTACCTAGATATGGAACTGATGAACTGCTGGTAGAGGCCACTGGCCAGGACAGAGCAGAAGCCACCAAGCCCCTCACTCCTCACTCCCAGTGATGCCCAGTGAGACCAAAGCAAAGCAAGAAACACAAGAGTAACAGAACACATGAGGACACTGACATCCTAAAGTGGCAAAAGAGAAAAACATAGTGAAAATAGAGGTAATTTTTAAAAACATGGTAGAAAAACAGGTACAACTCCAATGCCAGTGTAGTTAACACAAGCGAAGTCTAACCAGGAAGTCTTGTTGCAAACACGCATATAATCACACTCTTCTGCATCTCAAATGACAGGATTTAGGAACAATTTTACAAGGTATCAGAAAAGAAAATAGAGAAAAAATGATTGATTGACTTACTAAAAGGAGAAAAGGGTTGAAATAAGCATGGCATATTTCACACAGGAAACCAGAAGTCAAAAGAGCCTATAATCCTCTAGAATCTTACAGACTGCAGAGACACCAGCACTACAGGGTACAAGCATGAAGCTGATACATCATTAATTTAGAGTAAAAAGTACCTGGAAACACAAGAACTTTTAAAACTTATCATCTACATAAAAATATAAAAAGAAATTCCAGAAATCATTCGAAACAAACAAGCAAGTTGGCATCCATACCGTGGTATATAGAAAAATAAGACAATAATGAGAAGATAATAATGAGTAGTCATTAAGCCTTATGAAGCCTGTATACACACAGAATAAATGACCATGCAATGTTCCAAAATAAAATAAGAATTTTTGAAGAAATATGCTCTAGAGGTAAAGATCTAATGTTAGCAGAGAACTAATAGTAATCTCAGGAAAAATAGAATAGGCTTTTGAGTGAGCTCTGTGATATTAAAAATGTCACAGTAGAGGCCCCTCCTTGGTGGCACAGTGGGTTAAAGCTGCAGCACTGCAAGCTGGCCGCAGCTGCTTCGGCGTGACTTTGATCCCCAGCACCACAGGTGATACACATGGCATCGCAGACCTCTCCTGACTCACCCACTGTGGCCCTCAGTCGTAAACTTCATTCTCTGCCTGTTCTGCCCCAACTCTGTCTTTGGTGAAGCCTCTCACCACCCCTGCACCTCTGGCCTGCTCTCCAGTCCTATATGCATAAATAAATAAATCTTTTTAAAAAGCCACAGTAGAAATATCTGAGTTTCACTGGAAAACACTGAGATGATGCGTAAAGAAAGGATTTCAGTTTGCCCTGGCCTTTTAAGATTAAATTAAAGAATCTTTAATTCTTTACCTTATGATATAGAGAAAGATTCTTTACCTTATGATATAGAGAAAGGTTTCTGAGGTTATAAGGACAATGAAAAAGAAGTTATCTCTACCAGAAAGAGAATTCATCAGAACTTCAAAAATTTAAAAAGACAAATTGACTATCCCTGCAAACACCAGGAAAATTAGGGGGAAATGAAATAATGAGTCCTACCTAAACAAAAATGATAGAAGAGTCAAAAGTAGACTCAATTATCCTATTAAGAATAAAGAAACATTTCTGAAAAGAAATTACTAAAGAAAAGAAATACCTCGAAAAGTATGGTATTTGCTTTAGGCAAATACAACTACAAAATAAATAAAAATCTGTTATTCAAATGGTGGTCACTTTGAAAGCGATATCCAAAACTACATTCAACTGTAAATGTCTTCATTATTTAAGATTACTAAGAGGTGCAGGAAGTATTGTAAAATGCAGTTTATGAAACAGATTGAATAAAAAAAAAAACTGGCATATGCCAAATATCCAACTGTATACACAAAATATCGGAATCTCAAAAATAACCTGACAAAGTAAAATTGTACTCAGAAATTCTTGTAGAATATTTTCAGCAAAATTTACAGGTGAATTAAAATATTGTTACCAAGAATTTAAATAATATAATCAAGAAGTACTACTAATGGGTGAATCATTCAAATTGAATATATATGTAGGTTGATGAAACAAGTAAAATTTATCATGAGTTTGTACATGGTTCCTGATTTCATAATATGTGAAATAAATAAAAAAAAATGACCTACATAATTAACCCAAATGGGACTTACTTTATACATCTAAATTAACCTTCGGGTTGAAATGATTAGAGTGAAATTCTATCTTTAAAGGAAATCCACTCTTTTTGGTAACTTAATTTATTATGTTTTAAAAAATTACAAAAAGTTGACATTTCTGATTTTGGAAATACGTATCAAAATAAAAATGTAAATTCTGATAAAATAGTTCAATAAATGACAAAATGCAGAAAATGGATATGTAAATATACTGTAAAGCAGCCCTCAAATCAAATGGGAGTGAAAGAGAGAAAAAACTATTAGGGAACCTAACTAAAGAGTTTCAGCGAAAGTAATCAACGTTAGGAATGAGTATCTCCAGAGAGAGACAGGTGGCCAGGTGGCTCAGCAGAGGTAGAGCGCTGAAGAGGCAAAGTCAGACAACAAACAAGTAAAAACTACTCAGTGACGGGGTCTCCCTGGTGACCTAGGGAGTTGAGACTCAACGTCTCACCACTACTACCTGATTTAGATCCCTGCCAAGGAGCCAACCCCCACATGCACAGCAGACCTCCACTGCTTGGCCCACTGCCCCCTTCAACAGTTAGTTCAGTGGATCCACCTGTTCTGTCCACCAATCTGTCTCTGATGAAGCCTCTCCCCTCTTGCACCTTTGTCCTGCACCCCAGTTCTTATAAGCATGCGTAAATAAAAATAAATACTTTTTTTATTTAAAAAAGAGAAATATATGTGTTATATGTGATCATCTTCAAAAATACAAGTTGCTTTTCAAGGTTGAGAACTCACCTTATATTACGACACCATTACTACATATATCACAAGGAAAATTAAGTATATACCCTATTTTGAGGATGCATTAATGAATAGTTAGCAGCCAAGTACTTGAGTAGTCAATGAGTAGTCAGAGGACAAAATTAATCTGCTTAGGGAACCCCCTTGTGACCGAAAGGGTTAAAGCACAGCTGCTTCAGAGTTCGATCCCCAGCCGGGGAGGTGACCACATGATGCAGCAGACCTCTCCTTTCTCTGCCCACTGCTCCCCTCAGCAGTGTACGTCATCAATCTACCTGTTCTGCTCCCCAATCTATCTCTGATAAATCCTCTCACTGGCCCTGTACGTCTGGCCTGTACCTCACTTCTGTATGCATAAATAAATTAATTTTTAAAAAAAGACAATCTGCTTAAGTTGAATATCACTTAAATAGTTGTGAATATAGAGAAACATCTTTTTTCCTTGCTACCAACTTTAAGTAGCATTCTGGTCACATAGAATGCATGCATTCTTTAATTCATAGCTTCGAATTTAACTGTCATTTCTTACTATGAATCATTTCGCAATTTGAACATTTTTATATTGATACCTTTCTGCCTTTGAAAGAAAAAGTACTCAGCAACGACTACATTGTCTAAGTATATCTGTACATATGTACATCTGCATACAAAGTATATCTATATATAAGTATACCTGTAGAAAAAATATCAGTTCACCAAATTAAAACTCATAACAAGGAATTCAGGAGAAAGTAACATTTGATTCTCTCATATCCTTGGAACAGCAATAAATAACATCCAGTGACTGTCAAAGTTTATAATACATCTTCTACTAAAGGTTTTTTTATGAACTGCATGTGGACAATTAACCTGAGAAATCACTGTTGAAAAGTCAAAAGTATGCCTGTTTGCTAAGAATAAGCAAAGACATGGCATCCAAATTATTAATTCTGTTGTACAAAATTTAAGAGCTTTATATGTTTCTTTTCTTGAGATTTATTTTCATTAATGTATGCATACAAAAACTGGGGTACAGACCAGAGATGCGGGGTGGGGGAGGGCTTAGAGGATTTACAGGAGACAGAGTGGGGAACAGAACAGGAAGATGTACTGAAATAGACTGCTGAGAGGAGCAGCGGGGAGACAGGAGGTCTTCTGCACCATGTGAGTCAGCTTCCTGGTCAGGGGTGGAACTCATGCTGCAGTGGCTAGAGACAGCTTGATAGCACTAAGACTTTGACCCATGCACCACCAGGGAGGGCCCACGTGTTTCTTTTCTTTGAACAGTATTCAGAATGCAAAACCCAAGTACGGGGTTAAGACAATTCCATACCTTTATGGTGAGCAAACTCTCATGAACTATCATGTGGCCAGCATGAAAGCCAGGTGTGCCTGGAGCAGTAACGAGATGGCTCCCCATCACCTACAGGAACCTCTGTTTATAGATGACAGCTGTGAAGGCAAGTATGGAAAGAGCTGTCTTTAATCTTCTAGTACATTGCAGTCTATGCATCCTGGGTGGGTGTCGAGAGGGTCATATGGTGACTAGTTTTCTCCTTCATGGCAGAGTTGAGTCAGAACAGTGAGTGGTTTATGTCAACGTCTTGAAGAATTTGCACCATGGGTAGCGATGGTCACAAAGGACTCCGTGTGTCATGCAACTAAATGGTGCCTGTGCCTTCCACTGTGTGGTGAGTCCCAGAGCAGAGAATGTG
The DNA here is from genome assembly GCF_000260355.1 of Condylura cristata. NCBI lineage: Eukaryota > Metazoa > Chordata > Mammalia > Eulipotyphla > Talpidae > Condylura > Condylura cristata. The sequence continues at coordinate 46,879,033 of NW_004567115.1, read as the reverse complement.
TTTTGCTGTTCCCTTTTTATTGCCTTTGCATGTCCAGCATATAAGGAAAATCTATTACAGAGAGAGGAGAGTAAAAAAATGAGCAAAGCAGCTTGAAAAAGGAGGATTCAGGGCCCTCCATGGTGGTGCCATGGGTTAAAGCACAGTACTGCAACACTATCCGCAGTCAGCCGCTTCGGCATAAGTTCGATCCCCAGCCAGGGAGGTGATCCACACGGCATGGCTGACCTCTCATGCCTTGCCCACTGCTCCCCTCAGCAGTGGGCTTCATTAGTCTGCTTGTTCTGCTCCCCACTCTGTCTCTGGTGAATCCTCTCACACACACCCCGCCCCACACCTCTGGACTGTACCCCAGTCCTGTATGCATAAATAAATAAATCTAAAAAAAAAGAGAGAGAGAGAGAGAGCATTCCAATTATTCAAATCTAAGGGTAAAAAGTTTATAGACGCTAACTCTGGAAGTTGTTTAAAACAAAACTCATTTTTATTTATGCTCATTTCATAAAGTCTTCCCTCAAGATAAACAATAAATGCAATGATTTTAAGATATTACATGGCATAGAGTTCTAACAGAATTTTAAACAAATTGAAATTTTATAATTTCTACTGAAGTCGCTTTAGAAAATAAATTTGAAATAAAATATATTTTTTATCAAATATCGTATCTTCAAACTTTCAGAAACTTCTTTTATTTAAATGTTGATTGAGTTGACTACAAGTTGATCTTTGCAAGTCGGACAGAAAAGTGTGTGCTGGACCCTTCTAATTCCAAACCCGAAAATATTCCCCTCTGCTATCATGAACAAACTCAATTTCATTTCCTGCAAAGAGGCAGGAAAAGGAAACTTCTAATAAGAACTGGGATTTGATTAACGGTGGTAGCAGGGCCTGGCGTGGCCTGGAACACACCTCTCCTCTTCCTCCTGTGGCTCCCATTAATATTGTACCAGGTTCAGCGAGAATCAGACTTGCTGGTAACAGGTTAACAGTCTCCCACAGAGAAAAAGCATCAATTCAGCTGTCAGGCCTAGAACAGCAGGTTGCAAGTTAAGTTATTGTGATCTTTCCTACCATCCTCTTGCTTCCCACCAAGCCCACACAGGCAGCTGATGACTCTAGAAAAAGAATGTTTTCTTCATAGAGAGACTGGATCCCCTGAGTACACTCAGGAAAATCCAGTTACCCTAGCATCTTTCAAAAGAGCCCACAAGCACTGTCGTGCACACAGAAGCATTTTAGCACCAGGCTTTGTGTGGCAATGTACATTCTCCAAAACACAGAAAGATGTGCAGTTAAATGTGCTACAATTATTATGATGATGGGAATTTCCTTTGTGCACAAACTGAAATTTAAAAAAATCAGCATTTGCAGACTGGGAGTCATGGGGAAACCAGATCAAATGTTCAGTTACTGGATAAAAGTTTCCTTAAGAGAACATTAATTGTGATGGCATAAAAACAGGTCATTGGTAATAAAAATTAAAGGCATAAAATTCCTCACTTCTTATATATTCTCCCATTTAATGTACATGCTAGTTATGATATTGTTGTTTCCAATTTTGAAAACTGAGAGATCTGAATTTGTTTTTTTTTTTTTTTTTAAACAAATATTTCCCGCTCATCATGTTTCCCCATTGCTAACTATGGTAGACATACTGGATGGTCAGAAGTCATGATGTTTGAAAAAACAGAAAAAATGCATCACGCCTTTTCTGACAACCTACAGAAACCAAATTCCAGTCTTTTGACTCAGATCAGTTCCAGTTTTCATTATACAGCCTTGAAGAACACATCTATCCCTCTTTCCTATTTTAACGTAAGGTATTCATGAAATGTGAAAGTTTCTTACACTGATTCTCTCTCTTGCTGTTGAAATAATAGGTAGAAAGCAAAAATTTGTCAGAATACTAGGCACTGTAGCTAGACAAACTGAATTCTGGTCTCTACGTTGTACCCAGGCTGTGTTTCCTTTTCTATTTTTTTTTAACTGTATCTGAAATTGTAAGTCTTAATTGTGGGTAAATTCATTCACTCTGAAACAAGAAACAACTTGAGCACTCTGCTGAGCAAACAATCTGTTTGATATAAAGCCGTCATAAATACATTTAAATTAAATTACCTAAACTGCCTTAATCTTTCCATTTTTAATCCCCAGACTATCTTTATGAAAAACACTTCCAATGCAACAACTATCATAATATGCTGGTTATTACCAATGTTAAAAATCCTTACTCAGTAATGAAAGTTTACGTTGCTTCTGCGCTAAAAAAAATAATAGCATAAATGAATATTTTCTGTTTATGTAAATGCAAACTGTCTATTGTCATCACTGGTTCCAATGATGAAAAGGAGAATTACAATGACCATTATTTTTAAAGGAACGGTGATCCTACAATGTCCATAAATGGAGTTGATATTACTAAAATTATCCTTAGTTTTTTTGCTCACTATAAAGCTTTCCAGGAATGTTACTTTACATAACTTTTAAATAACTGAAATAGCATTAACTAGCATTTTAAAGTATAATCAAAAACTGAGTTGGTGTTGTTGATAACTAAAGCATGATGAAACTTAAAATACCAACTAAGTTGCTTTAGAAAAAAAAATGCTGAAATTATTCAGCAAACTAAGGACAGCAGGACTGGCAGAGGAAAGAATTAGAAATGCAGGTCACTCATGAAAGCAATGAGAACTTCAAAAATTGTCAAAATTAACTATCTATACTATAAAAATGTAATCAAGCAGAGCCCTCCCTGGTGGTGTAGTGGATTAAAGCACAGCACTAAGAAGTTAAAGCAACTTCAGCATGAGTTCGATCCCCACCCTGGAGGTGACCCACAGGGTGCGGCAGACCTCTCCTGACCCGCCCGCTGCTCCCCCCAGCAGTGTACTTCATTGATCTGCCTGTTCTGCTCCCCACTCTGTCTTGGGTGAATCTTCTCACCGCTCCTGCACCTCTGGCCTGTACCCCAATTCTGTATGCATAAATAAATAAATATTTTAATGTAATCAATATAATGCATTCAATAACATGAAATGGTTATTCAAGTAAAAAAAAAAGAGAGAGAGAGAGAGACTGAACAATGATTACTGGGTTGTCCTATCTTGCAATATCCCCAAACCCAGCTTAATACAAGCCTTAAAAATAAACATCCTTGCAGTTAAAGTACTCTTGAGAATCTGTAACTCAGTAGCCATAAAGGCAATGGACGTGTGTGGGGTACGGGGCGTGGGGCTGGGAGAGAAGAGGACTAGGAGGTGGGATGGGAAGAGAGCGATAACACACTGTGTTACCAGAAGACTTATGGTCCCACATATGAGGCTCTTAGTCAGTTTCACAGAGACTGACAGCAGGCCGAGGGGAATGCACAGTTACTACAGATGGTTTTGGAGTTCGAGCCTGAGAAGATGATAAAGTGCTGGAGAAGGATGTTAGTGATGGCGGGACAAAGTGCCACTAAACTACACTGAAAAAGTGTAGTATGCAAATCTGACCACAATAAAGCAAAGAAAATTGTATATTCTATTCAATTTTATTATGTAAATTGCCTTTACTTTATTAATCATATATTTCTGTACAATTAATATTACATAAAAATTAAAAGCACATGTTAGAAATCAAGACACCTCCAGGAAAATCTTAATATTGGTGATTACTTGTTCACAAGCTCCCAGGCATTTCCATTATCATAATAAATTATATAATCATTATATAATTATCTATAATTATACTATAGCTATAATTATAACTCAATGAACATCTCCTAAGCAACTACAATGTGCCAGGGGCCATATATAACAAAAAGATATTTTATTTTATTGGCTTTGTCCTTTTCTAATTTTGGCAAGACTTTCTGTCTTTGCTTTTGATGCCACAAAGAACTATCACTTAGAATATAAGCTTTCAAAAGTTTGCCTTTTTAATGCTACTATATAAGCCTTTAAAGTTCATGAATGTATCCTAAACAGTTTATTAAAAAAAATAAGGCAAGGAACCATCATACTAATTCTTATCTCATTTGTTAAAAAAAAAAAAAATCCCTGAGGAATTTATATTTATAGGACTCAAAACAGATGTCCTATTAAACTGTTTTGAGATTACATAACCAGAGCAGTACAAAAGCTTGAAGGCGAATAGAGAGGTTCAAAAATGTGTATAATGTATTTTGATGAGGAGAATCAAAGAATTGCAGATTTAATCACATGCAGAGCTTTAAAGTCTAATTATAGGAGTCCATCATCTGAACCAAAGGCCAGAAAACTAATTCTTACTCATAAATGTAACTGAATTGAATCTCATTTTGCAGAAGTGTCATCTGACTTTCATGGAATCATGGTTGTTTCAGCCCTATTTACTTTGTTGGCAAAATTCTGCTGGAATATAAAATAAATTTCAGAACTCATCAATTAGAAATCCTTTAATGCATTTTCAGAAAAGAAGAACTTCTGACCTGAAGCAATTCCAATCACTAAAATTATATATTTATATAGATGTATATATTTTCAATACCCAGGCTAGGCTATTAAACATAACATTTCATTGGTAAGTGGAATCTTCAGAAACATTTATGAATAAAGGAGTTTCTCAAATTTTCTTTTATTTTTCCTTGCATCATGTAGAAAACCAAAAGAAAAATATACATACATCCAATAAAAATGAATAAAGTTTTAATCTGAAAAATAAAACAAGTCCTATGTAAGTGTCCCATTTAATCATAGAGAATAAATTACCCATTGAAACATTTGTAGATATGTCACTGATGTTTGTTTGCATTGATGATAATTTGAATTATTCACAAACAGGAAAGGAGGCAATAAACTGAATGAGTAATTCTCACTGATCTTAAGGAAGAATGTTCTAGTATGACAGTGTGAGGATTTTTAAACTGGTATTTAATTCTTGTCTTTGTGGAGGTTTCAATAAATTATTTGTGGTATATTTCCTTTAGAAATGTACTTTTTCCACTGGCTAAGTAAAGCCTGACACAGACCAGGAACTGAATAAATACTTGTCCAATGAGTTAGAACTTGGGATGTGGTTAAAAGCCTTTCAGGTTAACAAAAGAAGTGATTTTCTGCTCATTGGGAATGAGAACAGCACCTGAATTAGTCTTTAATTAAGTGGAAATCAACTTTTCATCTCGATCTATATTTTCCATACTATAATAATTACATAGCCAATGATATATTTTTGTGAAATGCCAGCAACATCCTAATGCCTGAATTGCAGATTATTTTCAGTTTTAGGAAAAATATTGAAAGTAAGATGATTCCTGCTAGAACCAGAAAATACTCAAAGGTTCCTGAGAAGGTTGAACTTTTGAGAATTCTTTGCAGCAATTACTCCAATTCTGTGTATTTTGGCTGAGACTTACAGACTCTCAAAGATGAAAAGAAAGCAGAACAGATTCTGGCAGAAAAGAATATTCCTGAAAACATACATTTCAGTGATTTCTAAAAAAAAAAAAGCCACAGTCAAAGAAAGTAGTCAGGAAACACTGACTCAGATTCTGCGCCATGGTCTGGTTCAATTACCACTTGAGGAATGTAAAACCTAGAAGTAGCGTGTGGCATGAAACAGCCCCATTCCTGCCTTGTCCACAAGTCGGGACCTGTATTGTCTCAGGGGTACTAACGTTACAACGGGATCATCTCCCCAGATTCATTTTGTATCTCTGCGCCAACTTGGCACTTCCCAGTGGGATGACAGGAAATAATGAAAGAATAGCTTGTTTTGCTTTTCAGAACAATGTTTCTTTTGTAACCACTACCGTATTATTCTATAAAAAAGCTATAATCGACCCTCCATGTAGAGCAACGGATTAAGACGCAGGACTGCAAGCTGGCCACAGCCACTTCAATGCCAGTTCAATCCCTGGTCTCAGAGGTGACCCATATGGCACAGCAGACCTCTCCTGACCCGCCTGCTGCTCCCCTCAGCAGTGTACTTCGTCAGTCTGCCTGTTCCTCTCCCCACTCTGTCTCTGGTGAAGGCTCTCACCAACCCTGCACCTCTGACTTATACCTTAGTTCTGCATGCATAAATAAATAAATTTAAAAAAGAAAGAGCCATAAGATTAACTATATATCTATTAGGATTTTTTTTTAGGTCAATGCAAGCAGGAATAAACAGTAGGTGGTATATTCAAATGTTTCTCTCTATTTCAGATTGTTTAAAACAAATTTTATTTTCTGTATGCTGCTTGGCTTATAGTACTTCATCTGTATAAAAGAATATTGGTTTCACTTCCGTTTCTTTCTTTCAAAATGTATTAGATCTTCTATCCCCATAACAAGTCTGAAATAAAGAACCTATTCCAAAAGAAGAATAAGCGGCAACAAATACCCTTTGAGAAAAATACATTATTAAAAATGGCAAAATAACTTATTTTCATACTGATGCAGTTTAGTATATAAATATCCCTGCCCAGGGCTGGAAAACTTCAGGATGGTAATATTTTCTTTTTATTATGAAGGTTAAATTAACTTCTGTTGTAGGGTTCTTGGAAGACCTACCATGTCCCAAAGGTTTCTTTTAAAGATTGTTTCAGGTCTCAACTATGATTTAGCAATGCCTTATAGAAGAGTAATTCTGAGCTCTAATCAGGCTAGTAATTTTGCTGAAGCAAGAATTCTTAAAGAAAAAGACCAAGAGAAATTAGGGTTCATGAAATGCCTTGAGCAATGAGACACAGATAGAGGTCTATGTAACCTAATGAAGAATATTGTCATAAGAGATAGTATTTGACTTTGAAAAAAATCATAAGGTTTGGGCCCTCTCTGGTGGCGTAGTAGGTTAGAATGCAGCACTGCAAGCTGGCTGTAGCTGCCTCAGTGCGAGTTCCATCCCCGGCCCAGGGGGGTGACTCACATGGTGCAGCAGACCTCTCCTGACCCACCCGCTGCTCCCCTCAGCAGTGTACTTCATTGATCTGCCTGTTCTGCTCCCCACTCTGACTATGGTGAATCCTCTCACTGCCCCTGCATCTCTGGCCTGTACCCCAGTTCTGTATGCATAAATAAAGAAGTCTTAAAAACTATTAAAACTATTAAAAAATCACAAGGATTGGGGCCATTGACATAGACAGATTTATAACAACTATTCATTTCAAAAAAGTTTATACAAAGAAATAATGTCTAATATCCATAGGAAGATGGATATCTTTTCTCAACATAAAAGAAGAAAAAGCATTTGAATGACAAGGAACAAAATCTAGAGTTACATGTAGTCAAGATAAATAAGATAAGTATTTTTCTGACTTCAGCCTTGATTTAAACATCAACCGAGTTTTAAGAGAGTTAAATGAATGGAGTTAGATCAGGGTCTAGAAACCTTACTAAAGAGATGTATATCACTCCTCAAGGAATGAATAAATAAATGAGAGAATAAGGGCTGAACCAGGGGTCAACTACAGCCTCTCAGCCTACTCTTTTGGTGTGGGGAGTTAGTGAATAAAACCTCTTTTAAAATACACAATCACAGCCCTCCCTGATGGTGCAGGGGGTTAAAGCACAGCACTAAGAAGCTAATGCTGCTTCAGCATGAGTTCCATCCCCGCCTGCCCTGGAGGCGACCACATGGTGTGGCAGACCTCTCCTGACCCGCCCGCTGCTCCCCTCAGCAGTGTACTTAATCGATCTGCCTGTTCTGCTCCCCACTGTGTCTTTGGTGAATCCTCTCACTGCCCTGCACCGCTGGCCTGTGCCCAGTTCCGTATGCACAAATAAATAAATCTTTAAAAAAAAATACACAATCACACTCATTGATTTGCTTGTTGTCTCAGCTACAGCAACTGTAGCAACAAAGGCCAACAGTGGAACCTCGCCAGCAGATCCTGAGATTGACCACCCGCCACTTCATAAACAGCCACTGGCCACCAGTCTTGGTGGTGGGTGTGCTCTGGGGCAGGTGGAACCAATCCTGTTCCTCTAAATCATATAAAACGTATTTCAATACTACCTTCGTTAAAGAAAAGAAATAAAATGATTTCCTAAAAAAGCATCCTGCTCTCTAGTCTAGAAACTGAGCAAGATTTTTAGAGTCAGAGTCTTCAGAAAGTTCTCAAGTGCTCAAAGGAAATATTGAAAACTAAGGTTCATTGAATACTTTTATGCTAAAAGTTGTGATGTAATGCAAAACACTTACATTATCACTAAATTAGGTATAGTTATTTAAAAATTAGGCCCTCCCTGGTGGGGCAGCGGGTTAAAGCACAGCACTGAAAAGCTAAAGCCACTTCCGCATGAGTTCGATCCTCACCTACCCCGGATATGACCACATGGCGTGGCAGACCTCTCCTGACCCGCCCGCTGCTCCCCTCAGCAGTGTACTTCGTCGATCTGCCTGTTCTGCTCCCCACTCTGTCTCTGGTGAATCCTCTCACCCTCCGCATCTCTGACCTGTACCCCAGTTCTGTATGAATAAATAAATAAATCTTTAAAAAAAAAATTATGGAGGCCTCGCTGATGGCACAGGGGTTAAAGGCATAGCATTATGAAGCTGTGTGCAGTCACTGCAGCCAGGAGTTCAATCCCCTGGTGGGGAGCTGACCCACAGGGCACAGCAGATCTCTGCTGTCTCACCCCTGCTTTCCTCAGCAGTGTGTTTCAGTAGGTCCACCTGTTCTACTCCCCACTCTGTCTCTGGTGAATCCTCTCACCCCAACTCCGCACCACTGGCCTATGCTCCAGTTCTTGTATGTATACATAAATAAATATTTAAAAAAATTAAAAGTTAGGAAACTGAAGATGAGAATCTGCAAAATAGCACAGTCCCAAATCTCCTTATGCTGTGGTAGAAACTGTGTGCTGCACAACCTTGGAAGAAAAACATGTTGAAATAGAAGACCTTGATTTTAAGCTCACACAAAAATGGCATCTGGCCCATAGCTAATGATTCGTAGCATGATATTATACCAAATGGAAATAATGAATGCCCCTGTTAGCTTGCAATGAGGAACCAGGTAAATAAAACATTAACAAAGATTTGCATTAACAGCGAATACAATGTGTGTTTCATTGAGTTCTTCCTCCCCACAAACACAGTGAAGTGGTGTCAGAATATTAGACATAACACAGGGAAAATGAAAAGACATCCCCTTCTGTCACATAAAGTTGCTCCTTATTCTTTATAGAGACTACCTTTGTGCATACCTGGCTCTTGTGGTGCTATTAAAATGCAAATTTCATAGTAACATTAATAACTGAGAATTTCAGTGAAGTGGATGCACTTTCATAGAGAGCTGCACTTCTTTTTAATTTAAAGGGGTATACCTTCTTACCTTTTTATGTTTAGAATTATATCGTTTAGTTTTAAATGCACAGGACAAATATCTTCAAGAATAATATCCTTTAGAGCTATTATAGAAACTTTCAAAATGCAACCAAACTTACATACTTTTAGCTGCTAAGATCGTTGTTTTAACTAGTGGCAAATACTCTAGACAGTTTATATTTGTCTAACATTATACATACATGCACATACAACATACTCATGTGTACCATGAAAATGGCTTCTTACTGAATACTTAATGCCTCTGGAATTACTGCTACAGCTCTGTAAATACATTTGTTATAGATAAGAACAGATGTGATATATTCGAGAAAATGATACAGCACATCACCACTGTACATAACTTTTTAAAAAATTATTTATTTATACATATAAGAACTGGGGTACAGGCCAGAGGTGTGTGGGTAAGACGCTTTACCAGAGACAGAGTGGGGAGCAGAGAGACTAACTGAAATACACTGCACTGCTGAGGGGAGCAGCGGGTGGGACAGGAAGGGTCTGCTGTGCCATGTGGATCACCTTCCTGCAGCAGCTATGGATAGCTTTATAGTGCTGTACTTTAACCCCTCGCACCACCAGGGAGGCCCTATTGAACACAACTTTTTAAGGAAGCTTACTTAAACTGCAGGAGTTCATGACTTGGTTGCTATCTCAATCGAGTTTCAGTAGACACAAAGTAGAGCCATACAGCTGGAAGGAAACAAGCATATCACAAGCATGAAGCTGCTGAGATGGTAAGTAGACAGAATTTCCCAGCATGCATTAGGGAAGTGAGCCTCCGAGAAGTCAGAACAAGACTGCACATCTGGAGACACATCTCTGAAGAAATGAAAACAACTGTGTGTAGATAGGACCATTCAGGGAGATGGAGCTGAATAAGACAAAACTGCGCAGCATGTTTGTGGAATACCCAGGTTAGGAGAGAAAAAAAGGTGAGAAGTAGCTTCTCTCACATTTTGTGAGAGAACATTACAGAATTTCAAAGAAGTGGTAAATGCTCCAGTGAAGAAAAGGGGGAGGAATATGAAAAGGAGTTTACTTTATCAACTCCAAAATTTTAAAATACTGAAGATAGGACAACCAGATTGTCAAGGGAACTGGGAACAGAAAAACACATCACATGTCATGCACCTTCCTTTCACTGGAACAAATAGAAACTGGTGTCTGAGAAAGGCAAATGTTCTGAAAGGGATCTTTGGGTTTCTGTGTATTTAATCTGGGGGTACGAGTAGGTGAGATTTGAGTATGTTATTAGCCATAAAGGTTTCAATTAAATGAAATTTCACATAAAAAGACTGATGATTACTAGCAGATATTAAAAAATACTGAAGATATACTTGTTCCATTTGCCTATAGTAGAGGTAAGTAAACAATCTGGTAAAGAAAAAAAAATGAGCTTAATGATGCAAATGTAAACGAAACTCAAGCATTATCTGAAATATCTCTGGAGTAAATATAATTGTACTGTCTACACAACAGTCATAGAGATCTGGAAATCGTATAATAAGATTTCACTGAAATCTACTGGACCTGCAATTATGGAAATACTGGTTAACTAGCATTTACTTTTCTATTACTGAAGCAAGAATTGTAGTTCATGTATATCTTAAGATTAATGATAGTTTGAGATATAGAAGTTATCATAAAATACCTTTCTGACAGTGAGCATCTCTAAAAAACTCAGAGACTGCCTCACCCAATGCCAATTTTAAAGAAAAGTGAACTAGAGAAGAGGAAATGAGCTTTGTGCACAAATTGACTTAGTAATGACAAAAATAATTGGATACTGATAGTCCAGTCACTTCTGAAGAATTTCACTGGAACAGGATACAGTTTCCTCTCACTGGTAGCATAATACACACTTCAGTCTCTTTTCCTACAGCTTCCCGTCCTATTCAGGGATTTGAGTGCTTTGCTCTCTTCTAACCCACAAAGCCCCATCCCTTAGGACAAGCCAGTATTATCAAATTTCTTGGATCATCTTGTTTTGAAAGCCAGGTCATTTTCATTTTAACTCCAGGTCAAGAAAGAGCCAGACCTACAAAACAGAAAGGCTTATACTATTGTGAGCAGAATCAGCACTTTCACTTCTGTATGTGATCACCACAACAAATTAATTTTCACTAGTATTTTGCCTTCAAAATTCTTTCAAAAATAGTGTATGAACACTTTCTGTGAAAATATACTTCCTTGGGCAGTTCACGCCTATTTAGGAAAGAATAGATAGGTTGAGACAACAATCCTGATGAGGTGGGAACAGAAAACCTCCTGAGGCCATGTCCCTCTGTGGAAAGCATTAAGGAACATTCCTCACAGGTCGCAGGTCCTTGTAACCCCATGAGTCACTCATTTATGTGGTCAGGGTTCTGATTAGCCTTAGCTAGACTAGCAGGATGCATGTATCTCAGAGCTTCTCTCCAAGTCTCCTTTCTGGTTGTGATAGTTCTCTATAAGGATCTACTTGATAGAGCTCGTAACTATTTGTGTGACTCCCTGATTTCGCAAGTTGTTTACATAAAGCTTTCATCTTCCCAACCAGCCTCTGGCAATGGGATCTCTTTAAATATACCAGAAAGAAAAATATGTGGATATGGTCAATAGAAGGCCTGAAATGTACGTCAACAGAGGCCCAGGCATATTCTCTTCTGTTTAGGCATAACTTGACAAATAGCCTGTCTCACATCCGCCATAGCTGGGTCTAGACTACACCATAGTATCATCCTTTTTTTTTTTTTTTTAAGATTTATTTATTTATTCATACAGAACTGGGGTACAGGCCAGAGATGTGGAGGGTGAGAGACTTCACCAGAGACAGAGTGAGGAGCAGAACAGGCAGATCGATGAAGTACACTGCTGAGGGGAGCAGCAGGCAGGTCAGGAGAGGTCTGCCACGCCATGTGGATCTCCTCCAGGGCAGGCGGGGATCGAACTCATGCGGAAGTGGCTTAAGCTTCTTAGTGCAGTGCTTTAACCCGCTGCACCACCAGGGAAGGCCCAGTTTCATCCTTTTATGATTCTGTGACAAGGATCTCACTACCCCATTTCAACACTGAACACAGAAATCATCCCAGTCACACAAGGGTGCAGTGATAGAATCGGGATACTCAGAGGAGGGAGGAGAAAGTCTCTGACCCCTCCTATGATGCAGTCGAGAAAAAATCAACTAGCTCTTTGGCTAGCTCGGATTTATAGTAAAGTAGAACTGTATTTCCTATATTCTACTTTTATGACTCACTAGGGCCTGGGCATTAGCAGAGTGTATGGTACATTTATGCCCGTTCCATAGAACATGGAGCATAATGTTATAATTTAAAACGATTGCACACATTTACAGTTGTATGTCTTACTTTATGACATATTTTCAGTCATGTCTATGATTTATTTGATGCTCGGTCTACCATAGAACATCAAATTATAACGTTTTCCTATGAGGAAATATAAAATTTTTATCACAATCTGCTCTAGAGAAAGTTTTCTAAGAATGCATTGTGGTGACAAATAGGAACTTGCCAGAGCAATTTTATGAACTTGACTTAGTATTAGATTTATAGCAAAGGGCTGAAATGCTTCTTGTGAATATTTAACGACATATGTAAACTTGGTGTTTTGTTAACTTTGACCTAGAAGCTCCAGTTCAGGACAAGCATCCCCCACTGTTCTCCTGTCTGGGGTAACTAATCTCCTAGAGATGCTGTCACCTTATTCATTTGACACTTACATATACCCTGCTCTGCAGGTGACTGTGTTCTCAGCCTTTCTTTACAATACCTATCAATGCAGTACTATTTACATCAAATGACTACAGTTTTGTTAGATTGAATTTAAAAATATGTATGATACTGTTTGGGGAAAAGGCAATTCCCCATACACACAACACAACAATAACTGTGGTTTATTAAAAAAAACATGGTGATAGGTGTGACTTATTTAGGAATAGAGAAATATCAACTTGTTTTGAGCATAAGACATCTGCGCACAGTTTAGAAAGTAAAATCACCAATCAAAAGAGCCTTTCTCGTGAAACAGAAGTTTAAAGCTATGTCTTGCAAAACAGTTACAAAAGGATATAATTTCAAATATTTTTAAAATTGCATCTATGATAGATGCCAATTATATTGTTATATTGAAAGATTTATTTCGAAGACATCAGGCACAAAAGCATATCAATAAAATATGGGCCTGCAAATACTTTTTCTTATGTTTTTTTAAGATTTTTTTTTTTAATTTATGCATACAAGAGCTGGGGTATAGGCCAGAGGTGAGAGGTTTCACCAGAGACAGAGTAGAGGGAAAAACAATTAGATTTACTGAAATCCACTGCTGAGGGGAGCAGCAGGCAAGGCAGGAAAGATCTGCTGTGCCATGTGGGTCAGGTCCTAATATTTGTATTTGAGGTTATGTGTTAAAAAAAAAAAAAAAACATTGAAAGGTAAAATTTCAATGTTAAGGCCCTCCCTGGTGGCGCAGCGGGTTAAAGCACAGCACTAAGAATCTAAAGCCGCTTCCGCATGAGTTCGAGCCTCGCCTGCCCCAGAGGTGACCACATGGCACGGCAGACCTCTCCTG
>NW_004567115.1:46856011-46864815 GCF_000260355.1 Condylura cristata | reverse complement strand
CAGATGGTTCAGCAACCAGTGCTTAACCTTTAGCATTAGAACATTATAAAAGTGAGCATTTAAACCTTCTTACACATGAGATCTGAATTTCCTTCTGTTTTGTATCAAATATTTAAATAATGTAGAGACTGACACTTAATATTTCCAATTGCTATGAAATACAAAAAAAAAATCCCTATTCATCCTAAAATAGTAATAGCACAGAATAGCATCCAATGCTCAATAAAAATTTTCTCTGAGAGAGCATCTTAGAGGACTCCCATGAAAATCGATACTTTAACACATTTTCCTCTCTCTAGCAGAATTATTACAAATGGTTTCAAATATCAAAACATTTCCATTATTCAGGGAAGTTTAATTGATGTAGTTATATCAAAATTCTAAATTGAAATTATAAGGCACTAGCCACATTATGTAATCTAGTCAAAAATGTTTACTGGGTGATTGCCACATCATAGCTATTGCTCTTCTATGTAATGGAGATATAATACGCACGAGAGTAATGGTCTCTCCCTCCTTCAGTGTATAATTTATGGGGGTTATGAAGAAAGGGAAGCCAAAACATGGAATACATTCAATTGAATGTTCTTACTGGGATAAGAGGAAAGAAATACTGGCAGGGGTGGGGGGCGTTGGGGTTAGGGGGGTGGTAAGAAGGAGAAAGAGAGAATGAGCAGTGAGCCTTGGAAAACTAAAACTTACTACAAAGTAGGATATTAAACTAAATATGGACTGGAAGAGATTACTGACAGTGGGTCTTACCGGAGGAGGGACCAGGAGCTTTGCAAGTCTTAAATTAAGGTCACTGGACTGGATGTTTTCCATGTGGGAGAAATTTGAAGAGATTGTTTGGCAACATCCATCAGAAATGGTGTGAACCTATAGGCCTGAATTATACACCACATTGTAAACCAACACTACCTGAATAATAAAAGTAATTTAAAAACAAAGGTATAAAATTAGTTAAATCCTTTTGATGAACTTGGTCTTATTTATTTTTGTTGTCTTTTTGTGTGCTTTGAGGTCTATGTTGTTGCTAATATAATGACCAGAATCTGTGGGGATATTTATTGGATTATGATCCATACATATGTAGCCCTCGACACACAATTGATTTTTCCTAGATGAAGCTGTGGCTTGTTAACCTTTAAAAAAAAAAGAGTTTAATTAGTTTTTTCTAACTTAAAGGGATTTTAGGAAATCAAATTTTCAATAAACTATTCTTCCAAGGTACTGATACAGAGACAACAGAATAAAATAAAGGTTCCAGTAAAGTATTCTATTAAATTACAAATATTGGTGAAAGAAGGCTGGGTGAACTGTTTGAGGCATACTCTAGAACTTCCCTCTTCTCAGACAAGAGCCACACTATTGTAATTCCTGCTGATGTATAAGACTATTGAGTTGTGCACAGATGATTTGTGCTTTTTCTATACAAACAGTACATCTCTAATGTTGGGGTTCAATCTTTCAAATAAAGGGAGACCAATGTAAGGTGAAGTTCTGTAGGGTCTCATCTGGAATATCTTGGAAGTACTGAGTTCTACTGTGCCCAATTAATATAGTAACAATACCCAGGATGCATGTTGTAGTCTGACGTACCCACAGAAATAATACCAAGAGAGGATAGCGCAAAGGGTTAAAGTAAAGCATTAAGAAGATATCCGTAGCCATTGCAGCATAAGTTCAACCCCCAGCAGTGAAGCTGACCCACATGGCACAGCAGACCTCTCCTGTCTCTCCTATTGCTCCCCTCAGCAGTGTACTTCCTCAATCTGTTTGTTCTTCTTCCTACTCTGTCTCTGGTGAATCCATTCAACCTCTGTGCCTCTGGCCTGTACCCCCATTCTGTGTGCATAAATAAATAAGTCTTATAAAAAAAATAAAGGCAGAGGAAGCATTCTCGCATTCTCATTATAAGGTTTTGAGAGAGTTTATGGAGGAAATTTTTGTAGCAGACTGCAGGGTACCTAGTGACAATAAGCAGCACAATATTATTTTATTATTTATTTCTCTCAATAAAGGGTCTCAGTGTCCACCAGAACTAACTATAGAGTTGAGTCCTGAGTTCATTCTTTTGATTCATCTCTAATTGTCTAGAATTTCTTGTGAAAAAATGTCATTTTTTTTCAACGCAGAGTTCATGTTGCTATATCTCAAATTCTTTCATGTTTATACTAGAATAACATTGTGACTGTGAATTATATTCTTGGGTCACATTTATTTCCCTCAGTACTTTGAAGACACTGTTTCATTGTCTCTGACTTTGACTGTTACTATGGAGAAGTCAGAGACCAGGCTAATTTTTCCTGCTTTTAAATGATATTTTTTGGTGTGATTGTCTAAAGAATTCTATCTTTATCCTTGAAGTTCAATAGCATAACTTCAGACTATATGCAGCCTTTGTCAAAATGCCTTGACTTTTGTTAAATGCCCTTAGCAGGGTTCATTTCAATTAATTTAGTGGTGTATCCTATTCATTCGAAAGAAAACATTGTGTTTCAGATCATTTTCTCCGTCGACTGTGTAGGTCTAGAGTCTATATTTTGTTGGAGATATCAGCCCTCTCCAGTTTACCATGTTCTATACCACTGGGATTTCCTTTGGGGTTTTATCATTTTACTTAGGTGGCTTTTGAGGAAGACAGAGTTGGAGAAATTTCAATTCATTTTTTCCCTTCCTACAAGATTTAGTTAAGTGAAACTTATTTTGTAACTTCACTTGAAATCATCAGGATTTGGTAAAGAAAAACCTGTGAAGTTTAAGTCCATCATTTTATGGTGCTCTATGTATTATTGAACAAAAAGAAAATTGTAGATAAAGATAGTTAAAAGAGAAGGCAGATTTAGATAGCCCTAGGTGAAGCCGACAGCTTCAGAAGTCATAAAGAAACTTTAAGAAAATAGTGTCTTTCATAACAGGAAAGATATGGGAAAATATTTTTTTAACATTTTATTGAAATAATCTAGTTTTAAGACACAATAATGTACAGCTGAAATCTGTATAGATCAATTTGGTCTATATATGTAGTTATGTCTGAAAGATTCCACACTAATCAAGCACAAACAGGGTTCCTCTATACAACTGACCAAGCCTCAGACCGCCATATTCTCTGAAAAAAATTTTTTTTTTAGTCTGCCTTTCTGTTCACAAACCAAAGAATGCATAGAGAAAAGTTAATGGTTAATTTCTCCTTCAGGAAATTACCAGGTCATTACAGAGATGACAAATACCGTCCCTTCAGTCTTTGGTCACAGCTCCAGAGTCCTCAAATCCACCAGAAAAACAGAGCATGCACACAAAAGAAAACAACACACCCCCACCACCACCACTAAATGACTTTCCTGTTTTTCTGCCTCTAAACCTCCCTCTACCATGCCCAGTTCACCTGGCACAAGGGGGTGGATTTGACGATGGCCAGTCCCTGTTCTGTTCAGTACCTCATACTAATATTTTCACCTCCTTTAAAGAATTACTCAATTTTCAATCTTCTACTACACTCTGAGCATATGAACAGCCATTATGGGCAATATATTCATCACTAAAATTCTAGTTCCATCCATCACATACAAATGTGTAACTCTCCAGTTTTCTTAACACCATTATAGAGGAGGCTATATGACCTGCCAGCCATCACTTCAAGGTTAAAGCAAAATATTCTATCCTCTTTTTTCCATTTAGACACTAAACTACTGCTAAGTTTGGATGCCTATATTAAGGCTTATACGTTCTTTTATACTGCCCAAAACATTGTTAGAAGTCATTTCATTCTAACTTTATTTTGGGAGTTCATTCTGTTTCCTGCCTAAGTCCAACAGATATATTATTAGGACATCTAATGTTAAAAAATGGTAGGAACAGGCCCTCCCTGGTGGCGCAGCGGGTTAAAGCACAGCACTGAGAAGCTAAAGCCACTATGGCATGAGTTCGATTCCCGCCTGCCCCGGCGGTGACCACATGGCGTGGCAGACCTCTCCTGACCCGCCCGCTGCTCCCCTCAGCAGTGTACTTCATCAATCTGCATGTTCTGTTCCCCACTCTGTCTCTGGTGAAGCAGCTCGCCACCCCTGAGCCTCTGGCCTGTACCCCAGTTCTGTATGTACAAATGAATAAGTTAAAAAAAAAAAAACTGATAGGAACAGCACATGATTCTGCCTGATATATTACTAGTAATATGTTTAGGAAAACCTTGTATTATAAATAAAGTCTGTTAGCCTCTGGTTGTTAGTGAACCTCTGATAGCTAACTCAGCTGGAATAGAGGTGAGAGAAAGGAGTACTTATTATGAGACTCCCTAGAGATTTGACTTTCTTCTGTATAACTGTTCAGAGCTGGCAAAAGAAAATGCAGGAGTATTGATAGAATATCAACTGATAATTAGGATTTCCATTTTCATCAGTAGAGACTTTTGGTATGGTCAGTTTCTGTTATATACTTTAAAGAAGAGTTAGGTTCATAGCAAAATTCAGTTGCAAGTACAGAGGTTTCTCTTACATACACAGGATTTCCAGCTATGAAAATTGTACCCTGCAATGCACATTAAAACACTTGACAAGTCTACACTGACATTCTCAACTCAGAGTCCATAGTTCACAGTTAACTCTTGGTGTACATGTCATGGGTTCAGACAAATATATAATGACAGATATCCTAGCTTATGGTGTCAGGTTATTTTCATTGCCCCATTAAAAGTCCTCTTAACTGTCCCCACTAATTTCTGTCCCCTAAGTCTCTGCCAAACACTTGTTTTTTATTTTCTTCAAAGTTTATCTTAAGGTCCAGTTTTCCAGAATGTCATCATGGAAAACATATTACACATCAGCTTTTCAGATGG
The DNA here is from genome assembly GCF_000260355.1 of Condylura cristata. Classification (NCBI taxonomy): domain Eukaryota; kingdom Metazoa; phylum Chordata; class Mammalia; order Eulipotyphla; family Talpidae; genus Condylura; species Condylura cristata. The sequence goes on along the minus strand of NW_004567115.1, from coordinate 46,859,981 downwards.
GTTTCTTTTACTACTTGTGTGTGTTTTTAATATGTGTTTATCCATAGCCCCATGGCTCAATAACTTATTTCTTTTTATTAGTGATGTGCTCCTAACATGCCAATCAGAAAAGTTCTATGAAAATGGCTTTAAATAGTACTTGCCAGTCTTTTCATCAGATATGCTCCAACATGCCAGATATTAATCTGATCTGATATTGGATTTGATGAGCTAGAGTTGAAGAGTGATTACAATGCAGTGTGGCCAGAAAGCCTGGACTAAAATTGTGCTATAAGAAGCTGTGGGGGCCCTCCCTGGTGTCATAGCAGGTTAAAGCACAGCACTAAGAAGTTAAAGCCACTTCAGCATGAGTTCAAACCCACCTGCCTCAGAGGATCCACATGGCGAGGCAGACCTCTCCTGACCCATCCACTGCTCTCCTCAGCAGTGTACTTACTTCATCGATCTGTTTGTTCTGCTTCCCACTCTGTCTCTGGTGAATCTTTTCACTGCCCTTGCACCTCTGGCCTGTACCCCAATTCTGTATGCATAAATAAATGAATCAATAAAGAAGAAGAAGAAGAAGCCATGGGACCTTGAGCAAATCACAGAACCTCTTCTATATCTTCATCTATAATGTTGGAATTTATAATAATTTAGAACATGATTTTAAGAGTTAAATTATTCAATAATATCTAGAGTTGAGATTGGAATGCATTAAGTATCAGTTAATATTAATTATATAGTATATGGGGCAAAGCAAAGTATCTTCTCAGCACCCTTGAACGTCAATACTATAGATATAGGGGAAAAGAAATTCTTACCATTAGTCCATTCAAACATTTTGTAAACTATAAAAAACTTATTTTTTATATTCATTATCCCTGTGCCTTTGATGAAATGATTCTGATATGAAATCTATAGTCTGCCCCATAATTCCTCTGCTGGATCCAATGTGGGTCCAATTGCCCACACTGGCACCTTCCTCAGCCAGTGGTATTACTTTTAGGGTTTCTTCTCTGTTCCCATTTTCCATATTTTCCAAGTCAGCACTTCCTGGTATTTTTCAAGAATTGTATGCACTCAAAAACTTACTTTGGATTCTGCTTTGGTGAGACCTACCCAACAGGGTGAGGTGAATGCAAATGCATCTTGTGCTTGTAAATGATACTCTGACTTAGAAAATGGACCAAGCTAAGGATTCACTCATAAAAGCGTTCCATTATCTTATGACTTCCAAAACATTTGCCTTTGTTTTAAGATATTTTCACAATCCTGCTAGCATGAAGAAAGGTTCAGGAAGAGGGTGCAGAGCTAGAAAAATTACTCATGACCAACAAGTGAAGTATGGAGCACTGCCCTGGTGAAAATGTGAATGCCATACCCTTCTCTGGAGCTAGGCAATCAAAGGCTGTCCAGAGGGCCTGTCAAAGGCAGGATGCAGGAGCAACAATCACACGCAAATGCAGCTTGATTGCAAGAATCGATAATTTAGGTGTTTGTTTAAATATAAGTACTGGACTGTTAGTGTTTTGACCAACCGATGTGATAACTTGAAGGCAAGAAATAGGGAGTTGGTAACTATCTAAGAAAAAGTAGGAATTTTTTAAGACAGTTCCATGGACATGCTTGGCTCACTGTTTTAGCTGCAGGAAATTGGGAGGATGACAGGAAGAAGTCAGAAGAGTGATTTTAAATGTTTACCTTGAGCTTAGTATTTCAGTGGGTACAAGCTATATGTTGGTCTACTTTGACTTTAAGGTAAAATACTCTGGAAAAGGTTAAAAAATGCAAAAGAAAGTCTCAAGACGATCTTCAACTTAAGTTTAATTTTCATAATGAAGAAACAAAGTCATGGTCAAGTAAAATCAGGATCAATACTGTAAGGACTTAAATCTTACCAATGAACACTGATATAACAAACACTTGAAAGTAAGACCTTTGCCTTAAACTTTCAGGAAGGCATGATGCAAATAAAAGTGAGGTACAAAAGAGTGAATCTAAAAAAAGGAATTAAAAAAATAACTGGGAAAACATAAGGAAATCATTAAACTAAAAATTGTTAAAAAATAAAGGAATACTCCTAGATTAATAACAAAGTCTTGTGAGATTTTAAATGGACCAGGAGTAATTTTAAAAGCTTACAAACAGACTACTACAAAGGAGCACATATTTGTTTAAATGTCATTTGGGTGTTCTTTCTCTCATGAAATGGCTGCTGGCTAGCATCTCCAAACACTTGATCTCTCTCTCAGATGTGCCTCTCAAGGGAAAATGTTTAATTTATTTTCAAATCAACTCCCTTCAGGATGGTTGTTTATCTCCTATTTTCTTTACCCAAAAGATAACTCAGCTTGGGTGGCTATTTTTGCTAAATTACAAATCTCCTTAGGCATTGCTTGTTTATTTCTAAATGGTCTTTCTCTAGGGTGATGTATGGAACATTTGCTTTGTTATAATAAAGAATGACTATGTTTTATTAATGAATAGCTCATGTTAGCTTGGAAAGCTCTAACACAAAGTGATTCAGAAATTTGAATTTATATAAATACCATTTTTAGTTTTTGATTGAATTTCCGTCTGGGCAATTTCTTAAACTCTGTCACATCTTTCATTATTAAAACAAATAAAAATGAATAAATTCCCTACTTCAAAGCTATTCAAGATTTTTTCCCACTAAAGCAAACACTACGCTATAGAGAAAAAAGTTTTGCAGATATAATTTCAAATGATGGTAAAGTGACAATCAACACATTTTTATAATATTTATGAGTATATATGTCAATGGCAATTAAATATTGGTACCCATCGCACCTAACGTAAAGCATTCAGTAATTCCTATTGACTTTTTAATGTTATATAGAATTTACAGTTATTAATCAGCACAGAAGAATCGGAAGTAAATCAGAGTATGTGCAATAGCCTTAAAATAGATCTACTCTGCAACTAAGTATACAATTTAGTCAACTTCCTCTACTTGTTGCTAAATCTCAATGTTCTTTCAAAATGAGATAGAATTGAGTTGTCTAGACTCAAGCAGCCCCTAGATTTCATTCTGGGGTGGGATCTGCATATCTGCTGATTGATTTTTACAAGATTCAGGTCACTTGCCCAAACACCCTTCCTTCCCTATTATCCTAGACTGTGATTTATACTGACATTTTCCTGGGTTCTCCCACTCTGCTACACCAACTCAAAGTTAAAAATTTGGGTTACTCTGAGTTGAATATTCTTATCAAATTAAAGTCTAGTATCATCACTTCATTTACATTCGTCAAGTCTCATTTGCCACTCTCCTATAAGTTCTCTCTAATTTAACTCTTGTAAAAACTTGCCCAGTGTGCTATGTTATCCTTTTATAAAGATAGATCTTAAATATCTCAAAACATAGTAAACATTATAAGTAGAAGGATATATTTGTGCAGCTACATGATATGAATTTAAACTATTAAGACTTTCAAAAATAACTTTATAAACTAATGAATACACTTAAATGCAGAGTGGATGTATACCTGCTTTTATAGATTATGGCTAAGTAGGCAGAGACATTACAATGTAAAACCTGTCTGCATGGAAATATGTAATATTTTAGTGCTATACATTATATTCTATATTTAAAAAAAAACTATCCCTACTCCTTATTTTATTTTCTATATTTTTAAGATTTATTTATTATTTAAACACAGAAGAACTGCTGTACAGGCCAGAGATGGGGGGGGTGAGAGGAGAGCAGAGCAGGTTTACCTACTGAAATCTACTGCTGAGGGGAGCAGTAAGGAGACAAGAGACGTCTGCTGTGCCCTGTGGGTCACTCCCTAGCTGGGGTAGAACTCAGGCTGTCATGGTTGGCCTTCAAGGCCCAAGGTGTTAGCGCTGAGATTTAACCCCTAGCCATCAGAGAGGCCCTAATTGATATTTTAAATTGTAGTGCATATTGTTATTTCTTTGTGTATTAAAAAGCCATGATTCGAAGCAAAGGGAATTTTTTTTT
>NW_004567115.1:46813521-46855396 GCF_000260355.1 Condylura cristata | reverse complement strand
GAACAGCATTTGCAGGGCAAACCATTCACCATCAAATTAAAAAGCCAGACAGAAAAATACAGAATCACAACTCACCTGAGAAGAAACCTCCACTGAAATCAGTGCTAAGGTAAGAAAACCTAACTTAGAATTGAAAATTTACTGAAGTCTCATGGACTTGTCCAAGAGCTTCAAATTCCACAGGTTCCACATGCACTAAGAGCTCAACCTAGTTATGACAGTGAATACAAGGAAAAATAATCCTCTCTGGTTTCTAGCAAGGGTAAGAGAAATATATTCTTCTCAGCCAGGCCTCTTGTTAAAACAGACTATTAGACCAGCGTCTAAGCTATTGGAGTTTTCCCAGCTCCTAGCAGACCTGAGGTGAAGGAGGTTCCCGACTCTATTCACTGGTGCACCTAAGGAATGTAGACTCCATTAAGGTGGATGAGAAACACCTGTGACGCTCACAGCACAGAGGTACAGTGTAGCAAGATGACAGAGTGTCGCCCTACTCCATCCTCACCACAGCCTATGTGCTGTCTAGAGTCCTATATACAGTGTGTCCATTTACCCAATTCTTATGTCTGTCAAGAAAAAAATGACAAAGCATACCAACAACATATATATAACTGTAAGAAAGATATAGAGAGAGATATAGATATATAATGGTATGTATCTGTATCTATATCTATTTCTATAGATAGATAACTATATGCATATAACTGTAAGAAATAGAGGGAAATAGGATCAAAACCGGGGTGGGAAGAGCACATGGGACTATGATGATGGCACATGGGTGAACTGGTGGTGGGAAGTCCATGGGGATTACGACTGGGAGGAAATCAAGGCACAAAATGAAGAATGATGTCACATAAATAATATACTTAATTTAAAAACAATAGAACCAGCATCGGAACAAAACCCATCCATTTAAACAATGATGCTATAATTATACCAACTAAATTATAAATATTATAAGAACAAAAGTTCCAAATATATATGGTACATAGGAGACACTTTAAATATAGACTCATGTAGATTAAAGTTAATAGGAAGAGAAATGTCATTGCAAAGATAGTCAGAGATTCTGGATTTCAATTGGGAATTAAAACAACCATAATTGAAACCTAAAAGATTTAATGAATACAGCTTTCAAGAGGAAATTTTAAGAGTATAAATGTAATAATAAAGATGAAAACCACTGTACCAAAATTGAAGAATGTCTTAGATGGATTTATCAGTAGGCTGGATAGAGGAAAGAGTTTCAAACTTGATCTCTCAGTAAAACTAACTACCGAAGTTGAAAGATTAACCAAATTAGCATAAATAAGAATTGTGGGTCAACTACAGTGTAACATGAGCATAGTAGAAAAACCAAAAATAGAAAAAGAATCAGGAAAAATATTTGAAACAAAAATTGGGATTATCCCCAATTAATGGGAGACACCAAGATTAACCCAGGATGACTATGAAAAGTCCACATCTAGATAAATCATATTCAGTCAGTAAAAATAAAGAAAATGTTCTTGAAAGGAGTATAGGGAACCTATCCTGACTTCTCAGAAACCATGAAACAAGAGGAGAATAGATAAAATATTTAAAATGCTGAGAGAAAACAATCACCAACCTAGAAATCTGGACAGTGAAACATCCTTCAAAAGTGAATCAGAAATAAAGGCTTTAGTCAAGAAAAAATGACAATAAGGACCTGTAAGATATTTTTAAAATAGTTCTTCTGAGACAAACTAACAGGTCAGAATAGCAGGTTTACATAAAGAGAACATCTGAGAGTATATGAATATAAAATAAAATTTATTTTTCTTAGTCTTAATTAATCTAACAAACAACAATGGCGTTGGAATGCTGGAAAGCCACATGCCAAGAGAAAAGAAAATGAAATATAAAGAAAAGAAAGAAACACAATACACACAAAGTAAGTCAAAATGGATTAAAAACTTGGATATAAGACCTGACCATGAAAGACATGGAAGGAAACATTCTTGTACATCAGAGATGTATTTGACTGTTCAATTCCAATGGGAAGGTAAATAAAAGCAAAAATATAAATAAGTTGGACTATGTCAAAATGAAAAACTTTGTATATTAGGATATGACCATAAAAACAAGAGGGCAAGCTAATGACTAGGAGAAGATAAAAGAACACCTAACAGGCAAAAAGAATTTCTAAAATATATAAAGGATTCATTCAATTCAACAACAAAAAAATACAAACATAATTCAAAAATGGGCAAAAGATATTCTCCAGAGAAGACATATAGATGCCCCCTGGCACATGAGACGCTATTTGACATTGCTTAAATACAGAACAAAACCTCCATGCCATTTCTCACACCTTTGAGGATAATTTGTATTTAAAAAGATTGGAATGAAGTGCAAGGTAAGAATGTGAAGATAAAGGAACTCTCACTGTTAATGGGAGTGCAAGCTAGTGTGACCTCCATGGAAAAAAATTATGAAGATTACCTAAAAAAACTAAGAATGGATACGGGATTACACAAAAAGGCACAAAATGATGTAAAAATAAACTATAATAAAAAAGCCAATAAAAGAAAAGCTGAATCAAAAAAAAAAGGTGGATACATGTATGATCTAGAATTACTACCCCTAGGTATTTGTTCAATGATTATGGAAACTAATTTGAAAGATAAATACACCTGGACTCAGAGCAGCATGATTCACAAAGGCCATTGCAAGAAATCTACCTACATGCCCACTGAGGAGATGGCTGGATAAAAAGTTATAGTATGCATACTCCGTGCATACTACTTTGTGTTAGCCCATGGGTGAAACGGAAAGTGATGATCCGAAGTGAAATAAATAAGAAATTGATAATTACTGGACAGCTCCATTCATATGTGGAATATAAATAAAGCAAACAAATTGGCACCAAGTTGTTAAGACACTGAGAAAATGTGTGGTTACCAAAGAGAAGGAGCACAGAGATGGGAGCACTCAGTAGAGAGGTCATTTGATAGCGTCATGGGCCTAGAACTTTGAAGAGTAGTGAGAGAAGCATCTTAACCTGTCGTGGTATGAAACAGTATTCAGAATTGATAATTTTGTAAATGAACAGTAAATGAGTACATTTTGATTAAAAAAGAAGTCAGCCAAAAGTGAAAATTGCCTTTAATTCTGGATTCATGATATCTTAAAAGATAAACATGATTCTCCACCACCACCAAAAACAGTAAGAGCAATAAAGAAGTGTATCTGTTGGTGTCCATAGAACTAGTGAGCAGGAGTCGGTCTCCACCTCCTCACTCCTGTCCTGCATTTTATTCATGTCTGTCTCTGCATCCCAACCACCCAAAAAAAAGTCACTCTTAACTAAATCTTCTGCCCTTCGGGTAAGACTGGGATTCACAGCGGTAATCTGCGCTATTGCCTCTGCAGTTAGAAGTACATTTAGTGCAGGACCCAATGTCATGAATCTCAGAAATTGCTTTACAAGGCGAATTGACAAGGAAGATTCTGGGTTATGGAGTTCTGTTTAGCATTCTTCATGGAGAATTGCAATGGCAGACCACTGCAAGTTTCATCCATTTTTAAAATGGACTGCTACTAGGACCATGGCTGTCACTTTTACAGTAACCACAGCCACCATTTTTGGTCATACATGGATGAGGAATAGGGTTCCTGGATAATAAAAGTATCCCTTTTAAAAAGATTTACTGGAGCATGAACTAAATCCATGGGCTGATAGATCGTTAAACACCTTACTTAATGTAGCAAAATAAAATTCAATAGATCTTTGACTGCTCTGAGAGAATTTTAGAGCTTGAACCTTCTATATGATTTTTATAATGTATAGTGTCTGGTACTCTTATCAGCATTATCTTTGCTTGTTGTCACAAATGCCCTTGTTCGGAATGCTGTGTGAACTGCACACAGGACAGAGTTAAATAGAAGAGGATAAATTCAATACTAGCTTTTTCCATCACTGGAAAACTATTCTCCAGCTAGAATCAACATAGCACATAAAAGTTACCATTAAGTTTCAAATAGACATTAACAAATGAATACAAATTATATAGATAGTTAAACTTTGTTTTATTGCTTAGGTCCTAATATTTGCATGTATTTTTTTAAATTTAATAACTATTTTAATTTGAGCAGTATGAATGACTTACATGTTTTCTTAAACATTCCTTTTTTTGCAATGTTGTATTTTGTTTTTCTACCATTGTATCCATTAATTTAAAGCCAAGAAAAATCACATCAGAGTATATTAAGGTTTCACATTGTATACAATTAATATTTTAAAAATTTGTGTATTTCTGAAAAACAACTGCCCTTCAGGTTATTAACTTTTTTTTTTTTTTTTGCCATTAATGCTATAGAAAAATCCCCTTGTATCCTGTACCTTCATTTTTTTTAACTTTTTGTTTGTTTTCTTTGGTATTTTGTTCCTTAACATTGTGTACTATTCAATAATGAATCAGACAGAGATGGGGGAAAAAACTTAGAATTATTTTTTCAAAATAGAAATACATTTCCCTTGAGTACAAAGATAATAACATTTAAGAAAAGAATGTATTACAGAGTAAGTACCTCTAAAAGATGTGATGTGGTCCTATAAATTGTAGGCTTGGAAGTACCAACATTAAAAGAGCACTTTTCAGGAGAATGTCGTGAATTTGATCTTGACCTTGGCAGGTAATATCCTAAATAAGGTCTTTGAGAAATGACTTGGTAATCGCTCTCTTCCTGCTAATGGTAAAATCTCCACTTCAGATATCTATGTTATTGACATTTTTCTTCTCTCCTAGCTTGAGCGGGACTCCCGACACTGGATTTAATAGCTAGAGTCAGCTGTGATTTCCATTCAAGTGGCTCCATTAGAGCAATTCTTTAGTCATTACTCAATTCTTGAGTATTTCCTAGATTGTATCAGATTTTTTTTCAGTGAGGAAGACTCTCTATTTTATATGTTTGTACATTTAACTTATATTTCACTCATTTCCCCTTAAATCAGCTGCTGAGGGCTATTTAGTACAATATTGATTGGGTTCAACTACTTGGAAACACAGCATGCCATTACCTTTCTCAATTTGTGGAATGTGTCCACGGGCCATTTTCTCAGAAAAGGAAACTCAACACAGAATGGGGGTACCCAGGTAGGTAAGGCAGGGAATTCTGAAACATCCTTCAGAGGGGTGAATGGAAGTGAGGCTGGACAAAAAGGAAAAACTGAACAAGGCAGCTGGAACAGAGATCTCGGGCAGATGACCACCCCTAAGGGCTACAATGACCTTCTGGTGATGCCTCCATTTGAGGCCAGGGTGCTAAGCTTTTTGTTTTACTGAAAATGTAGATAACAGTCGGCCTTTGGGGTGGGAGGTTGGGGAAGGGGCTGTGAGGAAGCTCTCTTCAACCAGGAACAATTTTCAGAAAGGCTCAGTTGTGAATTCTCAAAAATCCACATTCCCAGTAGTGGAAAGAATCATCTAGACAGTTTTCTGTAGCTTCCCCTCAGGCAACAACCTGATGCTTAACTGTCTTCTGCTGAGACACTTGTCTGCATCACAGTGCCATGGGACACCCTTAAGGCCAAGAAGCCATCACCACTTAGGGCTCCACTGTTCTCAGCTGGAGGATGCTCCCTTTCAAAGGACCTGTAGAAAACAACTAGGACTTTATCTGGACACTACACACTTTGGGTAAGGTAAAGTTTCTTCATAAAAGAAAAATCAAACAAAATAGCCTTCCAATACAAATGTTCCTAAAGGTGCTAGGTGAGCAAAACAGCCGTAATAGTAAAAACAAACAACAAACAAACATAGTGGGAGTATAGGTACAATAGAAGATCTTTTGTGAGGGAAAGTATACTTTTCTGTATTAAAACCTAAAAAAAAAATGTGTACAATGCTGTCTTCTTACCTCTTAAACACAATGGATCAAAATTAGGAAATTGATTACTAGAGATACAACGTAATAAAATTGAAATTTTTAAATAACTCAACATTCACTCTTGATTTTTAAAGATTTTTAGTATAAGTCTATTTGTCCTGTTGAGTCCCCAGGTAAGTTGGGGTTAACCAGGCAGCTTCAGGGACAGAGCAAGCAGGGGCGCTGGGAGAGCTAAAGAGGCTTCTGGGATTAAGCAACAAAAGGAATAATGGACTCTCAGAGATCAGGGCGGCAAATTCCAAAGGGTTTAATCAAACACCCCTGGACTAGGATAATAAAAGAGGGGTGGTTCCCCAATATGGCTGTGAAGCAGGAAGACTCCAAGCACAGTAGCAAGTGAGACCACTTTACCAGCCAGTCCCAGAGACTGATGGGATAATTAGCATCATTAGGGAAAGGGTATATCCCCAAGCCAGAGCCGAAAGGCTTCACTGCCCTTCCCAGGTATCGAAGACTGGGACCTGTTGCTTTGGCTGTCTATCCTCTAAGTAAACTTTTTTTATTTCTTTGAACAAAGTTTGCTTCTCTCTGCGTACTTATCTGACTAGTCTGCAAATTCCTTTTAGGGTCTGGAGAGACAAGACCTGGTCCAGGTGGTATAGTAACAAGGTGGTCCCCAGGAAAAGGGGAGTTTCCAGGTTTCCTGCCCCACCCAGAGGAGGGTGGAGCTGAACAGAGAGAGAGGGGAAGAATATGGAGAGGAGACTGAGGAGAAAGGAAGCAAAAAGAGGATGGAGAGCCAGAAGGTGGCCTGAGGCAGGCACAGGGAGCAGAGAGACACACTGGGAAGAAACTGCACTTCTCTTGGTCCTGGACAGGTTTAAGCAGACGTGGGTAGGAGACCCAGGGAAAGGTTCGCTATGGCGGCGCTTATGTTGATTTTGATTTTGCTCTTTTCCTCCCAGACTTGTCTGCCCACTCCTGACCTTTCCTATGGGCCCCACTGGAAGGTGCTTTAGACTTGTCGGGGCCTTTCAGACCTTGCTTTGGGCCAATCCCGTTTGGCCCCAAAGGGCCACGCACGAGGGGGATGGGTAACTTCAGGTGTTTGATTTGCAAATTATATTCTTTGTTTTTCTATATTGCACACTGGCTGTATTAAAGTTCCTTTCCATTAAAGGTCTTCTATGTCTTATCTTGATGCAGCGGATGGCAGAACCTATTTAGAGCCGGCAAATTTGGGGGTTCAGTGGTGCCCCTCTCACTGTCTTGTAACAGGTCAAGGATGATCCAGGTGAAAGCAGAAGCAGCTGTAATCACAGCCACAGCTCCACCGTGACTGTTTATACAAAATCCTCATTCGCAGAAACACTGTTACTTACATTGGCTTTCTACAAAGATCACCTTCATTTAAAGTTTTGAGGTATTACCGTTTAAAACAAAGGCATAAAGGAAGACAGAATGATCATGACTTGTAGGTAACTTCATAATTTACAAAGTAAATCCAAAAGATTCAACCACAGTTTAACATTAGAGAAATTAATACACACATCCCGATATCCTTATAAAAGCCACTCATTAAAGATAATAAAAAAGATAACAAACATCTCTCTTCATAAATTAAAATTAAAAACCAACCAAAATCTGTATAAACATTTTCACATTCCTGAGAGACACAAAGATGATTTGAAACAAGGATTTGGGATACTCTTAGAAATCTCAATATCCAAGTTTTTAATTCTCCCAAAGTGAATCCATGTGCCAGCTGTGATCCATGAGAAATGAGGCAGATTCTGGCTACGCAGATTGGGAAGAGACCCCGTGGACAGTGACAGTGGCAGAAACATGGAAATTTACAGGCCCTATATCTATTAGTAGGAGACCCCCCCAAAATGCTCGATAAAGAGAGGAGCAGGAGGGAGGGGGGTGATGACGCTGTCTCTCTGCATTTTAGTCACCTGTGTGTGAATCTTTTGCAAGCTACCTCTCTGTATGTGTATTAAGATTGAGCCCCCTTTGCAAGTGATATTGGGTATAAAAATCCCTAGAAATGAACATTTTGGGGGTACCCATTCTGGCATGCCCTCTATTCTACTGCAGGAAGTTGTCTGCTTTCCTGTCCCTAGATAAACTTAAGAACTCACTCCCTGAGGTCCCTGTCTTCCATTTCGTGGCACAAGGCAAGAACTCGCTGAAGTGCACAAGATCATTCTCAAGCCTCTTTCTTGGCTCTTACCCAACTTCTAATCTATTTTCTGCAACTAGGTCTTCCCTTATTTTTTGATGAAATTAGAACAAATCTCGTTAACCTCTGTATCAGGTAGCAAACCATCTTGAGTTAGTAATCATTTAAGTGCTGTTGAAACATAATAACATCTTTAGTTTAGTTTGCTAGTGGTATCGTAACAAAATGCCATACATGGGTTGGTTTACATGGCAGTGTATGTTCTGACATTTCTGAAGGCAACAATTCTGAGAACAAGGTGTCAGCAGGATTGTTTCTTTGGAGATTCTCCTGCAGGGCTTGCCGATGGACATTTTCTCCCGAACCACCCAGTGTCTGTCTGTGTCCTCATCTCTGATAGAGACACTTGTCATATTGAATCAACCTGACCCTATCACTCCATATTAACTCCCTGGTTTTCTAGGGAGTTTTGCATTTATCTCCAAATGCAAAGCCATTCTGAGGTACTGGGGATAAAATAATTAGGATTTTAGCAAATGCACTGGTGGGACATAATTCCATAAAATAACCAAAAATTAAACTTCTAAATGAAAGGAATTACCCCTTGCAAGAGCCCTGAGTAGAGGCTGCTAAGTCATAGGAGTCAGGAGTCAGGATACTTTTTATTTATTTATTTAGGATTTATTTATTTATGCATACAAGAGCTGGGGTGTAGGCCAGAGGTACATGGGGTAGAGATAAGACAATTCACCAAAGACAAAGTGGGGAGCTGAACAGTCAGATCTACTGAAATACACTGCCGAGGGGAGCAGCTAGGAAACCGGAGAGGTCTGCTGTCCGCTGTGGGTCAGGTCCCGCAACTCACGCTGCAGTGATTGCAGCAGCTTCATAGTGCTGCAGTTTAACTCTTGTACCACCTGAGAGGCCCAGAAATTTACGATTTTTTGAGAACTTGATTTGTTGATTTATGTACTTTTTGGGGGGGGCATGCTTGTGTTCATTTACAGAGTTGCTAACCATGAACTTTGACCTTGCCAAGAAGAACACACTGACACACTCTACGTTTTGAATATGCCTAGAGCAGTATTTAGAATGTGGCAGATGCTATGTAAGTACTTCTCCATGAAAGAATTTGGCAAAGTAATTTTAAACGTAACATATTTGTGTCTTATTTCAATACTCCAATTGTCTTTTAACATATTAAAGCACCTTTAATCTTATCCACTCTATATCTATGTTTTTGTAACTTTCATTGCCTTAGCACTTAAGTCTAAACTCCTTAGATTTGCCAGAAGACTAGCATCCAAATTGAATTTCTCGCTTTCCAGACTATGTATTTTCTAGGAATAACCTGGAGTGGTTAGCAGTAGGCTACTTCGTATAAAACAATTATTTTCATTAGCAGAAAAAGAACCTTTGTGATGCTTAGTGAGCGCTGTGACAGAAGAACATTTAATTACCCAGCAAGTGGCCTCGTGCCGGGCATCCTCCAGTCATACCTGCCACCGCTGTGATTCATGGCTAATAAACAGGAGGCCAGAGTAAGGAAGGCGTGGACTTTCATTACAAGATTACACTTGAAAATGTAAGAGGGAAATAAATTTTAATGCTATCAGGTCACATCACACAGAAAATAAATTAATTATCTATAGTAGTTTGTGTTTATCAATTTGCATTCAAAGTAAAGAAAGGTATCCTCCTTGGTATATAGCCCATCCTTAATAAACGCCTTTGCTCTGAATACATGACCAAATTGTCATCACTGGAAGCTCAGCCACAAATAAAAATAACAAAAGTGCCCTGTGTTCACATATATTTTGCAGAGACTGGAGTACTGAGAGGAATCAAATGCACCTTTTTTCTCTTAAAGGGAATCATCAGTCTCGTTCTGGTGTGGAGAAAGATTGAGACAGGGGCAAAATGGAAAAAGCAAGCTCACCTGGGCAATACCAGAACTCCTCTCAGGGAATTGTGTCTTAGATTATCGAGGTCCACTGAGGTGTATTTGGTCTCTAAATCGATTGGGATGAATTTTGTTTTCTTAACCCTGGTTTACATTAGGTACTCCAGGGTGAGTTTTGCCCGTTTCTCTGTTGTCTGATACCCTACATAATACTGGCATTTGGTGTCACACACCAATTGCGATGGTCTGAATTACTTCCCCTTCCCCAAAATTATTTTTTTAAGATTTATTAATTTATGCATACAGAACTGGGTGCAGGCGAGAGGTAAAGGGGTGATGAGAGGATTAACCAGAGACAGCGTGGGGAGCAGAACAGGCAGATTGGTGAAGTACACCACTGAGGGGAGCAGTGGGCAGAGACAGGAGAGGTCTGCCATGCCATGTGGGTCACCTCCAGGGCCGGGGATCCAATTCACATTGAGGTGGCTACAGCCAGCTTGCAGTGCTGTGCCCTAACCCATTGTGCCATCAGGAAAGACCCCCCAAAATTCTTACTTTGTTACCCTAGCACTCAATGTGATGGCATTCAGACATAGGACCTTTTGGAGAAAAGTATGGCCATGTAATTCCTAGGGGGATAATTAAATAATAGTCCTGTGTCTCTGCAGGACTGATTCACATGCTGATATACAGAAAATAAATTAACATATATAGACACATACCTGTGTAATATAAATATGCACACAGTCATTTTATGTGTGTGTGTGTGTGTGTGTGTGTGTGTGTGTGTGTAGATATGTATCCAAATACTCAAGTGATTTTATTTTTATAATCTGTACAGTTTGGAAAATTTAGAATTTATCTTTCAAAATGTGCTCTACTGGCCAAAGACTGAGGTCCTGGGAGCCATGAGAAATTCAGAATGTGAAGCTTATCCCTTTCACAGATCTACTAAAACAGAATATTTGTTCATGTTACCAACATGTAAAGAATGAGTTGTAATAACATTAAAGTTTGAGAAATTCGGTACAAAATTACTTGAATGTCTTACTAATGAGAAATTCAAAGATAGCACTGCCAGGACAGTGGGCGATAGCAAAAATACAAAGACCTGGCAGACACAGGGAAGCAAACATGGACTAAAGAGCAACAGTAAGGCAATTAATTCCAAGGGTCAACCAGTCTTCAACATTCACATTAGTGATGGGCGGTAGAGTTCTTCTAACTACCAAAAAATGAAAGCCACACAAATGGGGAATGCACTAAAATCTTTTGTCCTCTAGAAAGAGTAATAGAACCTAAATACATTTAACTTACAAGTATCACCAGATTGCCAGTGTATTTTAGAGTCGTCTGTGAGCTGAAAATAGTGAGGAAATTCATCACTATTCTACCCCGTGTTTGGGGGGAGGGAAGTGCAATAAACAAAAGCTTTAAAAACATACAAAGGATGCATAGTATATACCAAAAATCCTAAGTAGTTGTAAAACAGAGAAGCTGGGAGTTCACAACTAAGGTTTGGACATTCTGTGCTGGTTGATACAGAGGCTGTATGAGTCAGGATTCCACTGCCAGTGGACAGTGGCACAGTCTCTCCCAGGGCAAAGTTTGCTCAGCACCGAGGGACACTCAGCTGCTCTAGCAAGGACAGGCCAGGGAGGAGGATGGAGCTAAAAGTCAGAGTGCTTCCAAGAACAGAAGTCTACTAGAGCATCCTAAAAAATAGTCACTGCTTACCAAAACTGCTTACTTACATTAAATTGTTTAGAGCAAATTTCCCCACCCCGAATTAGCTACCAATTAAATCCTTGTCTGATTTCATGTAATAATCGCCATGTTGACAATACCAGTATTTAATTACTCTGGTTAGAGGATGACCGAAGGCATCCCCGTGCCAGCTCCGTGTTTCACCAGCAACATGATGTCCATATTCTGAATCAGTGTCAGAGGTCAGATTATAAACAGATGCGACAAGAACTGGAACATACTCAGGGAATTCTAACCCAATACTCCAGTTCTAAAAAAGAATCAAAATTCACTTTGACTCATTTCCATTCAAAAAAGATTCCATGAGTTGACAGGATCCCTGATTGTGCAAGAAAGGGGACCACAGGTGGCTGCAGAGAATAGGGTTTTAACTCCTTTTCACTCATTTGAGGAGGGGCAATTTGGTGAGGAAAAAAAAAAAAAACACTGAACAGAGTCAACCTGGCATGGAATTTGGCTTGGCACACTTTTTAACTATCATTGTTGCTATGATAAAAATGGAAGCTGCGACAGAGCGATCTTTGCAAAAGCATATTGACAGGCTCAGCTTTGGAAGGAATCGTAACCCAGCATGCAACTTTCAGAAGGCCCAAGATTGCATACCCCAGGCTTCCAATGCTAGTGCATTCCTGCTGGGGAACAAGGCAGATGAGAGCTATTACATCAGGATGGAGCCCGTGCTCAAAGCCAGAGGAGAACAGCCAAAAATGTTGAATTTTAATAAAATTCCAGATGTAACACCCATGTATCTAAAAGACTTGAATGCTGTTCTTGCATCCTTTTAAAAGAAATATTAGTTTACATATAGTTAAACGCTTGGATAATGTACATCTGATTTAAATAGCAATGGGCTACAGGCAAAAATAATCCACCCTGTGCAACTCAAAATGGCAATGTTATTTTTGTTCTGTTCTTGTGAAAGCTCTTCTCATAGTTTGGAAACATTAATGTTTCTAGAATGTATCAAGTCAAAACCATATACAAATCTGTCTCTCCAATTCTCAACTAATGAGTACAAAGTTGCTTCAAAAACCCTTTGATTTCCTTGTTCCTTCCAGGAGAAGTAAAGATTGTACAAGTGGAATGTTCCTACATTGGGTGAATGCATTTTTCACCCACTTGTCTAAAGATAACCCTGTATCCTTGATACTCTGGATAAAGAAATGTTTGTGGCTCCAAAACACTGAAGATCATCCAACTGAAGAAAATGTGTAAAGAAAGAATTATTAGAGTTTAGAGGTTCTTGAAATAGCCAAGCAGCTTTCTGAAGGAGGAACTAGGCTTCCTTCCTTCTGTCTCGGAGCAATATATGTCCCAGGAATTAAGAAGCACTAACTAGTATAGGCTAACATAGATATACTAGTGTGCATATATGCATGTGTGTGTATATATAGCGTATTTATGTGTCTACTGGACAAAAATAGCATTGCCACTTTGAGTTGCATAGGGTGGATTATTTTTGCCTGTAGCTCATTGCTATTTAAATCAGATGTACATTATCTAAGCGTTTAACTATATATAAACTAATATTTCTTTTAAAAGTGTGTATATGTGTGTGTGTGTGTGTAGTGTATATGTGTGTGTGCATTGTGGGTGTGTGTACCTATACACACTATTACAATCGAACTTCAGAATTGCTATACTGGAGATCAGGAGACAGGCATAGCTGAGAACCTTCTACCATCATTATATTTTCATGATATATCTGTTCATGCTTGCAGAACTGGGGTGCAGGCCAGAGTTGTGGTGGGTGAGAGTAGTCACCAGATAAAGAGTGGGGAGCAGAACAGGGAGATTTACTGAAATATACTGCTGAGGGGGTAGGCGATGGGTCAGAAGAAGTCTTCCACACCATGTGGGTCAGCTCCCTGGCCGGAGGTTGAACTTGTGCTGCAGTTGCTTCTGAGAGCTTCATAATGGGGTGCTTTAACCCATTGTACTACCAGGAAGAGGCCCGCCTTCTACCATCATTTTAAAGATCATTCTGCAGCAAGTTATATTTTTCTTCTTGATGTCAATTTCCTCAATATTAAACACAGAGTAAAGCTGATCACTGAAAGACACACAATTAATGGTATTGTTTGACTCAGTTTTTGGTCTTATACCTCTTATGGGTTAAGCTATGTTCATCCTCCACAAAAAAAAAAAAAAAATATTGTACCTCCATAAAGTAAAGATGTGACCTCCAGTATCTGAGAATGTGACCTTGTGTGTATATTGGGCATTTAAAGCATAGTGAGTTAAAAATGAGGTCTCCAGGCCTTAATCCCCAAAACTGGTATCTTTAAAAAGTGAAAATTTTACAGAGAAATATTCACAAAGAGAAGATAGTTGAAGAAAAAAGCAGAGAAGGGGAGATACACCTACCAGCCAAAAATGTTAAATACTGCCAGAAACCACCAGAAGGATCTGAAAAGGATGAGCAGGGTCAGTTGCCAAACCCTCAGAAGAAGTCTTGACGAGGCTGCTGGCCCCAAACCACAAGACGACACGCCTCTGTTGTTTAGGACACCGAGTTTTGGTGCCTAGTTATTGCTAACAGCCCGTAGGGACTTCGGTATAAACTACACCAGGTAATACCTCTGACATCATCCAGGAACTGACATGAAGTGGCAGCGTGAAAAGCTGACCTCTTTCCTCCCTGAACTTCTTAATGTGTAGGAGCTTCCTCGTTGTACAGGCACTTTCAGTTGTGGTTTCTGAGTGTGTGTGTGTGTGTGTGTGTAGTGATGCATAAATACTGAAAGTCAAAGGTCTTCAAGAAAACAGAGGCGAAACCCGGTCACCTGTTGTCAATGCAACTTGAACAGAGTCCCCATTTGCGTGTTTGGAAAGGGTATCTTGTTTAAAATGCGTACATTGTCTCCTGTTATGATTTGCACAGTGAATTCATCAACTGCAGGCAGGGCAAAAACACTCTGGTGAGAGTTAACATGAGTAGCTCCTTTCCCATGGCTTAAAATGGCACTTGCAAGCCGAAAGCAGGGCCTGTCATCCCAGGCTCTGCCCTAATTGGCACTACTGAGCTGGCAGCATTTCCCTTGACTTTCCTCTCTGCAGGAGCTGTGCTCTGCAACTCTGGCTGTGCCAGGATCGGGTGCCAGGCGATGCTGGTGAGTAGATGTTGCTTCAGTCTTGCAGACAACACTTAATTATTTACACACTGCAACTCTGTCCACCAATGCCCTCACCCGAGACGTTTAACAGATTTTCTTCTTGGTGATTGGACATAGCATCCATCTGTCTTTCTCTGGAAATTTTCATTGAGTCTTTTTTGTGCCATTTTTGCTTCTCCTCATTGCCCAGGGAGCCTCACAGGCTGCTCTATAATACACCTTCCTTATGCACCACTGCCCCCAGCAGCTGCGTGCTCACCACCCCCCCCACCCCAGACCACGGCTTGCTTTCAGCCCACCCCAAGACCCCAACATCATGAGGCACCCCAGACAAAGTGTGCACTGACAGGGAATGGCGGAAATAAATCCTTCCTAAGTTCTAAATGGAGAGGTGGATTTCAAAAATAATCTATCTTGAATGACACTATCAAACATATGAAATAAATTTAAAGAATTGGATCAATTTACTTTTAAGGACTTATTTATTTCTTATACTGGGGTGCAGGGCAGAGGTGTGGGCAGTGGTGAGCGGAGTCACCAAGACAGAGTGGGGAGCAGGACAAGTGGATTTGCTGAAATTCACTGCTGAGGGGAGCAGCAGGGAGACAGGACAGGTCTGCTGTGCCATGTGGGTCAGCTCCCTGCCTGGGGATTGAACTTGTGCTGCAGTGGCTGGTGATAGCTTCATATTGCTGAGATTTAACCCCTGTGCCACAAGGAAGGCCCAGATCAATTTACTTCTAAGAGGCTAATAGATATTGTTAAAGTATTGTGGGTATTGAAAGATCATTTCTTATTATAGGATAAAATCAGAAAAATAATTCATCATAAGAGTAACCAATATTAAAGAACACAAATTTCATCATCTTTTCATCACTGATAAAGAATAAAGTTTGTAGAAGAAGACTTTAAACATTATAATAGTTTTAACATAAAAGTGATGATCACAATAGGAATACTATGTAGTGGACCTATATATTATAGAAATAGTTTTGGGCTAGATTTCATTAGTAGTCAGAAAATACAAATTAAATTGAGACCTATTCATTTTTTGAAATTAAGACATCTGAAAATACAAAGTGTCAGAAAGGATATAAATTGGCTGAAAATCCTAAATCTTCTTAGTGAATGCATAAATTGATACAATTATGATGGAGAACCATATAGAATTATTTTTAAAATCAAATATTCATAGACTATTATAACAGACTTCCACTACCAGGTATATGTCCTGAAATGCATTTTTACTTGTGAATAAAAGATGGGCCTAAAAAACTTAATAGCAATTAAGTACATCATGAAACCAAATATAGATATCTATATATCAAAAGAAACTAACACATATACTATACACCTGTGATAGAATCACAGGAGTGAAAAATGGATGTCACAACATAAATGGTTTTGATATATAATACAGAGGAGAAAAATACATAGTCTACAAGACCAAAGAAAAGGTTATGTCACCCTCTTTCAAAGGAAAGCTAATCATGCAAGAATATTACATATGCCACAAAACTGATTTTCCTTTTTTCTTTTTAAACCAACCCTATAGAACTAAACACGAAATTCAGGACAGTGATTACCATTAGAGGGACTTAGGAAGTGAAGATCACTTAAGGAAATGGAATAACTGCGGCTCTTAGTTTGGGTGTTGATTTTATCACACTTTTAGACTATGACATACACTATGCACTTCTATTGTATACCTCAAATAGCACATTGGCAAACAAACTAAAACACCAAAAGGATCTAGTAGAAGAATGTGTGGAGTGTAAACGTATCAGTTGCACCCAAAATAGTTAAAATGGGGTACAGTTAAATGTAAATTGATTCTTTAGTTTCACCAGTATTAAAAAGTAAGTATTAAAACTGTAAAATATTTAAGAATAAATGGCTTTGTTGTACTTTTTCCATTTTGAGGACACTGTATGACTACTTTAATCTGTGTGGACTATTAACCTACCTTATGAAAAGACCCTGGAAAGCCATCATCAAATTATTTTAAGCAAGGAGGTAATGGAAGATTGTGACAGCCCACCATTCTCACTCTTTACCACAGTCATGGGTAAAAGTACTATCGTTAATAAGGAATGGCTTTAAAGTTCCAGTGATTCACTTATTTTTTTTTTCTGTTTCTTACAAATACACAAGGTAGAATAAGGTGTTGCAAATCTTTGGCATGCAGTAAAGCTGCTGTTCAGGGATATTTCCTTTAAAAAAAAAAAAAAGTAGGTAAGCTCTATTTCAAAAAGTCTAAGGTGCAATGTATCAGACTGGTGAGCGTGTCAGGTTTTAATCTAAACCTCCATGATTCAGAAAGGTTAATGGCATCCTGCCGAATTTGTCTCTCTGGTTGTCCTTCATTAAGTAAACCCACAAGTTTGAATTCACAGCCACAAACACAACTGTAGAGGAACTCGAGTGCTCAGATAACCAGATCTACATAGACTAACTTTAGTCAATATGGTGTCTGCTAGGTATTAAATTAAAACTAAGGAATTTTGATGTATAAAGCCATTTTCACAAAAGATGAAGCATTAAGGTGGCAGCAGTGTAGGTCATGTTGACTGACTTCCTGTTTCTAAAATAAAACCTGCGTAGACATGTTTCTGGTCTGTCTTCGCTTATCAAGACTCTTTTGACAGGCATGTTCTTATATGTTCACTGCATTCAATCGGGATTCAAGTAAGTCTTCTGTATCCGGGTCACCCAGCCTTTTACTGCTTTCCTCCACCCAAGGCCATGGAGATCTTAACCCTAATACACAAGCCATGAGCACCTCAAAGCAAAAGACACACTGCTGTGTGGACAAGAATCCAAGTCTTGATGAATTCTCTCAAGTTTCTGAGAGCAATATGCAAAAGAACTGGCTTTAAGCGCAGCTGCTCTGACACCATGCGTTTCCTCTGACATCAAAGTATTTGCTACAGATTCTTTGAAATATTTTCCTTGACTGTAGTTTATCACTTACTATCACCCAAAGTTTTGCTACGTATCATCCCACATTTTGTATTTAACATATTCACATATCTTGAGGGAAAACTCTTCACAGAGGGGGGATTTAGTTCTAATAGAAATGCCTGGTGAGAGAGAATATTCTCAAAGGACGGTCACCTCCATATAATCATTGCTCCTCGCTTTTCTTCATATTGTCTGTTTCAAAAAGCCTATTCACCAGCAGGACTTCTTGTCTTCGCTACCACAGCGGTTTTGCATTGTGGTGAGCCAGGTGGTTGCACTAAGATAATACGGTTCATGTTACTACAACAATAGTAGAATCAGGCATGATTGAAAATTACGGACAGTCCAATTTGTCATGGCTTAATACTATATCCCAGTCTGGTTTTTAAATGGCAGGACTGACATAATCAAGATTCTAGTTCTTGTGGGGCCATGCAGGGAGATTTCGCTGAATAAAAACTAAAATGTTGTAGTCACATCTAATTCCATCATAATAGATCCAGGTAATCCCATAGCTGAATGTGTATCTCCAAAATCACATGGGTGAAAAATAGTTTTTTGGACCTTGGTACAGTGAGGATAATGAAAATCTATACATTTTTCTTAAATGGCTTACATGAATATCTTATGGAAATTTATCAACTTCATTAAAATATCTTAGGAGAAGTATATATGGCACTTTTAAGAGATTATTGCTGACTCAATTGCAATGACTACTGTTTTTAAATTATTTTAACTGTTTATGTGAAATTACAATGTATGGTTATTAGTCCCACATACAGCAAAGTAATGACCATCAACTGTCAGTTACAATTGATAGTTACCACAGGTGCATAAGCAGTCAAAATATATCTGGGTGCACTAATTGGTCCTATAATTTAATAAGACAGTCTCATCAAGACTTATGTGCACCTGCCAAAGCATTGCCTGTGGCAAGAATGGAATTCAACCAGCAATACTGATGATCATCCTTTTAGGTTACTTGTTTGCTTAAAAGTACTAAATCCAAAAATATCCCCAGTTAGAGTGGACATATTTTGCTCTTGATCTAATAGTGAAGAAACAACATGCAGAATTAGAGTTCTAGTATCTGTAAGGCACACTCATAATAATCCCAATTTTTCCAATTGTTCTCCTGAACCTAGATGGTGAGTTGGCAGCTGTAGTTAATAAAAAGAGCACTGACAATCAGAAGACCTGGGTTGTTTGCACCAAATCAACTGTAAACCTTAGGCAACTCAGCCCAACAATTCTGACCTTTATTGCTTTCCATGTAAATTGCGGTATCCAAGATTTATTGCTGCACCTCCTAGAACGTATATGAGAAAATTTGCACAAAAAGTAAAATTCAGTTTAAAATGGCAGTGAATTTTAACAAAATTAAGATTTATTCACTTTTCCTTCTATGGATCCATTTTTATTCTCCCTACATATTCTTAGTATTGCAGAAAATACTCAGATAACCAAAAATAATATTTATATTTGTGTAGCACTTACGTTAGAGATTAGGGGAAAGAAAACTAACACTCACCTAAGTTATGTTTATAATCAGTTTTAAACGAGAGCATTAATTATGGCTTTCTGGAAATATATGCAGGGACTCAAAAATAAAAAAATATCTTGTTAATAAGGATTTTCAACTGGGTGTCAAGTTGCATAGTCTAGAGTGGTTTGCTGTGAGAAAGATTCTTGATACAAACTTAAAAATGCAGGAAAGTCACTTTCCTTATTTGATATGAAACTGTGTATTTTTATCTATGTGTTTATATAAAAGGATACTCAGAATAGTGAGAGAAAATATAAATTTCCTATCATTCTATATTGTCTCCATCACTAGATTTGCACTTAACTGAATTTTTGCAATAGCAATATAAAAAAAAATAAATAGCTCCCCAATTTGAATGTACTGTCTGACTGATAAATATCGTAATGTCTGTGACTTCCATGCAACCATGGGTCTAGTCAAGAACTTATGAAATCTACTTCATCCATTCAAATACAATTCCTCCAGCATCACAAAATTTTAGTCTTTTCATACTCCTCAAATCAAGCATTCCTCATCTCATTTTTGCATAGAAATAGATATTAACCTTTCCTTTTATGACACTGTTATTATTATCTAGAACTCTTTTTCTGAACATGAACTGTGTAAATGAAAAAGGTACTTCCAGTAAAGAAAGGATAACTCTCCTCAGGGAGCTGACAACATAATGGAATGTTGTTTATATTAAAAGTGCAATTCTAGCTGAGGTTTTATTTTTTAAATACCTAATAATCCAAATTATCACAAAGTCGAATCTACTCCCTGGTGGTATATTAAAAAGCTGTATTCACAAGGGCACTACATAAGTTACTATTAGGTAAGTTTCTATTCAGCACAGGGCCAAATTTCTGTTTTTAATTGACTTAATTAATATTTTCTTGTGATAACAAAGAAACCTCATTTGAACAATTGGAAATACAAAAGCAAACTATAACTGCCATTTAATCTAAAATAAGAGTGTGGCCTCTTCGCCCACATTTTAAAGGTGACTAGAAATCCTTTATGGAACTAAAATCATTCATTATGTAACAATTTTGAAAGCACATAGAAAGGTAAGTTCAGATTTCTAGAAGTAACAATAGAGTAGAAATAATGCTGAATGTGACATGTGTGGCAGGTGTGTGAGGGGCAGGTGTGTGTGTAGAGAGGAAAGGGGAGCCACACAGGAGTCCCCAAGTTAGATGAAGAGAAGAAATAATTTGCTGGGTAAAAGGGACACAAATGAGTAAGCTGTAGGACTTCACCAAGGGACACAAATGAGTAAGCTGTAGGACTTCACCACTGGGAAAATGGACTTTCCTTATCACTTTTGGTATGTTTATTTGATGAAGCTAAATAATTCTTTCTTGCCTATGACTCAAATTTTGGGAAATAAGAGTCTGCCGTGAGGATCAGTGTCAAGAGGTTTAGCTTTTCAATCTCTACTTCCTTCACTATCCAAATAGCATTTCCTAGTTCCCACGACCACCCCATCTTGCCTCTTGGCTGCCTACATCTTCTCACTGTGTAATTTGGAGCAGGGATCTCCTCAAAACATGGACAACATAAAACGTAAGGGCAAGATTGTGTGCTTGGAAAAAGCTTTAAATTTCTTCTATGTCCTTGTCCTTTACTCTAAACTTCAACTATTTAACTTATTGAGGTGTTTTGCATTTTCCTTTTTTTGTTGTTTTTTTGTTGTTGTTGTTGTTTTGTTTTTCATTTTCTTCTTTTTTTTATTTCAGCCCCAAACTTGAAACAATATACGAGAAGATCCATTGGCTGGCAGGCCTGAAGAGTGAATTTCAGACAGGAGGAAAAGGGCCACCATGTCTACCTCTTCACAGAGGCCACGTGAGCACAGGGCACACACTCAGCAGGACACAGATATAGAAACCACTGGAAGCATCAGTAGCCCCAGCAGTTGCTACTTGAAAAAAGGAGGGGTGAACTCAACCTAGAAGGGACAGGTTGAAGTGTACCCACAAGGTGCTGAGAGGGTGAGTCTCAAAGGGAGGTGAGTGTTAGTCACACAAGAGGATACTAACAGCCTGGACAACTAAAAGTCCCACTCATGGCCACAGCCAATCTAGACCATGAGATATCCAAGGTTAGAAGCTGTAACCACTTTTCTTGAGAGAGCCATGGCAATGAGAATTCCCAAAGAGAACCAAAGTTGAAAGTGAGGCAAGAGAAAACATACTATAGTCAAGTTTATCGATAGCAGAGATGATAAAGATGTAGTCCCATGGAGAACTGCACAAGAAGGTTCTGGACAACAAAAGAGAAGGAGCATCTTCAGAGCAGGCCTGTGGCAATCCATGGAAGATAGATGGAGGCCTGGCCTCACCCATGAATGTCAGAAACGAGGGGCCTTTTTTACCTCATCACTCAGCCTGGTCATACTGGACCATGTTTCTAAAGATCAGTTTGTTTGTCTCGGTGCAAAAATTTCATGATGCATCTTCAGTGACCGGTATGTCCTCATAGGGATGTAATGTGAGTTTTGCCTACAGCTTTGGGGAGAAAGGCACCTCGGAGCCCCTGTTTTCTCTCGTGAGATTCTTACCTGTGAAGATTAAAATTGTCCTCCTGAGTCGCTTTCTCTACCAGATAGAAGTAGCTTTGATGTTTTAAAGACTTAACTAAATCCTGATCTCAGAGAAAACAATGTTGTGTCTCAAAACAGCATTTCTCAACATTTTACCTAATTCTTCTAAATGACTCAGTAAAATACATTTGAGCTCTGCCTTATACCCACTGAACCTATTTCTGAGAAAGAAACCTAAGAAGATTCTTTTGTAAAGATCATTACTCTTTGCAAAGCACTTTTTAAATTTCTATACACCCACCTTCCACCCTACTTGGAGACAAGCACAGATTCTCTAAAGAGCAGAACAAATACTACAAGTTTAGGAGTTGTCATGAAGACCAGGGGCAGCAGGAGATCACACACATATACACTCAGGATCAAAAATCCCATTTTTTGATTAGCAAGTGGTTAGAGCTGAGAACTACCCAGTTTGGGCACAGGGTCACAGAAAGCAGATGATATTAAAGGTGGAATTGACCATGCAGTGACCTGAGGAATGCACAAAGGGTGAGCTGGTCAGAGCAGACCACAAAAGTTGCACCCAGTAGGCAGGGGGTCAGTCCAAGAAGCAGACAGCTGTGCTGTGGCAGCAGGGAGCAGTGGGTCAGATGAGCAATCTCTGCTTCACCTCTAGAAGTGACTGAGGCAGGACTTTGCCCTGGCCGATTTTCCTAATCACACCCCAGCACTTCCCAGCGATGGTATTTTTACCTTCATACTTGACATCACGCATTGCCAGATTCTTCTATGCGTTCACCTTCCAACCTCCAGACCTCTCAAATCTGTTCGCCAAGTATCCCACATGGAGTGGTATGAGCAATGGGAGACCTCTTTTCTCCCTACCACTCTTGATAAATCTATCAAATACTCCCCTCCCCTGAAAAGATTAAGCACTTTATTCAATGGATTGCTTTCTCGTGGTCTCTATAAATTCCACTTAAAGGCAAAAATACCATTTTTGCCTGAATTTATAGAAAGAGTAGGCCCCCAGCTGAGATCCTTTTTTAAGTAGGTTCCTTCAAAGTAGTTAATAATTGTTAGATTGTGTAGCACTTATTTTGTGCTAGCTACTTTTTAGGACTCTTTTTTAAATGTGAATATTTTTTTTTTAAGTCCTGAAAGGTCTCATTCAGACATGCAAATACTGAAGTGTGCAGTCACCAACTCAGAATTGCATCTTTTCTGCACAGAGTAGCCAGAGAAAACTTTGTAAATGATGAAACTGATTATAGCAATAGTCTGTTGAGATTGTCCAGTAGATCATGACTCCCAATAAAATCTCAGCCCCATCCTGCATCACAAAGTCATATGAGGCCTTGCTCCCTTTCCCCACCAATCTCTTCTGAATTTCTTACTGTGCTCCAGCCACACAAACCCTCCAACTTTATATCATCAGCACAGCCTGTGCAAAGCTGTCCCTCTGACTTGCGATAATCTGCCTTTACCCGTCACGACAGGTGTTACCTATCAGTGTTACACGACCGGTGTAACCTATCAGTGTTCAGCTTTACTGCAACCTCAGATAAAGCTTAGCTTTCTGCTGAGACTCACCAAGACCTCTTTTTCAGAAATGACTTGAATGTAAGCATCATCAGGGAAAAAGCATTGTGTTCATTCTATTCACACTGGATCTATGATGCTTGGAAGAGTATTTGGCACATAGTAAACCACCAACGGGTATTTGCAGAAGAAATGAATGGATGAATGACTCGAGCTGATTTCTCATAAAGAACTTTTTATTTCCTTTCTGCACCCCTGTTTATAATATAAATCGAATGGAAGTCAGTCTACAGCTCTTTTTTATTATTTTCATCCCCCATAATAATTTCTTATGTGGGAAAACTATTAAGAAGACTCCAAACACTTTGGAACATCTGTGTATCGCTCTGTGGCAAAGGAAGTAAAGATTTGCTCAACATCAGGGCAGATACTGACACTGGATCAGGAACTAGAGTAAGAGAAATCTGCATACAGTTTTCATTCCTTTCTCCACAATGTTTGATGGTCCCAAATGATGGCCAGGAAAAATGACAGTCAGTAGTATAGGATAGGAAGAAAATATGCAGGATCAAAATGTAAGAAAATTTAAAATAATGGTGAATAAGTTGACGAAAAATGTAATCATGAGTCAGACTAAAAATTTCATACATTTCAGATGATGTTACATAGAACTGAAGGTCTGCTAAAGAAGGAATCCAATGCAAACAAATTTCTAGCACAGCTATAAACACTGTTTTGGCTAAGTATTACAGAATCTCTCACTTCTTAGAAGGACACAGACCGAATTCATAGTCACGTGTACAGTGGTTGCAAATCCATTATATGTAAGATTTGCTTCACTATTAAAGAGTAGAAATTTTATCAGATTCTCAAAGGCTATGAGACCTAGACAATGTTAAAAACTCTATTAATATCTTGGCAAGGACTGAAAAACTGTCCAATAATGAGTTTTGGGAAAAATAGCTAAACATGAAAAAAAAAAACTGTTAAAGGGAAGTTAAAATGTAGAGGGTTAAAAAAAAACAAAAAAAACTAGGAATTAATCTATTTCCATTACATAATGAAATCAATGCACCAAAAAAAAGCTTATTGGATAATATTCGATTTCAAGTTTGTGTTAGATATTATGGTGTGTGTGAATTAATATGTACAGCAAAATAATATAATGTTGATACTAAGAAGCATAATTTGTAAATTAAGTAAAATTTAAAATTATAAAGTGATGTTTTCTTTATAATCTGAATCACTTAGGCACTAGCTTTGTTTTCTTTTTGTTTGCTTGTTTGTTTTTGTTTACACACACTTGGAAATACTTTTGAAATCATTCAAATAATTAAGATATTAGAAAATGTCATGAGTTTGATGGGTTGGACAGACTGTGAAATATATAAAAACATTTCATGTTTTAGTAAGTTTAATAAATGTTAGAAGCAAAAATTTCAGAATAGTCTCAGACAAAGTTTAGGCAAATAAGAACCTATCTTTTAAAAATATCAAACAGTTGTAAGGACTACGGAGTTGATCATGAACCAGCAATTTTTTTAAAGATTTATTTATTTATGCATACAAAACTGGGATACAGGCCAGAGGTGCAGGGGCGGCGAGAGGCTTCACCAGAGACAGAGTGGAGAGCAGAACAGGATGACTGACAAAGTATAGTGCTGAGGGGAGCAGCAGGCAGGCCAGGAGAGGTCTGCCACGCCCTGTGGTCACTTCTGGGGTAAGGACCGAACTCATGCTGAAGTGGCTTTAGCTTCTTAGTATGGCGTTTTACCCGGTTTTGCCCCCGGGGAGGGCAAGAATCAGCAGTTTTTAAATGAATAAATGTTCTTAGCAGAAATTTGGAAAATATCTTATATTCATATAATCAAAAAAATTTTTGTTTAAAAACCCATTCTTGGCAAGGCGGGGCTTAAAAAAGTCAATATGGGAAGCAGAACATGTTGATCTACTGAAATAAACTGCTGAGGGGAGCAGTGGGGAGACAGGAGAGGTCTGCTGTGCTCTGTGGGTCAGCTACATGGTTGGGGATCAAACTCGTGCTGCAATGGCTGCTAATAGCTTCACAGTGATGGGACTTAACACCTTCTGCCACCAGGGAGGCCTTAACTAGCCATCTTGTGCATGTTTTCCTGGGCATTTTTCTCTCCTTTGCTCTGATACAATACTGTATCTCCTTTCCTTTATTCACAAATCTAACACAGTCGATTATTCCTTTTATTTTATTGTTGGATGTTGATTTATTTTGCTATTTTCCCACTGTACCTTGACATATAGTCTTAGTTTTCTTTAGTCTAACAATCTGGAGTCTCCCACTCACATCCATAGCCATCCCTTCACATGTGATCTCCAGCACCCCTGCTAAACAAAACATTGTGGATACATATTTTCTTCAACTTTATTGATATTTTTCCTTCTATGCTAATATGCACCCATTAATATGCAAGCATCTCCCATTTAAAAAAAAAAAAAGGACTCAGTCCCCTTTATTTCCACATGCAACTGCAGCCTGATTTCATTTATGTTACAGGTAATATGCCAGCCCCTTCCTGGTGGCTCGTGGCTCAACAAGTTAAAGCACATATGAAACTATCCAAAGCCACTGCAGCACAAGTTCAATCCCTGCCAGGGAGCTGGTCCACACGGTGCAGCAGACCGCTCCTGACCCGCCCACTGCTCCCCTCAGCAGTGTATTTCAGTCATTCCACCTGTTCTCTGCTCCATCTCTGGTGAATCCTCCCCCTTCCCACCCACCGCCGCCACACACACCTCTGGCCTGTAATCCAGTTCTCCTATGCATAAATAAACAAATCCTAAAAAAAATAGTAATACGCCTTAAAAATATGTCTATACCAGTAACCCCTATTCCCTCGTCACCTGCTATCCCCTTAATGTATGCCAACATTTACTTCTAGTCTAATTCCATGGAGACTGAGCTTGTCAAGGTCACTGGGGACTTGTATCAGGTCATCACTTAGCACAGCTACTCACCACTCCTTCCTAAAATGTTTCCACCCAGTTCTGACTTTCTGACTAAATTGTTGGCTTCTCCTTTCCCAGGAGTCTCGGCCCAGTCCTCCCCTTTCACACCTTTCAATGCCAGAGTCCTCAAGGGTTCGGTGCTTAATCATTTCTCCCTTCTCTCATATTCAGTTTCTTTTGTTTGAGTCCCACATTTAAAAATATCACTTCGATGCATATTTGATAAATGAATGAGTGGACAAATTAATAAGAAATTATAGCAAATTAATCAAAAAGTCAGTTTTGTGTCTTTGCCGTAGGTTAAGATCCTAGGAGAGAGACTAGTTTAAGAAATTCTGGATGAATAATTCAGAAATAGAAGTTTGAAACTTAGGAATAAAATGATTCTATACATATACTCTTGACTTCCACATTTGAAATCCTCGCTACCCATGCATGAAAATATCTATTTGACATCTCAACTTGGAAATGTAACAGATATCTCCAAATTATGAAGCTTAAAATACAACTCTTTACTTGTCTTTTCTTCACCATAGACTATTTAAAGATAAAAAACAAACCAGACTTGCTGACACTTTTCTCCATCTTAATGGTATCACCATTTAATTGGACCAAATATCTCGGGAACTTTCTTGCCTTCTTTCCTATTCTCATTATGAATCAAGTAGTTTTTTAACTTTCCTGGTAAAATCTGAACACTTAGCCCGATTTCAACAGCTTCCCTCTCACCAGGTCTTATCTTGTTCTCCATCATTTTAACTCATGCTTAGACGATTTATAGAGACTTTTTACTCATCTCCCTGTTTCCAGGTTACCTTCCTGGGTCAGTTCTCCCACAGTTATAAATAGCACATAGATCATGCTTACCAAAGTAAAGCAAAGCCTGGATGCCCGGATTCTGCCTATACTTTTACTTGCATCACAATCCTGGCCAGGATTCAGTGACACTGGCTTACTGACCACAAGACAGCTCCCCTCCACCTCCAAACACATGATTTCTTTCGTTGGATACTATGTTTTTTCCTTAATAGGCACCAGGGTAGTATAGCTTAGGTAGGTGTATCCTACCTAAAATAACCTGCCCATGGTTACTGTCATCAATGTTTGTATCATCTTTTTGATCCTATCATTATTACTTTGACTTATATCATATTTATATGTTTGTTTTATTCCTTATACCACCACTATCAAAATTGACTTTCTTGGTATGTATGGCCTGTCTTCTGCACTAGAATGTATATTCAATGGCTAGAATTCAATAGATGTATCCAAAACCATATTACCAGTATCTAAATTATCACCTGGCACACTGGAAATTTTCAATCGATATTTTTGAATGGAATATTGATGGCAACTTTGGGCTGATTTCAGGCTGCACGCTAGAGTCTCAGATTTAAAAATGCAGTCTTGCAGATTCTTAAGTCTGAACTACTTATGATTACAGCTTAGGGTTAGAGCTAAGAACATGACAGATCTTATCTAAAACTTAATGCATTTCTGATACTATAAATAATCCTGAGATTGCTGGTATAATACAGAAGAATGCTTTTTCCAGGCACTGAACTACTGATGGATCCTGTAATAAAAATAATGTTCCCAGCACGGTAGGTCAGTAACTTTTGAGCTATTTTAATTCTATTCTATATGCAGAAATATAATTCCCCTGTACACAACCACATCTATATGAGCATACATAACTGAAATGAACATTTACCGAACAAACATTGATTCTTTTTATATAGAATTTATTTCTACTTTTTCATTTTATTCTATCCTATTTGGTTTCATTTGGTTGTATTTTTAAATTCACTCTTCAATCAAATAGATTGACCTCCGATGCACCCATGTATCTTCAACCATAGCTCATGAAGACTTATAGTGGATTACAAGAAAGATTTTCTAAAAAGAAACAAGAAAATAAATTGAATGTAAAGAAAGAAACTTAAAGGTGTGAGTTTCTCCATGCCGCACCCACCCATTTTTAATACTTTAATCAGGGATTGAATACACCTTGTATGTTTGTGACTATATTTCAGCTACATTTTGTGTTTGTTCGGAAACCTAAACTCAGGTCAAGGAATCAGAGAATCCAATATGTTCATATTTTTCTTAGGTCACCATGTTCAATTTAATTACTTTTGAATTATATGCAAACATTTTACATCTTCATTCCAGCTCCAGAAAGAATCACGCGTAGGCATTAAATAATATGATAAGAAACAAAGCAATGATTGAAAACAAAGATGTTTTCAATGCTACAGGTGCTGAGGGCAAGGACTTAGTGTGAGTGCAGTGACAGGACAAAGCCTCCCCTGGTTTATTCAGAAGCTCAGCAAGGAAAGCATTCTCTGTACAAATCTACACTGTGTTGGAGGAAACGTCAAAGCGAACACTGGAGGCGTGGAAAATTGAACTGCTGAAGTCAAAACAATATCAGAATTTGCCTGGAGCATCCACTGGGGGGAGAAAAATAGAAATGATAAAATTTACTCAAAAATCTAAAAGCACATCACCCCACGTGGAAGTACCAGAGTCACTGTGGCACAGAAATACATTTCTGATTTTGGAATAAGCTGTTGCAGAAGAGGTTGAATGCGAGAGGAAGCTGTAATATGTCTTTTTAAATATAACTCATCACTTGTTTGTAGAACTAAATAGGGACAAAGAATCATTTTGAAGGACACATACAATAATCTGAGGTGCATTCACTTAAATCTGAGAGCCCCAAGATTTAAAATTAGGAAATAAACTGATTCTCAAATCTTATCAGTACATTCTGAATTGTGACACTAAGTGCATTATCTAGTAAGTAACTCATAAATTGTATTGTTGGAAATTCTGTGAATACGGTGTGTTCAATGTTGTATTTCTTTATCATTTTATTTAATTTGTACACAGCTCTTTCAAATAGGTAGATGAGAGTATATAGATGAAAAGAGCCTAAGAATAAATGTATATTTAGGTAGTTAAAAATGGAAAAGTCCACGTAATGAGCCTTCTAAAACAAAAACATTCTCAGGTCCTCCTTGATGGACCAACAGGTTAAGGCACAGCGCTGTGAAGCTAGCTGCAGCTGCTTCTACAGTGGCGGTGGAAGGATGACTGTTCGATCCCCGGCCAGGGACGTGACCCACGTGGCACAGCAGACCCCTCCCATCTCGCCTTCTGCTGCCCTCAGCAGTATGCTTTGTCTGCTCCCCACTCTGTCTCTGGTGAATCCTCTCGCTACCCTTGTACCTCTGACCTGTACACCAGTTCTTTATGTATAAATAAATCTATAAAACAAAAACAAAAACTCTCTCACTCTCTCATCTCACTCTCTCTCTGCCTTTCTCAAACACACACATACACACAGTACAATATATTTACACATCAGAAGTTACTGGCATATTTTAGGTAAAAATTGAGATACAGTAGCATACGAATTAAAGTACTAGGCACATATACTTAATCATGTAAGTTGTATGCTTGCATCTTTAGCATGTTTCCAAAGTCCCAACTTAATGACAAAGGAACTTGTTTTGCAGAAACCAATTTGTCTGAATGATCCTGGGGTTGCTGAAAGCCACACCCCTCCTGGGCACCAGGACACCTCCATCCTAAAGGCTTTTGATGATTTTGCATTTCCTTAAACACACTTGCTTCATCCAGACCCTCCCCCTATAACACTCTGTGCCCCTCTTCTTTGGGGTTCTGGCTGTGGCTGGTACCATCTGGGTAATAAAAACATTTCCCTGTTTCAGCACTTGGTATTCAGTGTTTGGTCCTCACGTATGCAGGTCCCGGAACCTACCGGCGTCAATAACAGACATAGACCTGAGTTTTCTGGCATTATGAAAAAGATATAGCAAAGATTATGTACTTTTCATCAAGAGAAATACATCTATATCAATGTGCAAACAAATAATCAAAAGACTCATCCTGACATCCCAACAGGAATTTTTCTCATGGATGGTTACTTAGCAGAGAGACGGCCCTAACAAAACTTTTTTTATGAAATATTCAAAACAGTAGCAACAAAAACACACACTTGCTCACGCAGATAACACTCAGAGTGATTGTTTATAGACAGAGAGAAAGTACAAAGTGATGTAGGTACTTTGACATCCTGAGTTCATCCTTAAAAAAAATAAATAACATCCCCTTTCCATTAGCTTATTGCATCCAAACACAGATATCTTACAACTTAACCTATCATTGAATAAATATCAAGTCTGCTAGTCAGTGACCCTAGTAATACGACATCAAAAGCTTGGTAAAGACCTAAACCTGGAGCACATGTGTTAAAGGGCTAAGACTTCTATGCCTTTCCTTAAACTGGAATTAGCTGATGACAAATCCATGAGCAAGCAAAAGAAATGACTGATTTAAAAGAAATCAAAAAGAACTCATGTTCCTCAACATTGACATTTCATGCCTTTTCCTAAGACTGGCTTCTTTTAAAGAGACCAAAGGCACCTAATACTTTCTGATAGCTTTCGACACTAAACCTAATGTTTTATTTCCTAAAAGGAATACTTGGGGGAATGAACCATACCAGACCCTAAATCTTAGGGGACACAGAGGTAGAAACTGTTCCAATGAAAACGTCAACATATTCACCATGGAATTCAGCACATGGTGATTTTGCTTACAGTTCTGAGGTCAAATTTCAAACCTAGGTGGAAACTGAAAAAAAAAATTGAAATTTTTCAAGGTTTTCAAAAAATCTCCAGTTCATAATAAGAACTGGGCAACACCCATGTATCACATGCATCACATACCTGCTATGTATGACTTGAACCTGGATTATACAAATGGCCTGAATGACTACACCTGCTTTTCCAGAATACTTTGAGCACCAGGGAGCCTGATGTCAAGCAGACATGATCAAGTTCATTGCAAATCAAGTTCATCCAAGTTATGCTTAGTCTGTATGTGCCTGTGAGTGAAGGAGCTTCCATTAGAGTAACACATTGACCCTTTCTGTCCCTAATTCTTCTGTACCCATGAGAGAAGTCATTATGAAATCCATCTGGCCCTCTTATCTGGGATGGTCCTCCTTAGGCAACACTCACTCCACACTGCTCTATCACGGGTGATTTTCATGGTGAGACTGTGCACTTAGAATAGGACGAGGGGCACTTTCATGTTCCAACTGCACCAACACACACACACACAAACACACAGCCCAGGTGCAGTTTCCTAAATGACACCAGAACATACTAAAAAAGAAGGACACTGGGCCCTCCCTGGTGGTGCAGCAGGTTAAAGCACAGCACAAAGAAGCTTAAGCAGATTCTGCATGAGTTCGATCACCGCCTGCCCCGGAGGTGACCACATGGCGCGGCAGACCCCTCCTGACCCGCCCGCTGCTCCCCTCAGCAGTGTACTTGGTCGATCTGCCTGTTCTGCTCCCCACTCTGTCTCTGGTGAATCCTCTCACCCTCTGCATCGCTGGTTTGTACCCCAGTTCTGTATGAATAAATAAATCTTAAAAAAAAAGAGGGACAGAAAACAAAAATTGGCAAAATTATAATTGAAGAAAGCATCAAATCATGTGTCCATGCTATCTAGATGTCTCCAAAAGGATAAATAAAAATAAAAGCAGACAAAGATATAATACAATCCAATTGCTGAAAATGAAAGAAGCAGGAATTCTTAAAGCAGTGGAGGCAGACACAAGACATGAAATGGTTGAGCTGGTTGCTCAAGACATTGAAACCAGACGTGGTGCTAGACCTCTGAATCACAAACAAGTAGTGCCTTCCCAGTAATATTTTTTTAAATAATAGAACTAAATCAGTGTGTTAAACAAGCACCACTAGATGCCAAATGGAAAAGGAAATTGTATATCCAGTAAAATTATATATCCAGTAAATTTACCATGAAGAAGTGAAGACAAATGAAGGCTGTAAATAACTGTAAGAAGAACACTACAAGATTCATTCTGGAAATGGGAAGACTCACCACAAGTAGAATATAAAATTTGGGTGGGGAGTGTGTGTGTGTCTACAACTTGTATACAGCAGTGGGTGAGAATATACTAGTGTTAAAATAGTTTCCAAGACAGGAGAAAGTTATTTTTTATTGGACATCAAGTTCAAAAGTTCAAAAAGATATCACCAATACTAAAAATTGGAAGTTTCTAAATGTGGATGTTACTCCACAAAATTTTAAAAGTGAAGTATAACCTAAGAGAATGTGAGAGGCAAATAAACCAGTCCACAATTACATTTGTAGATTTTTAAGACTCTTCTCACAGTATTAAAAATGGAGGGATATAAAAGATTTGAATAATGATATTAAATAATCTATTGCTTTTTAAAATTCTAAACAAAATTGCAGAATACATTTATCAAGTGTAAGTGGTATTCATAAAGAAGAAACGACAGCCAGTAAAATGAATATCAAACTTAAAACAAATGAAATTATATTTGGTGATCACAACAGAATTCAATTAAAAATCAAGAGTAAAACAAATTCCCCTACATCAAGGTGATCACAACCTTTCAGGTAACCTATATAATCAAAGAACTAAAAAAAGAAAATTTCAAAAATTTCTAAAGGAAGGTTAATAAAAATATTTCAAAATCCATGTGGTCCAAATAAAGCTAACTAACCTTGGAGTAAAACAAGCACCTTGAATGCTTACATTCTTGCAGAAATCAAAAACTAATGCTTCTACCTTAGCACTGAAAACACTTCAATTATATACAAGGTTGGTAAAAAGAAAGAAATGATAAAAATAAGAAAAAATGAAACTGAAAACAAGTGATCCTTTTAAAAAAAAGATAATAAAAAGATGATTACCAAAAATGGATAATACAAAATGAGAGAAAACACAATTGCCAATATTGCAGCATTATTTAGAATACTCAAATTATGGAAGTTACCGAAGAAACCTGGGAACATGTGGCAGAAGTATGCTTTTCAGTCATTATCAGGGAAATGTTGCCATCACTAACATGCGTGATGGCGAGGATATCATGTTTCATGAAATAATTCAGACAGAGATAAAGAAGTATTCTATGATCTCACTTTTCACTTACATGTGGAATCATAAAAAGAAAAAAGCAAACTCTTAGATATGGAGAAAAGTGGGTAGGTGCCACAGGCAAGGGTTTGGAGGAAAGGAAACGGCTCGAAGGGCAGAAATTTCCAGTTATAAAGTCATATAAACTATAATGCAAAGCAAAAAGACTACATGGAACATTTGAAAGTCACTAACAGTATGTATGTAGCCGTCACACTATCACATCATTAACTAGTGTTAACATGTGAACATTTTGCAATTTATAAATACCAATCATGTTGTACGCCTGAAACTAATGTGTCAATTTCACCTCAAAAATTATGAAACAGAATCCAGAGCAAACCATTGGGAGAAGGAGGATCCGCAGGAGAAATGGTTAGTGTGGGGTCTGCAGCCCCATTATATTGGGAGCAGGGCTCTCCTTCAAGTTCAGCTACTACTTGCTCTTGCAAGGATCATAGCACACTGTGGCTCAGCTTGGTTAAGAAAACAAAGGATGGGCCCTCCCTGGGGGCGCAGCGGGTTTTAACTAAGAAGCTAAAGCCACTTCAGCATGAGTTTGATCCCCTCCCCAGAGGTGACCACATGGCACTGCAAACCTCGCCTGACCCACCTGCTGTTCCCCTCAGCAGTGTACTTTGTTGATCAGCTTGTTCTGCTCCCAGCTCTGTTTCTGGTGAATCCTCTCACCTGTCCTGCATCTCTGACCATTACCCCAGTTCTGTATACATAAATAAAT
The DNA here is from genome assembly GCF_000260355.1 of Condylura cristata. NCBI lineage: Eukaryota > Metazoa > Chordata > Mammalia > Eulipotyphla > Talpidae > Condylura > Condylura cristata. Next base: position 46,821,257 of record NW_004567115.1, on the reverse strand, counting down.
AAATCTTTAAAAAAAAAAAAAGCAAAGGATGTCAAAAAAAATTTTAAACAATAACTTATTCCCAAAGGACAAAAAAAAAAAAATGTTAAAGCATAACGTATCCCATCCCTGGAATATGAAGTTCATTTGAAATTAAGCCAGTTCTTTTACACCTCTCCAGAAAAAGAAAGTCAATTTGACGTGTGAATTTAGATGATAATCCTGAGCATGGGTGGTTCGGTCTGCAGCACTGTAAAAGGCTAGGCATCTCCTGTCATACCCGGTCCCCTTGTTCCAGGTTTCATAGCCACAGGGTCTGCTCTCAAGGGAAGCCTGGGTGTATATGCAGAGCATAACTAGTTGAGAATGCCTTACCTTAATGTTCCATTTTAGGTTATCTGGTTATTTTCTTGCAACATCAAATGTGAATTAACTTGATAACAGATCAATAGAAAAGACTGGAAAGGTGAATAGTGTAGTTATCTTTGGAAATTATAAACTTGTAATTATATTTGTAGTTCTAGAATGACAGAAGTGAAAAACTGAAAGAGGGACAAAAATAGATTTTAAAAACAAAACTGGCAAAATTACAATCTGAAGAAAATATCAAATCACAAGCCCATGCTATCTAGATGTCTCTAAAAGAATAAAGTAAAAGCACACAAAGATATGACACAATTAAATTGCTGAAAATGAAAGAAAATGAGAACTTAAATAGCTTTGAGTTAAGAGATTCCATTATTTTAGATAATTTTACCATTTCATATGACATTAAGAAGCTTGTCCTAATGCTACATACTTGATTAGCCAAGAACATGTGCCATATGGAAGAATTGACAGCCAATATTTGTGATAATCGATTAGTCACCTCTCTACAAATGATGCTGTGTTTATACACATTAATTCCCTTCAGGGCCTGAACATCCAAAGAGAAAGAAAAAGGCAGGCATTTAACAAATGAGCAAAAGTTCTATATTCATTCCTCTAAACCAGAGGAAAAATGTCATATGTGGTAGCATAAATTACCATTAAAATTTTTCCTAAGGGAAAATATATTTTTTGTTTTCTCTATTTTAAATAAAATCCCAATCTCCCAGATTGTGCATTATATGAAATTTTCATCCACTCCGAGAGCGCTCATTCACATCTCATCTGTTCTGTGAATGAGATGAGAAAATCATTCTCCTTTTTTTTTTCTTTAACATCATAAAGGACCCATGGTGAATTGCACATTTATTATACACGATTATCCATTCTGTCATTTTCAGAATATTGACTCACTCAACTACCCTTACACTTTGCATTCCAGACTCCAAGCTCGACTGTGCCGTGACCATTCAATCTATTTATTTATTTCAATAAATCTTGCTACTTTAAGCAGTCTTCAAAAGCCAAAAGCCAAAAACTTGAGCAAAGAAGAGAAATCTAATTCTAAGAAACTGTTAATCAAATTGGAGTCAATACAAACTCTAGGACGCATCCTTTATTTCAAGCTGCTGTGCTTAAAAACACCACAGTCCCCCCAGTTAGTAGTAAGAAATTCATCATAAAATACTCCCGTAAAAACTATTTAATTTTCCATTACAAGGAGGGAGGGTTTGAACTCTTATTAAACATTTTATGGAAAAGCCTAAAAGTGCTTTCAATTATTTATTGAATTGAAATCTAGGCCTTGGAAACTGCTGGCATCACACACACACATAATATTATCAGCCCACTGAGTGCCATTAGGTCATAAAGCGCTGCTGTACCAACATCTCTCGTACAGCTGCTGGTGCTCATGCAACTTTTACTACAGTTATAAAGTCATTTATTACATTTTCTTTATGATGCTAATGCATTGCGGTCTTACTTTATTGTTCCCACTGTGATAAAGACTGCAATGTATGAGATTGTGCAAATCCATGTGTGTGTGTATATACGTGTGTGTGTGCATATCCCCATCATCACAAAGCCCATAAAGTTAAAAAATCTTTCGATACATTGAAAAGGTCCATAAAAATATTAACAAGAAGTATCAGAAAAGAAAATACTTTTGTGAACCATTTGTCATTTGCTGCACCATTCTTCATAGAAATCATTTTTAGGCTATGTTTTGCCAAAATAGACAAAGGATGATATGAGTACCCAACCAAGTATTTTCCCCCCTCAATTACACAATCACTGTGTTAGAACATAATTTGTAATTCACAGGCGGGAACAATGGTTATATGATTTCCATATAATCATAGGGAAGGAACAAAGTCATTAAAAGATAATAATGTCCATGGACCCAAAGGTACCTATAATTGATAATTACATCTTGTTCAAATTGTCTAAACTTAACTCTCCCTATGATACAATTGTAACTCTCCCTATGATACATAAAGAGAATGCAGTTTTCTATTAAGGAAAAAAAAAATCACTTATGTTAATGAACTGTTACCGCTGCTAGATCACCTTTAGCAGTGAACACCTACAACACTCTAAGTCCCAAGGGAAATCCATGTCCTCCGTGGTGGCCTTTTCAGCCATGGCTTCTTGGTGTCTGAATTAGAGCTGAGGCCTTGCTGTTCTCCTAACTCTCCTATGTTCTATACACTCTCCCTCCTGCTTACCAAAGATAAAGTTTCAAGAATGAAAAAAGTCCAAGACAGTAATGTGTTCACATCCTTCTTGAAATGAACAGGAGATTTTTGTGCTGTTCAATTTTCCACAAAAATGAGTCAGAAAGAAGAGAATTGTGCATGTGAAGAGAAGACTAACGTGCTTCAGGTGATATAAAATTTTGCTTTATTCTCAATCTTTATCTTTTCATTTAAGTGCATGCCTCCACTAATACAAAGATGATTTCTAAAGTGGACACTGCAAAGGATTAGTAAAATGCTAATGATGGGTCTAATGATTATTTAATAATAGAGTGAATTGGAGGTGGGTGAGCTCTTGGAAATGATTTTTCTTATTCGTCCACTTAACTGAGAACTAGAGAGTTTGCTTCAAGAGATTTGTATGTAGCGGCAAACTACTTTCTTGATTTATTTTCCACCTATTTATTGTTTCAACCCGAACAGGAAGGCAAGAGTAGGGCATTCTCTTGAAGGGAAAATGTCCTTGCAGATGAAAGGTGGGGTCACTAGGAGTCTGTACTGCTTTCCACAGCTGTGATGTGCAGAAACAGCACAGGGAGGGATGCTCTGGGGTCTTCAGTTGCAGTTCGATTATCAACAGAGGAAATGAGGACCCCTGGTCCTATACATGTTGATCTCATAATGCGCTTAGTGCTTCAACATGAGTCTTATAAATTCCTGCTCAGGCAGTTCAACAAACTGGAGTAAACAAAATGAAAAACTACACATACATTCAAATTAGATGAAAAAGAATCGCAGGTGCTTTGATAAAACATTTTTCAAGTTTAAAACTGCTTAACATTGGACTTTGTTAAATTAGGGTAAACTGTGTTTACATTCTGATGTATCTATTAATACAATTTCCACTGTATGATTTCATGCATTACCAGGAAGAGCACTGAGTAGCTACTGATATCAAATCATGTATGATACCATGAATACACTGTAAATAAAATGGACAATGATGGGGGACCATGGCACCTTGGCAGTGTGATCACACATCCGAAGGATGTGACCCTGTACCTCTAAATCATACACCAAGTTGTGAACCAATGTTATGAAACAGAAAGAGAAAGGGAAGAAGAAAGAGAAGGAAGAAAGACCTACAGAAGGAAACTGCAAACTCATGTTGATTTTAAGAGAATTACAAATCGTACAAGCACTGTGTTTTAACCTACTGTTTGTTTTATATTTTCCTGCTATTTAAATACACATTTTTATTCTTCAGAAATATACACTTTTTTTCTTAAAAGATGGATTATACAACTGAGATGGAAAAAGGAACAAAATGCTGCAAAAATAAACTATTATATTAAAAAGTAAAACAAATGTGGATTATGTTTCACCATGATTTTGTTTGTTTTTTAAAAGGTTTATTTAATTATGCATACAAGAATCGGGGTGCAGGTCAAGAGGTGGGGGGGTGAGAGGATTCATCAGAAACAGAGTGGGCAAAATAGGTGTTCTGAGTGAAATACACTGCTGAGGGGAGCAGCAGGGAGACAGGAGAGGTCTGCTGCACCATGAGGGTCAGCTCCCTGGCGGGGAATTGAAGTCATGCTGCAGTGGCTGAGGATTGCTTCATGGTGCTGTGCTTTAACACTTTGTGCCACCAAGGAGGGCCTCTACTAATTTTTTGGACTACTAATCTCAAGGGAAGATTTCTATTTCCCAGTGGTCTACTTAGACACAGTCTGGCAAAAAGCAACTGTTGTAGTGAACCAGAAATTTTGCTTATTGTTTGGGTCAGAGCACATTAGAATGTGTCAAGCCTTTTGAGTTAGCAAGGAAAAGCAGCCATGTTTGCAGCCTTAGGACAGACCGGGTCAAAGTCAGGCAATTCCCTAACCACCTGATAAACTGCACACATAGATCACTTGAGAAAATGTCCTACAGACTTGAACACAGGCATTAAATTGGAGAGGTGTGACGGGAGAGGGGGTATTGAATTTTTCCCTAGTATACTGTCTCCCATTAAATGAATTAAACTTGTCCAAATCTCCTAAAACACACTTGGTTTTAACTGACATATTCCACTTTGCACACAAATTACATATACTTTGTGAAAAATAGGTCAAAGTTGCCTTAAGGAACGCAAATGAGGAAGATATGGTTAATGGGTTTTCCCGCAGTTCTACAGGTATGAGAGAATTAAGCAATGGTGAAATGTGACTTAATCCCAATTGAGATGTTGAAGAAATCTTGTCGGGCTCATTATTTATAGAATTCCCACCTGCTCTTAAATACATGAAATTTTTAAGTTGTGCTTTTATAAACTGGATCACATGTCATGTTTCTCCATATGTTCCTTAGCAGGCACAGGGAGATCTTCATCACACTGAGCCCTGTGATATGATTCATTACTATGCCGCAAGTTCTAGATTATTACCATATCTTTTCCATTTGGAAAAAAAGTACTCACACACTTAAAATAAGGTGATAGAGTGGAATGAGATGTGTGTGGCTAATGCAACTGTCAACTTAAAAAACACAATGTATTTCCAGCATCCTCACTAGACGAAAAGTACTAAGGACTAAATCTCTTCTATGAAACTAATCTGGAAAGCAGATGGCTGTACACAACTTTGATGGCCCTTCAGTTTCTTTACTGAAAATAAAATACTTGCTAGGTTGGTGAAACAGAAGAGCACAGCTGTCTTATCAGTACATATTTTGATAAGGATGCCTAATCAGGCTTTAAGTGATATGACAGTTTCAAAAAAAAAAAATCCACATTTGTCATCTGGTTATTATTGCACATAATAGGCCCCAATGAGGAGGTACCAAGGACCCGGATTCCAAGAATGTTCATTGTAGAAAAGTGTCTGCTGTGAGGTGGTTTCAGGAATGGGGGGGGGAGGGACTTATTTTGACTCAGAGGGAATGGAAAACACAACGGTATAATGACAATGATAATTAACTGCAGGAAGCGTTGAGAAAATGTAAACCACTATCGTTTTATAAAACTTTGATCAGATCATGGTTTGATAGATCTCTAGAAATGTATAAACATAGGCAGGCCCACACCTGGCAATATGAAATTCATTTTATCATTTGCAGTTTCTCTGTGGCTTTGACTTCTCTGTGGCATGTGGACATATCTCATCATGTTTTACCACACTACAGTGATTGGTGGCGTGAGAGTTCTTCTCCCCTGCAGTACAAAAGTTCTCTGAAGGCAAACACCATATCATCTCTTTTTTGATTCCAGCAACTTGTAAAGCATTAGCTGTCTGATTATCAATATGTTAATAATCAATATGAATTATTAATAAGTGGCATGAAATACAGTGTTGGGTCTATACTTTGAATGAATGAAATATACCTTGGGGAGAATAGGACAGGTATAAAATTTGTTTTAAAAAACTTCATTTTTTAAATTTTTTTAAAGATTTAATTATTTATACACACAGAACTGGGGTACAGGGCAGAGGTGCAGGAGCAGTGAGAGGCTTCACCAGAGACAGAGCGGGGAGCAGAACAGGCAGATCAATGAAGTACACTGCTGAGGGGAGCAGCAGGCGGGTCAGGAGAGGTCTGCTGAGGCTGTGGGTCACCCCTGGAGCTGGGGATCGACATTCTCACTGAGGCAACTGAGGCTTGCTTGCAGAGCTGTGTCCTCACCCGTTTTGCCACCAGGGAGGGACAAGAATAAAACACTTTTTATGGCTTTTAACTAGGTGTCTGCACAGTATACAGGTTGTTCCTAAGAGAACCAAATGAAGCTGAATATTCCCTATGAGTCAGGACACAGATCCAAATGGCGACTGAAAGAACTATGTGCTTACAGAGGCGGGACTGTACTTCTGGTTCTGCTCTCAAGAATACTGCATTCTTAAATATACTGTTATTCTTAAATGCATTATTGTTATGCCTTGTTGGCATTTAACCTGCAGTCTACTTTAAAGGAAAACTCATTTGGAAAATAGGTGCAGGTGTTCTGACACCCCCATCCCCAGGAGAGGCTCAAGACAGAGTTCACCCTTGTGAGCAGGGAGATGCAGAAAGAACATGGACATAACTGGAAAACTGCTCAAGTAAATACTATAGAAAGAATAATCAAACTGACACAAGGGTTAGCTGAGGAAAGGAGAGGTATGAGGTATGAGTCAATTGAGTAGTCCCCCTCTCATAAAAAAAGGGGGGGGGACCAGGTGATGCACTAAGAAGGTGATATCCAGGCTTGTGTCCATACCTTGCAGGGAATCATTTTATCTGTAAGAAAGGAGGACTTTTCAGAGAAAGAGCTTGTTTTTCAGATGATGTAAGTGTAATCAGCTGCCTTTACATAAGCAGCCTATCTCAGGCCCTCCCTGGGATGAGATTTCAGTTCAGGTTTTACCTCTATGGGAAAGTCTCTTCTGGGCTCCAGGTTTTCCCTGAGATAGGCATGCCTGTCTCTGAGATTCATGCCTGTCTCTAGGGTCCGTGCCTCACTGCAGTGGCAGGTGGGTGACCCCCACTCCTGTATGACGACCCATTAGAGGAGACAGCATTGGGAGAGCCGGCACCCAACTAATTTTCTTTTTATTAACTTCTAATTGTCACTAAAGGTTCTGAAGCACCATAGCATCCCTGAAACATCTACTGGTGAATGCAAGAATGAACCAGTTGTTATAATACAACCGTTTTCTGAAATCTGTTAACCGTTGAAGTTGATAAAGCGAATATTTTTTCATTAATTAGAATGAAGTGGCAAAAACATGAACATTGAGCAAAACTATTGAAGGAGGAAGAAAGAGAGAATATTACAAACTGGAAGAGAGGAACATCGTTAACCACCAGTTATATAAATCTAGAAACTTTTTACCTAGGATGGCAGACAATACCAAAGGAAGGAAAGTGAGACTCGTAACACAGGTGGGGGGTGTAAATGCGAGATGTATGTGTGATGGAAGAACAAGAGCAGACTGCAGTAAAGCAAGGGAAAGAAATGGATAAAGTTAAGATGTTTTTAAAAAAGGTTTTTTCAATATTTCCTTTAAGACTTTGAGACCTGGTACAGCTGACTCCTCCTGCCTCCCCGCTGCTGCTCCTCTCAGCAGAGTACTTTGTCAGCCTGCCAGTTCTGCCCCTCACTCTGTTTCTGGTGAATCCTCTCACTGCCCCTGCACCTTTGGCCTGTACCCCATTTCTGTATGCACAAATAAA
>NW_004567115.1:46802231-46812341 GCF_000260355.1 Condylura cristata | reverse complement strand
AAAAAAAAAAAAAGGTCATATTTTCAAAGCATTGCAAATGCACTTATTTACTTATTTCATTTTCCCTCAATGCTGGATGCAGGGTATAAAGTCAACTGCACACTCAGAAAAATCCTAATCAGAATATAATTAAGAGTTTTATATTTATTTTGCCCCATGCCAATGAGTCCCTGATAGTTCAGCCATATTCCCACATGGTGGGAAAGAATGTCATACCATTCGGAGTTGCCAGGAAACTTTAAATTTCTAACAAAGTGGTAGAAAAATGCAAAAATAGGTATTTTATAAACCTGTGAGAGGTGACATTAGTGTCTTGAATATGAAGATGTTCCTTTTGCCACTACTTTAACCCACAGATAGCCAGACGTTTATAACTCAACAAAGGTTGATCTGGACCTCACAACAAGCCGTGGCTCTGTGCATGGGAGAGCAGGTAGCTGGAGACTCAGGAGGCAGAGAACGAGGCCCCAGACGGCAGCCTCAACGGTCTGACCCAGGAACCTGGCCAGAGAGGCACAGCTGCAGCCCGGCCTCACAGGCACTCAGCCCCGGTCACCCCACAGTGGCAGAGGGGAAGGATGCCACAAAGACCTGACACCCTCCTTCCCCCGACTTCCATATGGGTGCCACAAATCACACTGACAGCCACAGCTGAGATGTGTGACCCTGAAGAAGAGGGACTCACGAGAGCTAGATCACGTGCTAAGGGCGCCAGAGTCGGGCCGTAGCGGTCCCCACACCACAGTCAAGTGCCCTCTGCCCACTCACGCCGCCAGCCACCAAACTCCAGCCCTCCTGCACCCCACATCCACGCACCCAATCCAGTGACAAATTCTCAGACTTGGCGGCTCAATACACGGTGGCTGCCTCCAGCCCGGGATATTAAATGGTATATCTAAAACCACCCAGAGGAACGGCCACTACTGAATCCACAAACACAAGCAACGGCTGACAAGGAAAGCCTTGCACCATGACTGGGAATGAAAGAAAAGCTTATTTCTGAGCTGTGGAATTAGAATCAAAGTTCATCAAAATAAAGTACGTCAGACAAGGGAAGGTAGCAACCAATGCTATGAAATCAGTAGCAAATTTAAAGACCTGGAAGACTGTGAAGTTCACATCTAGAACAGATTGAACATTCAAAATGGCCGTCACAGGGAAACGGCAAAACCAGAGAACTCAGAGTAGACAAAACACACCACGCACTGGTGACATGCTGCTTGGAAGAAAACTCCCACCTGCATTACCCATCACCTTGGAATTTTACTGCTAGTTATGGAGCCCTGAGGAAACGTCCAAATATCTTTTTATTTATTTTTTTTAATTTTACATATTTTTACAGCATTCTTCATTTTCATTGCACGCTTTATCCACTCATTTTGGTCCCCAGGAAGTTCCCAGCACCAGTTGACGCATGTTCCATCACCACAATCCCGTGTGCTCTTCCCACCCATTTTAAACCACTTTCTTCCCCCCAAATATCTTTTAACCTATCTTGAGTTTTAAAGCCCTATGTATATAGATTTAATTTCTGATAAACTTTAGTTTCTGGTTTCTCCATGCACCCATGACATGGAAAAACAGGATCGCAGGGAAGTCCTTTTTAGTTAGGAGTAAACAATTGGTGCGATTGACACGCATGCATTTCCTTCCTAGAGTACAACTTCAAATAAAAAGGAGAAATTGTTCATGGAATAAGTGGGCCTCTCTGGTAGTGTAGGAGTTTTAGTCTCAGCACTCTCACACTAAAATACACCAGACTGAGCTTGATCCCTGGCCAGGGAGCTGACCCACAGGGTGTGGCAGACCTCTCCTGTCTTCTGGCTGCTCTCCTCAGCGGTGTGTTTCAGTTGATCTGCCTGTTCTGCTCCCCACTCAGTCTCTGGTGAATCCTCTCAGCCCTACATTTGGCCTATACCACTGTCCTTCTATGTATGAATAAAAAAAATCCTTTAAAAGAAGATTATTTAGGCTCTCCCTGGTGGCGCAGCAGGTTAAAGCACATCACTGAGAATCTAAAGCCGCTTCCACATGAGTTCGATTCCCACCTGCCCCGGAGGTGACCACATGGCGTGGCAGACCTCTCCTGACCCGCCTGCTGCTCCCCTCAGCAGTGTGCTTCGTCCATCTGCCTGTTCTGTTCCCCACTCTGTCTCTGGTGAAGCCTCTCACCGCCCCTGAGCCTCTGGCCTGTACCCCAGTCCTGTATGCACAAATAAATAAATCTTTAAAAAAAATTTAAAAAAGAAGAAGATTATTTAAAGAAATCAAAAACAATTGAGAAAAATAGCATCATTCAGGATCAAATAGTATTTTATTGATAATTTATGTGGGTTTCAAGACAGACAATCCTACTTTACTTCATAAGAGTATTTGTGATACCAGTAAATTCTTTGAACATGTCTGTTGTTGCAAACAGAAAGCTTATTTGTGAAGCTGGGGGTTGTGCATAAACGCTTCCATGGATTAGATAATTTTTTTTGTTATCTGCACTTCTCCATAAAACCTGCTAATTTATAAGCATTTTTAACCATTGTATCCTGTGATGTTTTCCTAATGTGTGTATTTATGCACACTGCTGTGTGAACTGTTAATGCTTTACGCATTTTTAAGGACTCTAACCTGTGACATTTACTAATGTGTGTATTTATGCACACTGCTGTGTGAACTGTTAATGCTTTACGCATTTTTAAGGACTCTAACCTGTGACATTTACTAATGTGTGTATTTATGCATATCACAGGGAGCTGTTAATAGTATAAGCATTTTCAAGGACTTTATCCTGGGATATTTTTTAACAAATGTTTATAATTACTCAGAACTCCAAATATATCTTGTTAGGTATGTGGCTTCAAGTCACTTGTTTACACAAGGTATATGCCAGTCCTTCATGTCTTTCTCAGAGCCAGGTATTTTTTTGTAGAAGTATGTGCCTGAATTAGAATTTTCTAGACAGAGCTATGAAATATTCAAATTTGCTTAAAATTTTAATTCTAGATAAATCAAGTTTATATAGGTTTGCTGGATGGTCATTTTATACATAAAAGACAAACTTTTTTTAAGTGTTCTTGCTTGCAAGTTTACAATTTCAGAAAAAAAAAAACATGAAAGAATATTCTAAAAAAGAAATCCATGAAAATGCATGGCGGTGGGAGAATGTAATGAGAAAGAACAAAGAATAACTGAAGTAATCATTTGTCTCTGCACATGCCAGATTCTTCTTTCTGTAATTGCCCTAATGTTTCTACAGGCCAGAGGTGTGGGGGTAGAGGATTCACCAGAGACAGAGTGGGGATCAGAACAGGCAAACTGAATGAAATACACAGCTGAGGGGAGTAGCGGACGGGACAGGAGAGGTCTGTTGTGCCATGTGGGTCAGCTCCCTGGCCAGGGATCGAACTCATGCTGTGGCTAGCTTCCCTGTGCTGTGCTTAAAACCACTGTGCCACCAGAGATGGCACCCTCTCTCTTATAGTTCATGTATCAATTCACTACTCATGCTTCAGTGTTTTCCTTCAATAGTTCTACAATCTACAGAAACAGCAGAAACATTCTTTTTCATTTTCACTTTTGAAACCACCATAATGAGATAGGATTGCTCTGTAAATGTCTTTACATAGCTAATTTATATAGCTTAATGAGTTTGGGGGATGCACATCTTCCAGGGAAACCAGCAGGACTATAGACCTCCGGAAGTGTCCCCATGCCCTTGAACTATTTAGGGTGGGGTCGGGTGGAGAGTGCATGTCTACATGTGCTAGAAACACATATTCTCTGCTGTGTTCATGTTGAAAGTTATGCTGCACCAACAAACTCAAAATCTCAGCAGTTCAACACACAAACCCTGAATGTTACACAAATCTTATAATATATTCTGGGAAGAATTTCTGCAGCAGGCACTTGGGTATAAGCCTAGTGGTAGAACAACAATCCAAGGACTTCATCACCTGGAATCTGTGGCCTTGCTCTTCAATGTAGAAGGAAATTATTCCAGAATCATTGGTTTGTTTTGGGGCCCTTTGCCCTAGGAAGTATATGCTTTCTTTCACTCACAGCAGATGCAGGAAAGGATAATGACAATAAACTATAATGATAATGCAGAACTTGAGGAAGACATGTAGAGTCAAAACCCAATGGCTGGAATTTAGGGAACAAAATTCAGAAAGTAATATAGGCTATGGTGATAAGACTATAGCCTAGAACTAGACTCTAGCAGAAGCATTTAGAATGAAATCTAATTCTGAAATTATTGAGCCCAGAAAATCAGATTCCTTAAAATATAGTTCAAAGACAAGATTGGCTCCAAGGCATAAACTGGAGGTGCAATCGAAAGTCTAGGTAAAGGGAGGTGAGAAGAGGTTAGAGAGGATGACACTCAGGGTCAGCAGAACTACAGGGGCTGGGGGCTAGCAATCTAGCAAGTCATTGCAGGTAGGATCTAATTTCCTCAGAGGAAAAGAAAGAGGAGGCATAGAAATTGGACAATGATAGGTTGACACATTAAATAAATATGAAAATGGATAAAGCTAACTTCAAATTGCATTTTTGGGCAAATGGCCATCATAGATGTCCATTTGACAGCAAATTACATACATACTATTATTAAATATTGTAATTCAACTAGTTCTAACTAGTTCTTATAAAATTTCAAACTATGTTCTTAGATATAAGACAGATAACAGAAGGGTCTGTGGGCAAAGTCTTTCTGCATGGAGAAAGTAACACTCTCACAAAGACTCAAAGCATTCTACAAAGGCTTTCTACATATTATGATCAATAGAAGTCTCTGATTTCAAGCCTCCTAATAACCAGTTATTACACCAAACTATGGATGTTCTTATTTTCTCCTCCAGTCCTGCCAGAAAAGGCACATTAACGATCACCCTATCATTTTTTACTCAATTTAGTATTATATACAGATTATAGATTAACAATTCAAGCTGGACTGTAATGGTTGGAAGGTTTTCTGTAGCAACAGAATACATTTCACCTTTTCTGTGAATTTTCCAAATTACCAATTGCTTTCATTTTCTTTACCCTGACCTAAGTAGAGGTGTAGCAGGTCTTCAACAATGTATTCAACTTAGGCATGTTATTTTTTGTGCCAACTATGCTCGTCTCAAAAGATAATTACCTAAAGCCTGCTCCTTTACAAAATGACCCTGGCACTTCATTTTGTTTCATTTTTTCTTTTTCTGACAACTCTACTTCAGCACAGGCTTCTTCTGGCCCCCAGCACCGAGGCTGATCTTGTGGTCAAGGCTTCTGCCTGTAAATCTCTGTGTGTGTTTTCAAGCTAACATCACAGTTCACTACCCAGTAACCAGCTGTTTCCACATCTCTAGAGATATTTCTCCTGGTGTACTAATGGCTTATGCGGCTTGCAAGAAATGTCCTCCACTTAGTGAAACAGACATCACCTCTTAACATTTCCAGCAAAACTCAAGACACAGTGTCAGGACAAGAAACATCCAAATGCTTTTCCATGTCAAGGAGGCTTTTTTAGGCTTCCATGGTCTCCCAGTGATGTTTGGTCCTTCCTCGCTGATGCTTTTGTAACTTTCCATTACAGAATGGGGCTTCAACACCTCTGTCCTCAAACACCTCAGCATCTTATGTCAGGTCTCCTCAGATCCCACAAACAACACTCAGTAGAACAAGCCCCTTTGGAATTCTATGATTCTCACCCAGTCCTGTCCTGCAACTTACTCATGCAGGGACAGGGGAACATCTGGTTGTATATTCCTCTCAATGAAATTTTTCTTACCTCTAGAAAGTTTTGAAATTCCAAAATCCAAATTTTGATTCTAGCGATTTGGGCTTCTACATAGCAAATCATCCCATGCTCACAAATGCTCATATCCTGCAGCACAAATGGGAGAAATTCCAAAATAACAGCAAGTATTACAGGAAAAAAAAAAGTCTACTAGTCCATAAATAATCCAGATAGTAACTCAACACATGCGGATGGCTAAAACTCTCACTACAACTTTCTTTCCCTTTGTTCTTATGTATCCCATCTCACAGCAGGACAAATTATTCTAAATCCACACTGATTTGCAGCTTAAACTAAAAGTTTCATTTAGCTTAATTCACAGGACTCACCAAACAGCATACTATAATATACATGCTCCCTCGTCAGGGTGTTACATTAAACAAATCCTGACTATCTTGCCCTCAGTTGTTCTCAGAAACAAGAAAAACATTTATTTATTTTGCTTTTGAGAGATTTGCCATGTTTGAGCAATTTCAGGGAAATTTTATAGGAAAAATTTGAGACTGAAATGACATTTTTATTCAAACCACAATCTTCTCAGAAGGCCGAGTTGGGATTTTGTTAGAGAGCATATCTCAACAGAAAATTCCAATTGCCTTTTGACTTGGGTTAATTACTTCCTGAGTCTGGTTCTTTTCATCCATTACAAGACACTGACAAATTTCCCTGGGTTACACAAAACTTGTCTGTGAGTAAGAGTGGATTTTTTTTTTTTTAATGAGTGGATTTTTAAGTCTTGTAAGAAACACCTTCTCAGGTCAAAGTCAACTGCACATCAAATCATTTTCTTCACACTCAGTACAATGAAAAAATACAGCAAAACAATTCTCTAGTGGTCCTGAGAGCATATGTTTAATAGCATATGGGTAATAAGAGAATTTGAAAGAATGAATGCCTGAATAATTATAATTTCATATTAATGGAACAGCTTACATTTTTCCAAACATACTCATAATTTAGTTTTTGTTTTATATTGTACTAACTCAAAAAATGATACAATTTTCTATGAGACTAAAAGCTATCCATTCCCACAGAGAACTAAACTAGAAAGTACAGAGGAAATCATCTATTTTCCTACAAAATGGAAACATTTTGCTACAAAATTGACATTTTTATTGTCTTTTTAAACATTGATTAGAGACTATATTCTATATATGAATTTTTTAGTTAATTATTTTCAATGCAACTAAAATTTATTATAATTGGAAAATATATAATTTAACAATTATTCAACATTTTTGTTATGTCCATTAGCTCATTAAATTTTAATATATATACTTTTGCATAATTCTAGACTAGTATTTTCTATTATTCTTTTATACTATATATTTAGAAGAATTACTGTGCCTTATGTTATTAATCACCCTGAGAATGTAACCCAATGCACATAAATTAAAGATGGTCCTGACCCATTCCCAGGAAAGGGAATGGATCTTGAATTCCTGGCGGGGGTGGGAGGGGTCAAGATAGGTAAATATTCTTAAATCTAGAAGTGTGTCATTATTGCAGGTATAATTTCATGCTTCTCCCTAGTAATTCATGTAATGTTACTTACTTTCACTTTGCTATTTGGTTAAAGAGTTGCAATTTTTTATGATTTTCTTGAGCACATATTATTATTAGTTCCTACATATTATTCAGGGTTGTACTCTTGAATTTAAATTCAAAAATTTTATGCACGCAGGTATAAATTTTTAAGAATCTTTTCAACACCAACTTATTTCTCAACCAAGTAGGTACAGAGGGACCCTATCTTCACATAATCAAGACCATCTGTAACGAACAACTGTTAGCAGCCTATGCTCAGTGTGGAAAGTCAGCCCTAATAAAGAAGAAAGCCTGCCATTTACAACAATAGGGACTTGATGTCTTCAAGCCAATCATTGCTTGATGATTCCTATGAATTAAGCTAAATGGAACTTTATATAATGGGTTAAATGAAATACTTATAACAAATGGTAACTGAATTTCTAGTTACTGATTTCTGTTCTAGACAGCAAGAAGTCTACAGTGAAGTGAAAGGCATACTTCTTCTGGCTGAACCAGCCACCTTGAGAACTCTTAGAAGAGGACATTTGAGGAGACTGACAATAAGCTTCTCCACTGGTCAGAACCTAATTCCGTGTTCACACTGCTTTAAGGTAGGCTGAGAAACAGGAGCTGTCTTTACCAAGAGCAACTGGATCTAAACTGTCAAGAAAAGGAGATGGTATACACTACGGTGGTCAGTAGCAAACACTCTTGAACACATCTTCTGCATTTTTGGTTACTGCATCTGTCAAAGAAAATACGGAGTCCCTAAAGAAGCCTAATGCTTTTCTCCTATATATTAAGTGGATTTTTGCTTTATTTATATTTCTACCTCTTGATTAACTGTTTATCATATTAACACCTTCCCCTTTTTACTGCAAATTATAATTCTATGTTGCGAACTCAAAGATTCACAACCAACATTTGATATTTGAGAATTAACTTTAAAGACAGTAAACCACACTTAGGCATTTGACTGGGTGAGTGTGTGAACATGCATCTGAAGAGGTGGGGTCCTGTGTTTTTTAATCAAACAGTACTGTAAAATAACTGGTAATTGGGCCCTCCCTCGTGGTGCAATGGATTAAGGTGCAGCGCTATGAAGCTATCTGCAGCCACTGCAGCATAAGATCCATTCCCGGCCAGGGAGTGACCCACATGGCACGGCAACCCTCTCCTGTCCAGCCCGCTGCTCCCCTCAGCGTTGTATCTCAGTCAATCCCCCTGTTCTGTTCCCCACTCTGTCTCTGGTAAAGCCTCTCACCACCCCTGCTCCTCTGGCCTGTACTCCAGTTCTGGTATGCATAAATTAATAAATCTTTAAAAATTAACTGAAGCTAGAACAAATCTATTCTAATTTGTGTTGCTTAAATGATTGTTGCCTAATCTCTCATTTCTAGCATTTAATAATTCTGCTTGTGAGGTATCTCATAAGTGATTGCATTTTATTCTTAATTGAACTTGGATGTTTAACTTCCAATACAGGAATTTGAAACTATTTCACCTTTTCCTCCTGAGAG
This sequence comes from Condylura cristata, assembly GCF_000260355.1. Taxonomy (NCBI): domain Eukaryota; kingdom Metazoa; phylum Chordata; class Mammalia; order Eulipotyphla; family Talpidae; genus Condylura; species Condylura cristata. The sequence goes on along the minus strand of NW_004567115.1, from coordinate 46,803,515 downwards.
TAACTCGTCTCCTGTTCCCTGTTTTGATGTTTTATTTTGAAGAAAAATATATTTAACTGTACATTAAATTTGTAATCAACGCATTTTTATTTTATTAAATGAAAAATAAGCACACTATTTGCATAAATATTCCACTCAAATGTTTTTTATGTGGTAAAGGCAATTTATGCTTCAATAGTTTGCTAATTCAGTTTATTTCTATGAATTCTGCATTAGCTGCCAGTATACATTCTGAGTTCTTCCACTTATTAAAATACTTTCTATCTTCACACATGGATCAGAGCTTTACAACTGAAAGTTCTTATTTGTTCTCCTTTTTTACCTTTTAGATATATCTACATAGACTTGAGTTTTGAATTGCAAAAAGGGAAGTCTAAATTTACTTAATGTTGCTAATCACAGAACCCTGAGTATGGCCTGTGTTAAATTTTTATTTCTCCAGATTCCTTTATTTGAATATTAGTTTGCATCATATTCCATGCCTGTAAAAATCATGGATGGATTTTATTTTTTATATCAATTTTACATTTTGTTTTTAGTTTAATGCAACATTTATAATTTCGTTATACTCTCTATACCAATACACTAAGCAGTTGTATCCAAGTATGTCATAAGAACATCATTTATCAGCACTGCAAAAATCAGATTGTTAGTTTATTAGATGCTGGGGTTTTTTGAAGCAGCCAGACACATGTTTGCATGCCCTTCCCAGGACCCGAAGTACACTGACTTTCACCCATAGAAGACCACCAAGTCCATCAGGCACACTGCTGAGGAGTCAAGGCAATGGGGCATATGCACTCTGTCGTGGCTGACTCTGGAAAATAACTGCTTTAGTAGTAGAGGTAAGAGCAGACCTGTGGACCTTGTAATTGTCACTTCACACATGTCACCTGGCCATAGGATCAGGCGTCAGCCAAGACATAGAAGAGAAAGGCTCAATTTTTCTCCCTACATACTTCCAGGCTGATGGGCCTTCATTTCAGGAGCAGAAGTGTCAAACTGGTGCAAATCACTGGCTCAGTTTCCAGTAATCTCATTAGCCTGCACTCTTCTGAAAGGGAGAACACATATAGTTTCATAGCATGGACTCTGGAATCAGGATGCATGATTGAAGGCAAGTGAATTAAACTAGTCTTAAGTTCGGCCCTCTCTGGTGGCGCAGCGGTTAAAGCACAGCACTGAGAGGCTAAAGCCACTTCTGCATGAGTTCGTTTCTGCCTGCCCGGAGGTGACCACATGGCGTGGCAGACCTCTCCTGACCTGCCCGCTGCTCCCCTCAGC
>NW_004567115.1:46774232-46801986 GCF_000260355.1 Condylura cristata | reverse complement strand
AAAAAAAAAAATGTGGCCCTCCCTGGTGGTGCAACGGGTTAGGATACAACACTGCAAAGTGGCCACAGCCACTTCAGTGCAAGTTCAATCCCAGCCTAGAGGTGATCCACATGGCACGGCAGACCTCTCCTGACCAGCCCACTGCTCCCCTCAGTGGTGTACTTTTTCAATCTGCCTATTCTGCTCCCCACTCTGTCTCTGGTGAATCCTCTCACTGTCTCACTGCCCGTGCACCTCTGGTCTGTACCCAGTTCTGTATGCACAAATAAATAAATCTTTAAAGAAAATTGCCCCAAATCAATCCAATTACACATATAGTTTACTTATAACTTACCATATTTTTTAATTCATGTTTATGTTATCTCTGTAACTAGAAGACTTTTAGAATTGCAAACCAGCCAGGATTCTAGCCAGAATTCAGCAAATGTATTTAATTAGTTTCTAATAGATAATATAAATCAAAAGGCTGTGGTCATTTTATATCTGTGATTAAAGTGTAAGCAATTTGAATTACAAGTTCCTAAAAATGTGTCAATCTGACATAGTCCATAATGTCAAATTTATTACATAAAGAGATGAATAATGAATAAATGATACAAAGTACATGTGGTAATGAAGACCCCATTTTCCACCTTTGTACCTAAAAACAAAATAATTTTAAACTGGTAAAGAACAGACTGAGAAGAAAGGCAATGAACTTGAATAAACTTGTTTAACTTTGATAGAATCCAAAAGTAAAAATAGCAAACATATGGATTTCATTTCTCTTAAAATACACAAGGATTAAAATTAAAAGGAATAAAATGCTTGGCAAACATGTTTTTTTAATTCAACAGATGGATGGTTTTTCTACTTTTGCTGATAAAAGAAATTAACATAATGAAAATGTGCATTCTGCCTTAATTTCTGCATCTTCTTGCATTTCCGTGAGAACTTAAAGTCCCTTCTGGCCTCTTCAGGTGTTTCTACAGTAAAGATTTTATTTTTTTTTTCTCAGCAGACAAGAGAGAGCATATCCAACTATATATATTTTACTGAATTATAGAAATGTCCTAACTTTTACAGGATAATGAACTTATTGCAACAGCAGTTCAGGTGACAATGCCTGTAAGTCTCCATGATTAGTTCATACACAGATCATCAGCATTTCCAAAGCTGCGTAAGCATCTTTTATTTTAATTATGAATGCATTCATTGTTGAGATTATGTAGTGTTAAAGTCAGAAAATTACTTTGAATTTCCAGTATATGCTCTATGAAAATCGAGGTAAAATTTATTCTTGATTCTTCCCATAGTATATAAAGTAACTTGAGTGAGTTCCATGAAAATAAAATTTGAACTGCGGTATGTACAAATAAAAAGTGTGCTCAACTATCTTGAGGAATGTTTTTGTCTGCTTAGTTTTCATCATTTTTCAATATTGTTATTTTGTTTGACAGGTTCCCTTTGTCTGCTATCAAAATAATTATACCTCTTAATATATAGCTAAATATACACATTTTTTTATTTATCAATCAATAAAGCTGTACAAATAAAATATACATCTAGTAAATTTTTTAAGAAAATATTTAAGTTAGGTTTATTTTTTAATTATTTTTAAAGGTTTAATTGATTTATGCATAGAAAACTGGGGTACAGGTCAGGCGTGCAGGGGCAGTGAGAGAATTTCATCAGAGACAGAGTGGGGAGCAGAACAGGCCGACTGATGAAATACAGTGCTGAGGGGAGCAGCGGGCGGTCAGGAGAGGTCTGCTGCGCCGTGTGGGTTACCTCCATGGCTGGGGATCGAACTTGCACTGAAGCGACCCCAGCTAACTTATAGTGATGCATCCTAACCCATTGCACCACCAGGGAGGACCCTTAAGTTATGTTTAGTAACCTAGTACTTGACTATTAGATAAAATATGCCCTAAATTACATGATCCACATTATATTCACTTGATTCATTTTCAAAGACTTTATTTCTTTTCAATGTTACATGCTTAAATTTATAAAAATTACCAAAAATAAATAAGATACCTTTACTACCTAAAACATTGGCAAGGGCTATATTTAAAAAAAAATAATAGTTAACATTAGCAATGGTAAGTGAAATAGAAACAATCACTGAGTGTGGGATTTTTGCCATAACACAATCTACAATTTAGTAATATGTATTAGTAGTTTGACACTTGAAAAGTCAGGCAGAACTTGGGTACAGGTGCATAATGTAAAATGGCTGGAATTATTTAATTGCTGAAAATATCACAATGGTTAATTTATACTATATTTAAGCTTATATTTAAGAATCATGTTTGTGTGCATGTGCATTTTACCTGTTTATATTCTGTTATCTACTTATCGTGCTAATAGATACATTACCTATAATGATATGTAGGTAAAGACTAATATCCAAGAGTATTTGTTATTATATAAAATATTTAAAGGAAAAATGTTGGGCAAAATATGGACCACTGTATAATAGAGAGAAAACATTCATTTAAAAAATAAAAAAAAAAAAGCTAACCAAAATTCCAAGAAGTAAAATAGAACCTGCAGCAATATCCACATTTTTATATACAGTGTATAAATGTATAAATACTCACAAAACAATGCAGAAACAAGTATTATTTATATAGATTAGAATCTAAGAAAATTTACTTATGGCCTGGCTGTTTTTTCTTTATATTTGTGTACAGTTTTCAGCTGTTTAAGAGTAAGTTATTTTTTATAAGTTGTAGTATAAATAGCATGAGGATTTCTAAGAATGCCCTGCATGGTGATTTATATGATAAAAGTTACATGAAACATATTTCTGGCTAATATTTAATGGAATGGCTATCATTAAATTGTATTTCAGTGGTTTTTATGTTTATTGTTCCTATATTTTAAAATTGGCATACTTCGATAGTGCTGTCCCAATCTCAAAATCAAATATACCACAAGAATATTTGTAAATCCTTTGACTGTAAAATGTTCGTTAAGAACCAAGGTCTTGATTTCTCATGATTGGGATGTCACTACTTCTACAAACAGCACGCAACAACTGATGTACGTAAAATACGTAGATAAATGCTCAAATGCATGGTCAAAACTTTTGTAGCATTTTTATTGAGGGGTAAGTGGTAAATCTGTGCCCTCCTCCATAAGCAAGCATTCAGAAGTCATGCTAAGTGAAAAGACAGAACAGGTTCCAAAATGCTCATATTTTAGCTCACATAATGCCAGGCAAAAGCAAACACTTCCTGTCTATTCCTTTGTTTCACTCCTTATCACAATATCAGAGTCTAGAGCACAATACGCACTGACTAAATGGAAACTAAATTAATAAATATCATGGCTAATAACACGGCAAGGCTATAATAGGTTAAAAATATAAAGCACTGGCTGTTGAAACTAAGTTGACAGCCAATGTTACATGGTCATGCAGCATGTAATGATTGAAGTCTTGTGAATAGCAAGAATGATCTTCAATTTTTATACAGCCCATCTTTGCAGAGGCAAAGAGACTCAGTATTGTTTTATGGAAAGGGATGTAGGGCGTAACACTGAATCATCCATCCTGTCCGTTGCGGGATCACAGTCTGGCCTTTGATTTCTCTTTTCTGCCGATGACGACTAGCTCAGTATTCTTTACAATGAAGGCTCTCAATAAGCCCTTGCTGACTGAATGCTTCTCATGATTCTTTATCCTCTTCCGATAGATGACATTTCTTTGAACCAACAATGAAGAATAGATGGAGAAATTGAAGCAGCTCTTCGGAAATCTTTTCAGTTAGTTGTTCAACTATATTTTCAAAGAAATGCACATCTGTCAGAATGGGAGCAAGGAGAAAATATTTTTCATTTTAAGAGCCTGTGTCCATTTGACCGATGCTAGTCAAATAGAAGAGGTTCACAATGATTCAGACTTCAAATGTCAGGCCTTGCAAGTATTTCTGCTTAAGCTGTGAAACACAAGCATGTCTCCTGCCTCAAAGAATTATGGAAGCACACTGGTACTTCTGGAAGCAGTATTCAGTGGTATTGCTCTATCTGACACATTGGTCCCATAAAGCTGACTAAATATATAGCACTTAGAAAATTAGGACAATAAAAATGGTTCAAGTCTCATATAAGCAAGAAAGTTCATCTTGTTCTCATTAAATAGGATGGGAGAAAGGTGGGTTGCAGAAATATTAAGTTTCTATAGCTATTAATGGTTCACCTTTTGGTATCATTGTCAAAATAATCTATGATAATGTTAGCAACTATTTGAAATGGTTACAAAATTATTTAGCTTATAGCTTATACCATTACATGTAAAATAAAGCTGGAGAAAATTACATAGGTAAAAAATTTCTATTAAGTTCTTCATTATGTCATCAGACTACACATTTCAGGTCGGACCCTGAACTTTCTCATGTCTATACAAATTATTTAGCAGTGACTGATACATATATATATTGTCTCCAGAGGGGAAAAAAATCTTGAAATGACTCATGAAAAAATATTAAAAACCCAATAGTTGCTTTTAGTTGTCTGTAAAGCAACCCTGAAATGGAAATCTAAATTAACAAAAATCCAAAACTTCAATGCATGTAAAATAACCATCTCTGAAGAAATTTTATTAAAAAAAAAAGAAAGAAAAACTCACCATCTTAAAAAATACTTGATTAAGCAAATGTTTGCTAATAAATAACTTCCCAGCAAGGGGGCATTTGTTTTCCCTAAGAAAAGCAGAACATTAATACATTGAAACATGTCAATGCAATGCATATTTTAAATAAATAATGGAATACATGTATTTAAATACATATGTTTCAACAAATGATTTCAGCAATGTTTGTGGTATTCAATGCCTAAGAACTGAGGAAATCAGTTTTATGTCTATAGCAGAATTTTCATCTTGCAGGATCAGACTTGTCCCTATGGTACATATTTACATCAGAAATTCTGCATTCCTCTTGCCTCTTTTTTCTGCTTTATACTTTACTAACCCCAAATCTCACAGACATAATCCTTTTGCATTCAGCAAATCCAAGGGTCTTAGTTGTTTTGGCCTTTTACTAAGACCAAACTCCCTTGCCTTGAAGACAGCAATGCCCACAAAAGACTTCACTTCCTGCTTCTGTCTTCCATAGACTGTGTAAACAATGGAAACGCTGGAAAAAGTTCAAATACTACAATCTGCTTGGATATATTCCCTCTATGTAAACCAGGCAGGATCAAAAGGAAGCTTAAGCATCTACCATTGAAAGACATCCAAAAACTTCTTGCCACTTACTCTCAAATAGTAGGATTCTAACATGTATGAAACCAAAAAGTACCATCTCAACTTGCTGGGTCTTTCTGTAGTCAATATCTTAGTTAAATCATGACATTCAACAAAGGCATCTGGGTAACCTTTTTGAACCAACTCGCAGTGAGTTTTAGTGGTAGCATCAGTGCTACTGAAGCTGTTCATTGTGAATTCGACTGTATTGGGGGAACCACAGGATGGCTAAGACCCTTGGCATGAGCTGTAGTGATGTCCTGGGAGCAGAGGTGTGCAAATGTTCAGTAATGTTCCCAAAACTGTAGACAACAGTCCCAAGTGTTGTGGACAGGGGGGATTATAATGATGGAAGCTGAACTTAAAGCAACACTCCTCCTAGATGCATGAGGTTTTGAAAGTAGCCATGCAATGCAGAGACAGACTTAAAATGCACTGCCAGAGCCTTGACAGCTCGAGGGAAGTCATTCCCTCAACCAGTGGGTTGATGTCAAGTTCTGATGAGTTTTATTGGAATGGACATAGCATCTGCAATCCTTAACATGCTCAGTATACTCACTTTGATACTTTTTTTCTTGAATTATACCAGGCCCTGACCTTGACTACCGTGTTAGTAACTGGTTGAGGATGGGTACGCTAGAGCCCTTCAAAGCAAGGGTGACTTGCGCCCCATAGAGCACCCTGGGCTCACTGATGCTGACTAGCTGGAAGAAAATCAGCAAGTGACCTCACTTTGCCCACAAACTGAGATGCCATAATGAGACCACACTGCTACAAACAGGAAGGAGCATTTCCATTCACCCCATGCCCAAGGCTCATCGCAGGGTTGAAACAGGTATTGGTGCCTGTCTGCTGGGTGCAAAAAGAAAAATGACTTAAGGACTGTGAAATATGGCTTTAAAACATGCTTTGCTCCTCAAATTCCTGTCAACCATTATCCACAACTACCACTTTTTAATAGGATTGCTCCAGGGGTAATAGTGGGATTGGTAGTGGCCTTCAGCCCCTGTTGGTTTGGTAAAGCAAAGGAATTATGGTGAATGCATGTGTCCATTCACCTTTCCAAAAGGAAATATATGAGAGACATAGTCGTTCAAAGTCCTTATACACTGAAGTTATAGACATTTGAGACTGTGAACTAGTGGACTTCAAAGAATGTGTTATAAGCCACTCGACACAAAAAGAACAACTAGACTATAAAACCAACTAGCAAATAAAAAAAAAAGTATAAAAAGGCCAGAGTGAAGTAAGTAATGAAAACCTTTTAGTACTGAGACATTGACTGGAGTCCATTAAGAAGTGGAAATAGTCTGGAGGTGTATTTAGCCCTATACAGTATCCCAATTTAATACTCATATAACCCTACAGAAATGGAAAAGAGTAGGAGAACACAAATTTAAAAGACAAAGAAGTCAGCAATGCAGAAGAATATAAGAATAAGTGATAATCATTGCTGAAAATATTTTTTTTCCACTCTTAAGTTCTTCCACCAGTAGTAAGTGGCATTTGTTCTCCATAGGTATTAAGTGGTATTTGTCCACAGAGGTGGATTTATATGTATAATAAAACAGAAGTACATGTAAAATGTTAGGGGTAAATAAGATATTAATATTGATAGCCAAATGAAAATCACACAACTTAATTACAGATAGTATGTGGCTAGCTAAACATCTATATGACCAGAGAAGAGAGTGAGAGAAAAGAAACAAGACTTAAAATAGTTTAAAAGATTAAAGTAACTAATTCAAAGGAAACATGATAAGCAATGACAGTCATATTAATCACCATACAACAAAACGTAAGCAATAACAACAGCTTTCAAGGTTCTGTGTCTAGCACTGCATAAATCATCCTTTGGTCTGTTTTGATCCACTAAATAAAATTTACATGAATAGATAACAACGACTTCAAGGGCTCCACTGTTAAGAACTAAACTTAACCAACACAGAACAAATTGTCACACCAAGAGGTGAATTGATAAGGAAAGTTCTAAATTTCAGCTATTGTCATGCCCCTACAATTATACAACCTAAATGGTACAGTGAGATCAGTAAGCAGCTTTAAAACATATCCTTTAGTTTGTTCTTCCAGCTACAATACTGCTATTAAGTGCCTCATTTGTGGGAAACAGGTGCCATTTTTGAAAAAGATTCATTGATTTATTTACTTATGGATGCAGAACTGGGTACAGACCAGAGGTACTGGGGGTATGAGGAGTCACCAGAGACAGAGTGGGGAGTTGAACAGGCAGATCGACAAAGTACACTGCTGAGGGGAGCAGTGGGTGAGACAGGAGAGGTCGCTGTGCCATGTGGGTCAGCTTCCTGGCTGGGAATCAAACTCAAACTGAGGTGGCTGCAGCCAGCTTTGCAGTGCTGCATCCTAACCCCCTGTGCCATCAGGAAGGGCCAACAGGTGTCATTTTTTATCCTGACACGATTCTTGTCAACATAACTGCCTGGAGGGAAGTCTATTAAATGTTTCACATCAACCTTCGATGTAGCTGTAATCTACATCTGTGACCAAGAATAGTACCAAAAGAGACCTGATGGATGGAGTGTGAAGGTTAGAAGGTTTATCAATTCTCCCAACAAAGCACTCTACCACCTACATATGAAAATACACTGACCACTGTCTACTCCAATGGAAAGCTAATATCCACATGATTTTTCCCCCTCTGGGAAGTAGTCAACCATGTCAATTTGCTGGGACAAACTATAGGAAAGAGTCAATATGTGTACAGTTGAACTGATAAAAAAGAGGGTTGAAAGCAATCAGTGTATTGGATTAAGGTTTAGACTCAAGTCATGGAATCCCAAAACTTGGAAGCAGTCTCTTTAGATTGCTCTCCACAGTAGCAGACAGATTTACATGTTGAATCATCCTCTAACAGATAAGTCCATAGCAGTGGTGAGTTCCTCTGTGTTGAATGCATTAGCAGGAAATCAACCATTTCTAGAGCACTCACCACATGGTAGGAAGTCTACACTCTACTATGTAGCCAAAAACTTTCTGTTTCAATAGTCTTAAAGATAGATAACAAGGGGCCATCCCTGGTGGTGTAGTGGGTTAGGACACAGTACTGCAAGCCAGACACAGCAGCTTCAGTGTAAGTTCAATCCCCCAGCCAGGACATGACCTACATGGCACTGAAGACCTCTCCTGCCTTGCCTGCTGCTCCCTGCAGCAGTGTGCCTCATTGATCTGATGTTCTGCTCCCCACTCTGCCTCTGGTGAATCTTCTCACTGCCCTTGCACCTCTGGCCTGTACCCCAGCTATGTATGCATAAATAAATAAATAAATCTTTAAAAAAAAATAGGTAGGTAGGTAACAAGAAAAAGAATGCTAAAGGAAGCTCCTTGCTTATTTTCAAGTGTCAGTCAATAGACTAGTCCAGATTAAAAACATTTCTATGTTATTCCCAGCCCTGTGCTATGCATGGTTTACCTACTGACATGCCAAGGTTTATCTCCCAGCTGAGTTACCATAAACCGCCCTCACTCCCATCCTTGAAGCCAGGAGCTATGTGCAAAATTGCAGGGTGTTCCTGTAACCAAGTAGGAGAAATGTGGCACCTAACCAAATAGATAATGACTGTGGTTATGATTCTTCATCGTGAATGAGTTCATAATTGTCCATTAAGAAATTTGAAGAGGGTCATTTCCTAAAATTTCAGGCATCAAGAAAGAAAATGAAATGTTAATCTTCTGTGCCCCGAGTAGATGTGTCAGACTACCCAGTCACCCAGACTCAAAAGATCATCATTTTGAAACTTTCCGAACATAAGGGAAACCACAAGGGAGTTTGGATAATTGTTAGAAAAAATAAAATACATAACATAGCACTGCAGGCAAGAAGATCAGCAATGTTTGGAAGGCACCCAGCTCCATGTCGATGTTATTAGGAAAGAAAACAAGTAAGACATAAAGTCATAGACCTGAAGGGATCAAAAGGCCAGGGCTTGAGACCACAAAAGGGTATTATGTTATTATAGAAATATGTAATTTAGAAAGGGATTCTGCATCTACTTCTCTACTCTGGTAATTTTGGTGTCTAGGCTAATAAAACTTACATGCATGTATATTTCAAAAAAATTAATCATAATAATAAATTAACCAAAAAAGATAATATAATTTCATGTTAGGAAATGAATTAACAAGCCAGAAGGCTTATTTGGGCAATAAAAATTAACATCCTAAAAATGATAATAAAATGAAATTACTGTGGGTCTTTAACTAAAGGAAGTGGTATTAAAATGGGGAGAGGGAAGTATGCAAGGAGTCCCCAACATCCTCATTAGAACTTTGGAACTGTTTGTGTGAAACTGTCCCTGAGCAGTACAATTAAGTCCAAATTACTGATACTACCAAACTGCATGAAAGAAGGATACAGAGTAAGTTACTGTAATGAATATTTGAGGTAATAGATTACTTATATAGGTTAAAATGTAGACACAAAATAATAATCTTAATACTTTTTCTGGAAAAAGACACTAATTACAGTAGATAGCATAGAATAATTTTAACATTGATATTTCTGATAGGGAGGATTTCAAACAAGAAAAACATTTTTTATTGATGAGTTGATGATACTAACCATTAAAGACAGTAATATGTCTTTTGGTTTCTATTCTCCTCCTTATAGTGGTGATGAAATTTCCAGAACCACCATTGATTTACTAGATAACCCCTTTGCACCTAGCAAGGACCAATCTTAGCAAACAAAGCAAGTGACCCATCATCTTTGTTGCATTAGTCTGTTCTTAAAACCACCAAATTATTAGCCACAAGTATACAGTTGAGAATTGACCATTCTGAGATCTAGAAATTAGCTTAATAGCCAATTTCCTGAGACATAAATGATTATAAATAGAAGTTAGCTCATACATTGTCCATATCCCTAACATAAATGTGGCTATATCAAGTCTTTCTATTGTCAACTAAATGAATAGTGGTGAATTGCAACTTTCATATATAATTGTACATTGTCTTTTCAAAGGTATCTCTAGTAGCTTACTGAATCCCAATCCCCCAAGCCTTGCTACCTAATCCTTCACCACTAGAATTGCTTAGATTTTGTTGTTGTTGCTTTGTATTTCTTTAGAGTTCATCTCACCTCGGAATTACGTCACGACATGGGCAGCTACGTGGTAGATGTATATTTTCTAAATCCGTTAAAATAATGATTTTTGCCCTCTGACAATAGAAATACCTGTTCTGTAGGCTTGATATGGCTTGTGATTTTACAACTAAAGGTTTGTTCCTATGGCTTATCGAGAAAACCTTTGTTTTCAAAACCAGAGGGAAATATAAAGCAAAATCACATTTGGTGCCAAGAAGACATCTACCATGTTGGAATTATTGAAAATTAGAATTTAAAGATCCACTTTATTTTGCACATAGAGAATTGCACTGAAGGAAATGAAATCACTCAAGCATGGAGATACTCAATGGCCTTCGTGGAGGATACAGGTACTTTGGCAGTAGGTGTGGTGTGATAACATACACCTGAATCACATACACTGCTATCAACCAATGTTACCCCAACTCTTTTTTTTAAAGATCTTGTTCAATGTTGCATCAAACACGTAAAAGGTCTAGATAAATGCAGGCAGATGTGTGTATGCAGACACCTTGACTTTGTCCATTATGTTATTCCAGTAGGAATGGAAATACCAATGACAGGCTTCTTCTACTCTATTAACATCACTCACCTTCAAAATTATTTTCACTATGTTGCACACAAACACACTCCTCAGAGGGGCAATATCACCAAGAGATTTATGACTTTCCTGAAAAATGCAATAGAAAATGCTCTCCTGGAATTGGGCTTTCTGATCTAAGTAGGGAAGTAAATCCTTCCAATGTGACCTGCAAACACTTACCAGAGTAACTAAGCTCTGGAAAAATGGAAATATTCCCTCCTTTCAGAATGCATAATGCGGCCTCTGAGTTGATTAATACGGATGTGGCAGGTGGAAAATTCTAAGACAGTCTCCAAGGCTCTTGTCCTGTATAAATCTCTTTCCGGAGTGTGGGTGGAACTAAGAATATAAATTTCACATCATAAATGGGTTATATCATAACAAGTTGAAATGTTGTAGATATAATAAAGGTTCCCAAATCACAAGGATAACTCTCCACAGTGGGCCTGGACTAAGCAGGTAAGTCCTGATGACCTCAGCTATTACTTAAAGAAGAGATTTGAAAAAACAGAGATTCTGGTTTTGAAGAAAATAAACTCATGCTGTGAAAGGGACCATGGCAGAAATCACAACAAGGTCCTGAGGCAGTCAGTCTTCTAGGAGCTGGAAGTGGTTGCCCAGTGACAGTTGCACCCCCCAAAAGCAAATGAACTCTGCCAATAACAACTTTTAAGAAGTCACCCCCAGGCTTAGGTAAGAGCATTGTACAGTCAAAGCCTTGACTGCAGCCTAGTGAACACCGTAGGGAGAAATTAGCCACTTCTGATCTAAAAAATGTTGAGATAATGTGCATATAGTTCCTATAGCCACAAATTTGGTGAAATTGTGTTATACAGCAATAGAAAAATAATATGCTGGAGGATTCTACCCCATCCCCCCCCCCACTCAAATCATAATAGCCTCCTAGGTAAAATGGACTCTGATAATGAATGGAATAATAGCCCAAGATTCCTCTTGCCACTGTTTTCTGGTCTGAATGAACCACAGGTCCCCAAATGACAACTGGGATGGATAAACATAGCAGTTGTCACGACTCCCTATGGATATGTTGACTGTGATTGAGAGTCAATATGGCAGCAAGGGCCTCGTAGAAACCACAGGAATTACAGCTGTCAGCCTAATTAATAAATTAGATTTAATAATGCATCTCAGGTAGATTTGTAGGCTAGCAATATCCTCAGACTTAAATTATACATGCATTGTGATTATCAACATATCCTGATAATGTGCTGGGATCATCAGTATATCCTTTTTGAAGTCACTTTTATGGTCCCTTCATACCTCCAGTGAACAGTTACAGATGAGAGGGGAGTAGAAGGAGCTTGACCAAGTAGAAACCCTTATGGCAGCTACTAAGCTCCACATAATGGAGTTCCTGAAATACATTAAACACAACCTCTGAAACAGTGTGTGCGATTGGTCTGATGAATCAATCTTTTCAATCCTAATTGAAAAACAGTTCACATCTGAGTGGAAAGCACAGCAGTGCGCATACAGCCTTGTCTCACCATTATGTTAACTCTTGTTCTTTCAAAAACAGCCTGTAAGGATATTTCCTACAATGCTTCATGCAAGCATTGTTCCTCGTAACTGGGCAAAGGTTAGTGGCAAGTGCTTTGGGGGTGGAGGTAGAAATTAAAACCCTAAAAATATTCAGAGGCCTTTCATAGTAGAAGTTTGAGGGATTTCAAGGATCCAAGACATGTCAGACAAGTTAGTGCACCTTGAGTCCCTTCTACAAAATAAAGTGCTATACTCGGTGGGTCTGAAGATTTTAGAACAACACGTGTCATGATGGTCAAGACCACTCACTCACTTACTGGGTGGCTCAAAAGGTTCCCAGTTTCAAGGGTGGCCCTGAACAAGGAATGCACATCCCATACTATGCTGCAAAATTCCTGCCACTTGTGATACACAACCTGGGAGAGCTGATGCTATTGCAAGTATCTAAGTCAAAAAGATCTATTGAGCAATGTCTGGCAAAACCCCATGAAAGGATTGCAGTATAGAGGATTGCATTGGGGACCTGTGGTCATGCTATTTGCAACAGTGAAATACACCTTTGATAAACAGTTCCTGACATGCCACTGGGCCCTGATAATTAGCAAGCATCTGCTCAGAGAACATCAATGTGTGACTGGGCAGTCAGAGCTTCCTATCATGACATGAGTATCATCAGGTGACCAAGGCATAAGGGCAATAAGGCAGAGCACAAATCCTTCAGGCAATGCAGATGGTCTGTCAGTGGCCACCCCCAAGCTAATCCAATGCTTCAAGTAAGTTTTGTGAACATGCTTTTCAGAAATATCTCAGTCCCTAACACTTTCTCAGCTTACTTATGGCATCAATTCATAATCAGTATATAGGGGCGGGCATGGGGGTTGAGGGATAAGCACTGATCAGGTTCACAGAAGGCTTAATGCATTTGTGTCTACAGACATACAATATGTTGTTTAGTAGTGTTGCTATAAAGACTCACCCAAGAGGTGCATTAAGGATATCTGGAAGGAAAATTCTCCCACTTAATAAGGTTTCTGCCTCACTGCATTTTTCTAACATGTCTACTTTGATAAGAGGCTGAATTAGCCTGAAGTGAAGATAGACATGAGGCCCTGAGCAGTGAGGAATGACAGTTATTCAAAATGGAAAGATTTCAAGATGGTAATCACAGAGTTTTGGGAACCCATATGTCAATGAGCACTTGGGTTAAACTATTATAGTAAGTTGCAGAATCTTTGTGTCTCTTGTCAACTCCACCAGGACAGGCACTCTACAGAGGCTCAACCTAATGGACAAGATATTTGTCTGTGGCACTCAGTCAACACCTGTTCTCAGACACCCAAGAGCCATGGACTGGCCACACATGGACTAGGCCTGTGACTAAAACAGAAACTGCGAGGGCTGAGCTGTGCTAGTGACTGTCTCTACTGACCTCACCTTCTTATCTTACCACACAACAGACTGCACTGGTAGTAGAAACTGAACTCAACTGTTAGAATCTGAGACTGTGACTAGGTAATGGGGCAAGAAGCTTGGAATCTATAGACTTTCTTGCAGCATCTCTTGATACCTCTTTTCCCACTCACAGAAGTGAATATAAAACCAATATTCATGATCTGAGATGACATTCTAGCCATTCTAAGATTAAAACTTTGGCCAACAGTGAGGGCAGTCAAGCATGGGCAATGGAAAATGAAGATGAATATTCACTATATATCTTGAATGCACCACAATGGCCGACTCTTCCCATAAGAAATCTTAAACTATGGTTGACTCCCACCTTGCAAGGCTAGAAACTAAAAATATTTTATAACTAAGCAGGTCAAAGGGTAGAGAGGAGACCAACAACTTAGAAGATTCTCTTGAGTCCCATTTCATCCCATCCTCTGGACCAAAATCTAATCTTGCTCATCATCAGATGCAACAACTTAATGCAAATTGATCCTCAAATTGAGAGAATTCTACCCCAATCACCTTTCCAAATTATATATATATATATATATATATATATATCCTTATATCCTATTCTTACAGTCAACTTCCAAGGCTGAGATTCGGACATACAAACCCTATACAAGAGCATTAGAAGAATGAAGAGTTGACTCTGGGTGCAAACCTCTCCTAATGCAAGATGGAAGCTGGTAGGTAAATCCTGCTGCCTATGACAATTATGAGAAGCCTTCTACCAATTTCTTAGACTTCCTACTTTTTTAAGCCATGTTGCCTACTATAACAACACTGCTAACAATCTATTCTGTTAACGTCCTGTTTCACTCTGCTTTCTCACAACTACCTGGAGTCAAGTCTGAAATAAGCACAGTGACCCAATTTCAGACTCTGCTTACAGAAATGCAGGTGAGATACCTATGTGTCATGTAAACCTCTTGGATATTAAGGATGATTCATATATGCTTATTATCATTTGTAATATTGGTATTATTGAACTAATACTGGATAAATGTGCATTATGTATGAGTATTAGCATATGCAAATAACAAGATTATTCCTGTATGAGCCATGGTTTTATTCACAGATTATATTAAACTTTATACTGAAATATAGCTGTTCATTAAGAGTATTAAAGTATACAATTATCCATCTGCTGAGCTGACATTTTTCAGCCTGACATTTAATATTGTCACAAACAGGCAAAGAGTCCTACTGAGCTTTGCTAAGGATTTCAAAGGAAGTGTCTCCAGGCAGAAACTTTTTAATTAAAGTTTGATTTAATGAAAATTATGAATCACAAACACAACTGCTTCCAGCAACATCAAATAACCAGACTGAAAATAAATCTGTAAAGATCTAATCTAAGAGTTTCGATCTTCACTAAGTTTGCCATAATATGTAAGCACAGGTTTCAGATTTCTACACTATCAGCTTTCTTCGATTTACTATACCATAGAATTTGTAAAAAAGCAGATTTCCTTTTTGAAAAGGGGCAGTCATTTCTGTGGTTTGTGTATTAGTATTTAACTTCTGAGTCCACGCTGATTTATTCATAGTGACGACACAAGGAATATTAGCTAACGCTGAGTTCTTACTGTAGCACAGTTTGCATTTCACATGCTTTCTCATAATGTTCCTAGCATCGCTATGAAATAAAATGATTATCCTGATTTTATAGATGAAGTTTTGTACTGGATAGAAAACAAACATAGCCAGTATCACACACACTTGAAACACAAGGATAAAAGTCAAAGACTGGGCCCTTCCTGCTGGCACGACGGGTTAGGACGCAGCACTGCAAGCTAGTCACTTCAATGTGAATTCGATCCCCTGCCCAGGAGGCGACCCACTTGGTGAGGCAGAGACCTCTCCGGATCCGCCCGTTGCTCCCCTCAGCAGTTCACTTTGTCGATCTGTCTGTTCTGTTCCCCACTCTGTCTCTGGTGAATCCTCTCATCGCCCCTGCACCTCTGGCCTGTACCCCAGTTCTGTATGCATAAATAAATAAATCTTTTAAAAAAGAAGTCCCAAACTATTCATTACTAACCACTAGCCAACTATGATGAAACAATATTCAAGTACTTATGTTTTACATAAGACCCAATGTTTTAAAAGTATAGCTGTATCTTTATCATTTTTTTTTCTACCATCCCTTCAGCTAGTTAGTATTTTTCCTTTTGTAAACTAGTTAATAACCTTCAACATTAACATTACAGGAGTTTTCTTCTAGTTTAACATTAAGAAAATCTTTCCAGTCATGTTATCCTAAAATGTCATTATATAGCTTCCTGCTTCAAATATTCTGTGGACATATGCTTCATTCATATTCAAACAAAATTATTTACTATACAGGTCAAAACATTAATCCTCAAGACAACATTTCAAAGAATTCCCTGTGATGATGCCAATATTTTAACCACTATCTATCAAACTCATCTGTACTTAAGCCATAAATATATTATGAATTTTTATGAAGTTATTTTCATGAAACCTTTACTGTCTTGGTTCTAATTAAGATATATTACATAGATCTTTTCTATATGTTTAGAGAAACATACCACTAAGAGATTAAGTTCTTCTGAAATGAAAAGAAAAAAAATGTGACGAATCATCTGCAAAGTTTAAAATCACTGACATAATTAAAGATTGGTGTATGAGGTTAAGAAGCTGAATAGAGTGATAGATAACTGGCAAGAAATAAAAGCAGTAATGGGTTGAAAGTATAAACTCCAGCCACTGACCTGGAGATCTACTTATCAATCCTGGTTTTCTTACTGTATCCTGGGAGGACGTGTTACTGCACATTGTCAAAAAAATTTCCCCCAGCTTTCTTACTAATGGTTGTTAAAGTACCATTGCTTTACACCCTGGCTAGTGTTTTGACAATATACGGTACCCCCCAGGGGTAACCACCTCAGCACTCCCACCACCAAAGCATCATGTGGCCTGTTGCCCTAGAAATACCATCCTCCAACAGAAACAGTGACTTGCCATGCAGACAATATACACTGATTATTTACAACTAGACAATTTTATTAAGCTTTTTAAGATTCCACATGAATTATTCTCCTAATATTAACTGCAACTTAAGTAAAGCTAGTTCAATTGGAATGTTCACTGGACTTAAGGAAATAAGTCAACTTATACCATTGCTGATTCTAACATGGCACAACCCTTGGGAATTCCAAAAGGAAGATTTTTGATCAAGTCAGCTCCCCCCCCAGGGTCATGATAACTCAGCATGAAGGGTGTAACTAGACATGGGACTGGCAAGCAAAGAACCAGCCACCATGGAGTGGCTGTAGTTGGACCAAACTTAACAGCAACAACAAATGCATGGAAACCCAGAAATTTGTGAAGCCCTGGGAAATAAGGTCAAATTAGCAAAAATGAAAAGGTTAAGCCAAAAGGAAACAAAATGACGTGTATATCTTTATCTGTGAATGAGGCATGCAATGATTCAAACAAAAAAAAATGTAAACATAACATAAATTAGTGAAACTTGAAAGAGGAGAAAGATATATTTAATACGCCAATGCCTTACAGAGTTTCAATAACAGTTCTATCGAAATCTATTTGAAGAATCATACGGCTAGCTACAGAGTTTTAATACAAAATGGTGTGTACCTGGATGGCTCCGAGTACAGTCTCAGGTTGTTATCTGTTTTCTTGCTGGACTATTTCATAAATTATCATTCTCTAAGTTTAAGGGGTAGATAAACTGAAACATGGTGATTTTTCTAAAGGAAAAATTGCCTTTAGAAATTTTTCTACAATCACCAAGGAGAACCACAACTGTTTTGTGTTCTAGTCTTCCTTAATTATTAATGTTGTTTAAATATATTTGCAAATCTGTTCTTCCTAGATCATAAGTGTCATTCTCTAAAATAGAAATTGACTTAAAACTCTATGAAATAAATTTTCATTAGAATTATAACTGTAAGATAACTCAGTTGTTACATGAATGTATTATCACAACAGTTTTTGGATGTCTTATGTGATAAAATTAAGGAGGTAGGAATGGTTAAGCACATTTCTGAAATAATAACCCAGAATACCTCATTTTAAACCTCCCTCATGTAAGACAATTATTTCAGTTTGTCACACTGAACTGCACTGTCAAGCTTAATATACATGCAACTCAAATGTACAGAGATCATCCTTGACATGATTATTACACAAAGGTTTAAGTTGTCAGGGAAGATGAGAAAAACCTATGATATGTTCCTTTGATTCATAATCATTCTTCCTTTCTAGGTTGTCCCATTATATATTTTATTTAACCTTACAAATGTAAATGTCATTTTTTCTGGGAGGAAGCTGGTGGCAAGGTCATTAGACTGTTGGATGGATTTAATGTGAGCCTCTAGGAAATATGCAAACCTCATGTGTTTAAGAATCTTCACCTTGAACAAATTGCTTGTTACATACAGATAACTCCAAGTAGAGTCTCAGGCTGTTAAATGTATATTAGCTGGGCTATTTCATAAATTATCATTCTCTAAGTTTAAGTGATAGATAAATTGAAATAAAGTGATTTTTTAATGGGGACTCAATTGGAGGATGTTTTATAAAAATTGAGAAGGAAATTATAGTGGTATTTGATTATTATTTACAGGGAAAAAATGTATCCAATTCGTGACCTTTTATAATCACAAAGGACAAAGGAAACTTGGCTGTAGACTGCTAAGAAGAGTAAGAAAATGCATCAGAAATTCTCAGTACAAATATTTTAATCCTGTAGCTACACCTGCATATGTTTACACCATAAACTGTATCATTCTTATTTTGCCCTACCCTGACACAGAAGAACTCAAAGGTATTTTTGATTCATCTATCACATCAAATTTGCTTTGGACATGCAATTTACTGCATGAAATTTGTAAACAATCAGAAAGCATTATTTATTAGGAAGTTGAGCATGAAGAAGTCACTATAGAGATCACAGCTAAGGCTGTTCTTAAATTGTCACCAATGTCTCTATAGTTAGCAGCCTCTTAGGTTAGGATGTCTGAACATCATGGCTTGGCATCACCAAAGAAAAGTCTTTAAGGATATTCCTGTAAGTTGATTAATGGCATTTAAATGCCTTTATATATTTATATACTTATGTTTTATATAAAATCACTATTTATATAAAATCACTACATCTTTAACTTCCTGGCCTAAATATTTTGATAGACAGTATGACCACATGTTACATATACAGCACACGTGTGAAAAGCTTAGAAACTCTTTGGAGAAGGCAACCTACTCATGAAGTCCTTCGGACATAGGAGAGATAGCAGGAAGAATGAAGGAAAGCCGAGTCTCAGCTCTGAGCTTGCCCAGATCACACCTCACAGCCATCACAGTACAAAAGTGATTTCAAAGTAATGCGTTATGCACTCCCCCAGTAATGAGTCTTTTACTCATGTTCATTTTTTCTATGGGCATCAAATATTTTCTGCTTGACCCTAAATTAACTGTTTGAGCAAATTACCTAGTGCATGACCTGTAACACCCACAGACCTCTGGACAGTATCACCAAAGATTTTTGTGTGAATTCACCCAAAGCTTTCAGTTGTATCAGAAAGTGAGGTTCTTCTTGAATAAGGAAAGTGTCCACATTGCCAAGACCAAAGGCCACAGGTAGGTAAGAGATATGATCTTGACACCAGCGAGGACCTACAAGACTGTGTGCTCACGGGAGAAAGATGTCTTTACACCTATCAGCTAGCTCTCGGTGCAGTGACCTTAATTCTTGTTAGCCAACTTCAGAGACTACTGTCATGAGAACTTGGTAAAATAAGACAAGCCCATCTGCTTTCTAGATCATAAACCTCACAAAGTTTTTAGTTGTTCTGGATTATTTGAGAAATATAAACTTGCCTCCCTTCTTTGATTCCTTATTTTCTCATCTGCAAGAGGAAGTATTTGTGCTAGAAAAATGCATCATCTCCAGCTTGAAGTTCTAGGTTAATAAGTGCACAATTGAAAAAAAAAAAAAAACACAAACTTTCAGATTATAAAAGTCTCTTCTGTTTGTGAGTCTCCAAGAATATAAAGGTGCATGATTAATTGCAACAGTAAAATATTTCCTAAATCCTATCAGTGTATTATATTCAGTCACTCAGAGCTATTTAAATATAAAGTTGTAAGTTAAGGTTTTTCAAACCTAACTCATAGAAACAGGAAAATAGGGGCTGTGAAGTTCTGGGAGTTCAGGGAACTGGGTAGATTTTCCTGAAGGGACAAACTTGTACTAGGAGATAAGTCAGTCCTGGAGATCCAATGCACAGGCCGTGTGGACTTCAAAGTTGACCTGAAGCTTCCCTGTTCTCATCAACTAAAGGAAACCACCACGTGACGTGAGCCGTGTTGGCTAATACTGCAGAGGCCATCAGGTGGCAACATGTAGATTAGCAAACCAACATGGCCTACCCCGTATGCCAATTACCTTAATGTGAACATAATGGGGTCAAGCAGCTTCACTATCTCCCAGTCCCCCAAATTTCCATCTGCCTCCCTTCAGTGAAAGGTATATTTGCTAAAGAAAGCAAGAGCATCTCCACAAATGTTATAAAAACCTTTGCATAACCACCTGAAGCAGTGCATGGAAGGCCAAGTTTGCTGTAGAGACATCTCAAGTGGCTTCTTAGAGAGATCGTGAAAAGAACATCTCAGGCTTAACAATCACAAGAATTGCTCCTGGTGGACACCCACAAAGCACAGCAGCTATCTTCACACAGAGACTGCCTTGGCCTCACTGGCTCCAATGCACTTGCATCTCCACCACCAGAGTTCAGTTAATGACACCAGTCCCCCCAAAACAGAGCACAGGGCAGGTATCACACTCTCGGTTGTGATCACCAAAGTATAACCGTCAATGCCAGCTTTCCATCTGCCAGCCCCTATGTAAGTGACATGTGCTTCCATATTGGGCTCAAGTACACTCTGCAGAGGTCACTGGAGAATCACCACATGCCCGAGCACACGCAATAAAGCATGCAGTCAGTCATGAAATCTCCTATTCTCCAGTGATAGTTCTAGGTAGCATTTTGGCTAAGCTGGGTTAATTAGGAGGGAAACATTCTAATAAACATGAAAGTGCACCAAACAAAAAGTAATGCTTGCAAATTCAAAATAAAATCAGATGTAAATAGCACCATTGAGAAGATAAACCTTGGGGATTTGGTCACTGTGGCCGGTCCAGAGACATGGTTATGCAGACATGGTTATGATTTATTAAAGGTGAACCGACCGAGGTAAATGAAAACGTTGTCATGTTACCATGAATCTCAAACTAAAGGAACTCCGAAGTTCTGTAACACTGTTAGCATGAAAGATAAAGTGTGGAAATTTGACCAAACTCAGAAAGGAGTAATACAATGAATATGGGTTTAAGAAAAAGCTCACTCCCACACACAGAAGTTAAACAATGAGGAAAAACAAGTTCGACCCTTGCAGGTATCTTAGAGAGAATCCTCAGGCTTTTCTCTTCCAATAGTAATCCTGACTCAGCAAAACATATCTGCGCAGCACATGCACACAAGGATGCAGGTGGTGTAGGAGCCAGAAAATGAACCACACCATGTTGCCAGGACTCAATGAGGGATCCCTCGGACCCACACCTACCTGAGTTCACACCTTCTAGCCTGTGGAGAGTTGTCCCTGCCAGAAGAGCATTCAACAGTCATTGGGGTTTGTTGACTAAAAAGAAAAACAAAAAATGTATGAATAAATACCAGCTTTACCATTTTTGATTTACCCCTGTGTTTCTAACTCTTGGCAAGGAAAGTTTAACATGTAGGTCAACACTTGCAAAGTTTCTGGAACAGTCAATTTCTTCATTGATAAAAAGCCTCTTCTACACTTTGGAGGGGCAGGACACTAGCCCTGGCTCCAATCGAGGCCTCTGTACCCAGGGGAAGGCAGGAGAACAAGGATAATGAAGTCTGGAGACAAGGGGGAGTGCATCGACTTGTCCCTTGGCATGTTACAGAAGGTTCATGCCAGTGTTGTTCCAACTTCCTAATTCCCATAGCCTGTGGTGCTCTCCTGTGGACAAGCCCCAGATTATCACATCTTTCTCCTATGAAGGTCATGTTTCTGCTCTCCTTACCTTCAAGGTGAGATCTCCACCATAGCGGGAATTGATGAGAAACTTATTTTTAGCTCTCCATATGGCTGACTTAAGACAGCTCTTGCCATTACAAGGCACATTAGTTTTTTGCCAGAATATTTTTATCATGAAAGCAGGCTTCAGGCCAATCACACTCCCTGATTTTATAGTGAAATATCTTTACCTTTTAAAGTATCTCTCTTCAGTTTCATTATTTTCCCATTGTCAGCTCCAGTGTTATTTTTATGCATTCAATTCAATCAAAAACATTTCCACATTGTTTTTTTTTTAATTTAAATCTTTTTTGTTTAGATTTATTTATTTATTCATACAGAACTGGGGTACAGGCCAGAGAGGCAGAGGGTGAGAGGATTCACCAGGGACAGAGTGGGGAGCAGAATAGGCAGATCGACAAGGTACACTGCTGAGGGGAGCAGCAGGCGGGTCAGGAGAGGTCTGCTGTGCCATGTGGTCACCTCCGGGGCGGGCGGGAATCGAACTCATGTGGAAGTGGCTTAAGCTTCTTAGTGCTGTGCTTTAACCCGCTGTGCCACCAGGGAGGGCCCCAATTTGTTTTCTTTTAACATCTATTTTGTATGGTTATTTTAAGTCTCTATAAAATGCACAAGCCAAAATAATTCTGGCTTAGTTTGAAATTTAAGATAAATATTGTGCTAATCTTGAGAAGGATGTCCAGAGACTGCACAGGAAATCTTTTTCCTGTTAATTCCTTTAAAACTTTTCTTGATGCAGCTTTTCTGAGCTTTATACTTGCATGTTTCCTGAGTGTGTGTCTTATACTCTGTTCAGCAGATTTTGGTAATTTTTTTAGTGACAATTTATAATGGATAACAAGATAAAACATTTATGCGGAATAATCTAAGCCTTTAAAGCTTCCATTTATTTATATAAATGTTGCTAAATCATGTATCATACATTTTATTTTATAAAGCATTCTTATTCACATTAGAACTAGAAAAATGAAAACAAGATACGGCTCAAAGTCATGATTTATCAACAGTCTACAAGGAAGCTAAAATTGCGGCATCTAACTCCGTTCAAAGCTGGTCATCTAAATCGTTCCGGGTACATCTCAGGCTGTTTTCAGCCTGAGAAAGAAATATCAAATCTATCTATAACCCTTTCTGAAACCTATTATCAAATGAGAAAAAATTTCCTAGCTGACTCCCTTATCTTATGGGGCTTTGACACTTGAATCAACTAATAATTGTAGCTGTTTCACATAAAAGGTCAGTTTTGACAAATGGCCCCTTCACATGGCAAAATACTCTCTCACTGTCAGGCTGAGGTTTGATGTAGCAAAAGCAGTTACACAATCAGAAGGAGCTTTGGCTGTCACAATCTCTGCAGGGCATGTGTAGTAAGTGGCAGGCATACATATAAACCTGAAATTGTTTTCTTAATGACAAATACACAAATTAGTGCAAAATATAGCCCAGAGTTATATAGGACGGTCACTGCATCTGTGAAGAGACAATACCGTCTAGGTGCAAGGCAAACAAGAGTAAATGAAAATCAACACGGGGTCCAAAGGAGACCAGGTATAAAAACTATTTCCTGGCAGATACTGGTAGTTGGAAACAGAAATAAGACCAGAACAGTGACCCTCATAAACGTTTGATTAAATAAGCATCAAAAACACATGCAAACATCTCCTCATTTGAGGTTGAAAAATGAACTTTGTACACACATATTTTCTTCTTTAGTCCATAATCATACTAATATTTCATTGCTAATATAAAATAATCATCCTCTAATGTCATTAGAATTAGGTGAATTACTTCTCGGAATTAAATGAGTAGTAGCATATCATTTTAGAAAAGAGTTGTTGAATCATATAGAAAAAAATCTAACTCGTCATACACTTGTCTGAGGCATGCGTATGTATTGTGACCAAGAATTAATCCACCAAATTAAGTGCTTATTCAAACGCCTACTATGTTAGCACTGCTGCATTCATTATACGAGTACTGAGGAGGCCAGGGCAGGGGGCACATGCAAATCTACTACACAGTATTGCAAAAAGGATTAAGAATAATTTTAGATGATTCAATTCAAAGGAGATGAAGAATGGAAACAAGAAAATGTAAGGTGGTCCCCAGAAAAAGGGAAGGTTCTCAGTTCCCTGCCCCACCTAGAGGAGGGTGGAGCTGAGCAGAGAGAAGAACCTGGGGAGGAGACTGAGGAGGAAGGAGGCCGGATGGGGGCCAGAAAGAGATCTGAAGAGGCACATGGAGCAGAGAGACAGGTGAAGAAACTGCACTTGCTGCTTGGTCCAGGACTGGTTGAAATAGATGTGGGTGAGAGACCCATGGGGAGGTTAACTATGGCAGTGTTGAGCTTGATTTTGATTTTATTTTCCTCTCAGGCTTGTCTGGCCATTTCTGACCCTTTTCTATGGGTCCCTGGCAGAATGTGCTTTAGACTCATGGTGGGCTTTCAGGCCTTGCTTTCAGCCGTCCCTTTTGGGTAGACTTTGACCCACGAGGGGATGGATACCTTTGGGTGTTTGATTTAGAGATGATATTTTTTGTCTTTTCTGTATTGCACACTGATTGTATTAAAGTTCCTTTCTATTAAAAGTTGTATTATGTTTTGCCTTGATATGACAGATGGCAGAACCTATTTAGAACAGGTAGGTTTGGGGGTCTTGGGGTGCCCCCTCAGTACCCTGTAACAAAAGAGTCCATCAAATGGAGGATACTCATTTTCATTTTTTCCATCTTATTTTACTGGCCAGGTGAGAATGCTCAATAGCATGGCAAAGAAGGGGAAAGCAAAATTATGCAGCGTGCAGAGAGCCAGATATTATTTCTGAATAATGGGGTAGAAGCGGTGGGGGAGGAAGAATACTTGGGAGGTGGCACAAGGAAAGGACAGAGGAGGAAGGATTGTGGAAAGTGAGGAGTAGAATGCCATCTTGAGATAGAACTGAAAATCCGAAGAATGGAGAAAAGTTGATATTTGTTGTTTATGTTGGTTTACCTTATTTGAGAGGGCAGTAAGAATATGAAAATGCTACTTGAGGGGTCTATGAGTCCAGCAAAAGTGCTAGGAAATTGCCTGATTTACTGTTACCTATTTTGCATTAGATGAGCCTTGGAATAGAGTAGGTAAATGTTCCAGAGAAAGAAAACATTTGACAATTCAAAACATTAGACCAGACATCCAGTGAGAATTTAGAATTCAAGATAAATAAAACATTATCACAGAAACAAGAGCTGTAGCCATTAAAATGGATGACCAGCAAGGAGGATCAATGATCACACATCAAAAAATATTGTAGTTGAGACTAGTAAATGAGAAATAGAAGAAAAGTTCCCAAGAAAAATATAGTATGGCATACAGTTACAGAATTCAGAAATGTTGAAGAGACTGGCCTAACTAAAAATATCAGGTATCAAGAAAAATAAAAATAATAATGTTGAAGGTAAAAATTGGGGAAGTACATTGTATCAAAATAGTTGTATGAAATTTAAGATTTAACTTTTTGGAAAATTCTTCATTGTAATGTAAACAAAAAAATAAATAGGAGCTCAAAAATACATTACCTGGTTTGAAGATGGCCAGGCAAAGAGGTACTTCATGTGGTCTATGCTTCCCTGGAACACACAGCTAGCACAAAAGAACACTACATGGAAATGTTGCCTATGAGCCAACACATCCTTGATCGCTACATTTTAAAGTATGTAGGATTTATTGTAACACTAATTCTAATTCAATGAATTCCACCAACAGATTGCAAGATGGGTCATTTTCACTGCTGGGTGTAAAAGGATTACTAAGAAAGAAGACAGGCAAAGCATATTACAAGACAGTCTGGGAACTTCTCTGAGTACTTGGAAAGTAACATTTATTAAAAATAGTGCTTTTTGTACATATGGCAACATAGGAAATCTTAGGGTCTCTCCTGAGAAAAACATGAAGATAAACAGCTGAAAAAATTGATCTGATGCTTTGCAATAAAAAAAAGTGTTGAAGTATTTGAATACCAAGCCGTTGCTGAAAAAAAGCATTTTTAAAAAGATTTATTTATTTGTACATACAGAACTGGGGTACAGGTCAGAGGTGCAGGGACGGCGAGAGGATTCACCAGAGACAGAGTGGGGAGCAGAAGAGGCTGACTGACGAAGTACACAGCTGAGAGGAGCAGTGGGTGGGTCAGGGTTGGTCTGCTGCGCCATGTGGGTCACCTCTGGGCAGGGGGATCGAACTCGCACTGAAGCCACTGTGGCTCGCTTGTAGTGTTGTGTCCTAACCCATTGGGTCAACAGGGAGGGTCCAGAAAAAGGACTTTGTTAAGTAAAAAAAAAAAAAAAAGCTAATGCAGTTAGCATGTTCATGGATTCGTTATTTAATGGATCTCAGGAATGAAAACAGGATCCTCGCAATAGCGTTCTAGGAGTCACTAATACACACCATCACCCACCCAAGTAGCTGTGTGTTCCTGGAGGGCTCAAGGTGGAGAGAAAGTCTGAAACGCCTTAGATCATCAAAGTGCCCAATAGTTTTCTGGGCCGAATAAGTTCTATTCCCCTAACTCTTCAAGTGACAATAAGAAAAATCTAAAGACAAATTTGCCCAAAGCTCTGAAAGTCATTGGTTACCATTAAGCAATTTCCTTACACACTTTGGCTGCTGAGATATATTTGTAATCCCAACTGATTGAACAGAGAATCTGGAAGAAAGCTTTCTCTCCACATGTGTCATGATCTAATTGCTTCAGCTCTGGATAAACTCTATCAGATAGATATACAATGCATTCCATAAGTGTTAAATTTCCAGCAGCCATATTAAGTAAAAAGAAGTAAGTGAAATTTAGTTAAATCTTCCAGCTATATATACCTTAATAGTTAATATTGTATATGCAATGTTATTTTGTACTCTCTTCCAAAATCAACTGTGCTTTATATTTGCAGCACATTTCAATTCTAACTAGACACATTTTGAAAGCTCTATAATACTATATGTCTAATGGCTACTATTTTGGATAGCACAGGAATTGATGCTATTCAGTAACACAGCTCCATTGTTTTCTTATTATTCATCAGAATCAGAGTAGAGTATAATCAGCAGATGAAAAACTGGAAGAGCTAATGAGTAAATCCTCTAAATAAAAGTTTAGCAGAGATATTTATTGAGGGACATGTTATGTACACAAAAACAAATTTTGTCAAAAGCCATAAGGCTAAAATTACATTTAGATGATTGCTTGTAACAATTACTTTTCATCAACAATAGCAATAAAATGCTGTGCTTACTTACCTTGTTAATTAACACAGGAATCAGAGGTTATTTTAGAACCAAATTTTGGACCTTGAATTAAATGGATTGTGTATCAATACTAATCTAATTCTCTATTAAGATACAATTATCAGGGCTCTCCCTGGTGGTGCAATGGGTTAAAGCACCGCATTATGAAGCTCTCCGAAGCCACTGGCAGGGAGCTGACCCACATGGTGCAGCAGACCTCTTCTGACGCATCAGCTGCACCCCTCAGCAGTGTACTTTGCCAATCTGCCTGTTCTGCTCCCCACTGTCTGTTCTGCTCTCACTGTCTGTCTCTGGTGAATCCTCTCACCACCTCTGCACCTCTGGCCTGTACTCTAGTTCTGTAAGCATGAATAATCTTTTTTTTTTTAAGATTTATTTATTCATTCATACAGAACTGGGGGGATACAGGCCAGAGATGCGGAGGGTGAGAGGATTCGCCAGAGACAGAGTGGGGAGCAGAACAGGCAG
>NW_004567115.1:46772699-46773292 GCF_000260355.1 Condylura cristata | reverse complement strand
TCTTCAGATCCAGTCTTTGGTACCAAACATCCCTATTATTGACTGTTTCTTCTGAATTTAACACAGTTCATTTCTTCCCATCCTTCAAGTGCCATGCCAAGTCTGACTTTGAGCCATCTTTCCAGAGTCCTCAACATAATTTCTCCTACCTCTCATGTTCTCTAGTAGTTGAGATTAGATATTTAATAGATACTTTGGTTGGGAACTTTAAAGACTCAAGAAAAACTAGTGTGACTAAGTTAAGTAAGTTCATTTGTTCTGGAAGGACGGAAGCTCACCCACAGGCTTCAAGGTTGAATAATCATACTCAGACAAGACAGCAACAAAGCTAATGTAGGCACTTCACTAGAACTGGAGACACTGTAATCTCATAACAAGCCTGAAAGCTTCAACTGAATCTTGAGTTTCCAGTGACCATGATCCAAACTCACTTGTTATTAGCTATTGGTAACCGGTGCCTAGTGGGATTGAGCAGAAGTACATTAGCCAGCCTTTAATGGAAGTAAAACATCCAGAATACTATCTTGTTAATGCAGAATGAAATGTTCCTTTCCCAGGACTTTGTGATGGAACCTCAAAGGGTCAAAAAAAAA